>NW_026652276.1:185189405-185273071 GCF_009828535.3 Hylobates moloch | reverse complement strand
CTCTGTCGCCCAGGCTGGAGTGCAGTGGCGCGATCTCGGCTCACTGCAAGCTCCGCCTCCCGGGTTCACGCCATTCTCCTGCCTCAGCCTCTCCGAGTAGCTGGGACTACAGGTGCCCGCCACCACGCCTGGCTAATTTTTTGTATTTTTACTAGAGACGGGGTTTCACCGTGGTCTCGATCTCCTGACCTCGTGATCCGCCCGCCTCGGCCTCCCAAAGTGCTGGGATTACAAGCGTGAGCCACCGCGCCTGGCCTGATTTTTGTTTTTAATTTTTTTTGAATTATTATACTTTAAGTTCTGGGGTACATGTGCAGAATGTGCAGTTTTGTTACATAGGTATACATGTGCCATGGTGTCTTGCTGCACCCATCAACCCATCACCTACATTAGGTATTTTTCCTAATGTTATCCCCCCAGGTCCCCACCCCATATCGAGAGTGTTGCTCACAAAAATAAGTACATGAAATTGTGTTATAATAATGCAATTGTCCGGGCATGGTCACTCATACCTGTAATCCCAGCACTTTGGGAGGCCAAGGTGGGTAGATCACCTGAGGTCAGGAGTTCAAGACCAGCCTGGCCAACATGGGGAAACTCTGTCTCTACTAAAACTACAAAAAATTAGCCTGGCATGGTGGTGGGCACCTGTAATCCCAATTATTCAGGAGGCTGAGGCAGGAAGATCGCTTGAACCTGGAAGGCAGAGGGTGCAGTGAGCCGAGAACACACCATTGCACTCCAGCCTGGGCAACAAGAGTGAAACTCCATCTCAAAAAAAAAAAAAAAAGGCCAATCAATTATTTGAATAATTTGAGTCATATGTTAAAAATCACAGGATGATTGATTTAACATTTGTATTAAATAATATATTGATATAATTAATAATATAACATTAATAAAATACATCACCTAATTCAATAAAATAATTTTCATGTTTTCAAAAGTAAGTTTAATTAATTATTTTTAATGTTAACAATTTTTAAAAAAATTTAACTTTGAAGTTTGGGGTACATGTGCAGGTTTGTTGCATAGGTAAACTTGTGTCATGGGGGTTTGTTGTACAGATTATTTCATCACCCAGTTATTAAGCCTAGTCTCCATTAGTTATTTTTGCTGATCTTCTCCCTCCTCCCACCCTCTACCCTCCGATAGGCCCCAGTGTGGGTTGTTCCTCAATGTGTTCTTGTCATTTAACTCCCACTTATAAGTGAGAACATGTGGCATTTAATCTTTTGTTCCCGCATTAGTCCGCTAAGGATATTGACCTCTGGCTCCATCCATATTCCCACGAAGGACATGATCTCATTTTTTTTATGACTGCATAGTATTCCATGGTGTATATGTACCATATTTTACTTATCCAGTCTACCATCGATGGGCATTCAGGTTGATTCCATGTCTTTGCTATTGAGAATAGCACTGCAATGAATACACACGTGCATGTGTCTTTATGATAGAATGATTTATATTCCTTTGGGTATATATTCAGTAATGGGATTATTGGGTCAAATGGTAGTTCTGTTTTTAGGTCTTTGTGGAATCATCACTCTGTCTTCCATAATGGTTGAACTAATTTACACTCCCACCAACAGTGTATAAGCATTCCTTTTTCTCTGCAACCTCGCCAGCATCTGTTATTTTTTTACTTTTTAATCATAGCCATTCTGACTAGTGTGAGAGGGTATCTCACTGTGGTTTTGATTTACATTTCCCTAATGATCAGTCATGTTGATTTCAATTAATTAATTAAATCAACCAATCAATTAAATTAATTTTGGCAAATGAAATTAATTACATGTAATACTAATCATTATTAAAATTAATTTTAATGATTTGCTCTCTCCTTTAGAAGATCTTAAAAAATGGAAATCTGTTGATATGGTTTGGCTGTGTCCCTACTCAAACCACATCATGAATTGTACTTCCCATAATCCCCACGTGTTGTGAGAGGGATCCAGTGGGAGATAATTGAATCATGAGGGTGGTTTCCTCCATGCTATTCTTGTGATAGTGAGTGAGTTCTCACAAAATCTGACGGTTTTGCTAGGTGCTTTCCCCACCCCGCTTCGCTCTGTACTTCTCTTTGATGCCACCATGTGAAGAAGGATGTGTTTGTTTCCCCTTCTGCCATGATTGTAAGTTTTCTGAGGCCTCCTCTGCCTCAGGAAATGCTGAACTGTGAGTCAACGAAATCTTTTTCCTTTATAAATTACCCAGTCTTGGGTATATCTTTATTAGTAGCATGAGAACAGACTAATAACAGTAAATTGGTACCAGTAGAGTAGAGTGGGGTGCTGTTGTAAAGATACTCGAAAATGTAGAAGCAACTTTGGAACTGGGTAACAGGCAGAGGTTGGAACAGTTTTGAGGGCTCAGAAGAAGATAGGAAAATGTGGGAAAGTTTGGAACTTCCTAGAAGAACTCTTCATCCTTGAACAATGATCTTGCAACCTAACAACTTAAATTGCCTCAGTATTTTCCACAGGCAACTCTTACACACCCTACCTACAGACCCAACTCTGAAAGTATACTTAATCTCAAAGGCTGCGAAGGGGTGGAAAAATTTCCTCCTTTTCGTATTGCTTTTGTTACTTAGGCCAATAAACTTTTCTAGTTGGAATGGAACACGCTACTTCAAAGCACAATTCCTTTTTAATTCCAGTCATTCTATTAATCAGCTGAGGTTTATGTCACAACCCCATGTATAACAGCAAAAAATAATACAACTTGGAGGAGCTGGAGGAGGTAACGCTGGCTTTTCACTGCTAGAGCTTCTTCCCACATGCTTGGGTAACATGTTCTCTCCTTATTTGCATCTTGTGATCTTAGTTCTTTGAAGAGGGGCACTGCTCTGTTGTGCATAAGAGTCATGAAATCTGATGAGTTCTCTTGGATCTTAGAGTCAATTATAGCTAAAAAGTGACAACAAATGAAATTTGGCACAAGACTTTATTTTTAGTGCAGAATATTAAACATGGAACCAGGAGAGTGTTAAAGAGTGAAACATCTCAGGGAATTAATCTTTAATGCAGATTAATCCCCCTGGGCATTTGGATGGAAAGATGTGTTTTTAAACTGCTATTTTGAAAATGAGAAAGTTAAAAATCGAAAGGGTAAATTTTTATTAATTCCCAATTTAACCATATCTCACATAGCACCATCTCACAATTTCACTTCATAGGATGCCAGCAGGCCACATCTGGGGAGAAACAGCAGGCAAACAATGCTACTGTTGAAAGTGAAAGAAGTAGGACAAAATTAATGTAATGGGTTGCAAATATCTTTGACTTCGTGTTTGTTCCCAGGTTATCATGGGCTGGGCTTCCATTGAGTGCAGATTATTCTAACAGAAAAGAAGGGTAGTTTCAAAAGAAGGTGGGTTGCTTCATAAGATCCTACAATTGTATAATCGTGTCAGATTTTAGATATCATTAAGCTCAGTCTTCTGGTTCTCAACTTTGCATATTCAATCACCCTAGAGAATTTAAAAATGCCTGATATACGAATCTCACCTCAAACCAGTTAAATGGGGACGTCTGGATTGAGTTCCAGACATTGGTATTTATAGTTTCCCAAGCAGCTCTAATTTGCAGTCAAGTTTGAGAACCATCCCTAGTTCACACCAGGTTCCAGCTCCCTGAGACTTGTGACCTGCCAGGGTCAGATTAACCAGTTTTCAGCAGAGCCATTCCCAGCCAACTGCTTTTTATATCTTCTAGCTCTGCTGACCCCCGTTCCCATCATGTTTCTAAATAGACTGGCTGGTTCATTCAGGCAACAAATTATTTATTGAGCACATACAATATGTCAGGCAATGGGCTGGTGACTGGCTAAAATTGTGAACAATAACAGATGAGATTTCTTCCCTCGTGGAGTTTATAGTCCAGTGGGAGAGATAGATACTGATGGAATAATGATAAAATTATAACTGTGGTAAGTACTGGGAAGGAGAAGTTCATGGTAGCCTAAGAGGCTGACTTCTCTGAAAAAGTGAAGGCTGAGTGAGATCTGATAAAGTAGGAGATTTATTTGGCAAAATAGGGGAGAAGAATGGAGGCTGGGTGGAGAGAGAGAGAAAGAAAGAGATAGAGAGAGCTTCTTGATCTGTATCGGAGAATGGCATGTGCCAAAAATCTCTGTGGCTGGAGAAAACATGGAATGTGCTTCAGGAGCTGAAAAACGGCCAGGGAGGCCAGGAAATATTAATAGAGCTAATAACCCAAAATGTTAATCGATTTCACTTATTAATAAATCCTCTACCTTAAAACCATTATGTACTTAACCTCATCGCTACAGCCACAGTGACACGATCCACACACACACCTTGACCTTGACTCTGTCCTGTCAGTTTCTATTTCAAACAAACATAAGTGTACCCACAAATGAGATTCAAACAGGCTGTGCACCTCTGTTTAACCGGTGGTTCTCAACCTTGGCTGTACTTTGCAATCACTTGAAGACCTTTAAAAATGCTGTTTCCCAGCAGATACCCAAGACCACTTTAATAAGAATTCTTGGGGATGGGATCCAGACATTGGTATTTTTTTAAAGCTCACCTGATGTACAGCCAAAATGGAGAACTGCTGTTCTGGGAAAATAGGAGGAGGGTGAATACTAGGAGGGGACAGAGAAATTGTATTTGAATTTGTCATTCTCCGTCTTTAATTATTGCCTCCGCTTGATGCATTAGGACTGACCATGCAATGGGGATCTCCTCTACGTTATAACTTCTTCATACACAGCTGGATTGGAATTAAAACCACAGGAACACCAGCGACAGTTCCAAAATAAAAAGTGAAATTCCCTGTTTCTGTTTCTCCCTCACGTTCTCTCTTCTGACTGTAGTTAATTTAATAATGTACAAATTCACAGATTCCACAATAGGTCACCTTCCATGCTGGGAGTTATCAACCATTTTTCCCAGCACTGGAACATGTACCACACATTTTCTTTAGGAACCTTTCTGCACAGATAAATCAGATGGGCTGAAGTTACACTCCACTTTTTCTCACCCCACCCCTACCATCCTACCTACCAGCTGAGAACTGCTGGTCTACTTTCCAGTAATCTGGGTATTTCAATCTTCTTATAACTGTAATATACATTGAAAAATAAAGTTTTCTGAGTAAGAAAACAAATTAAAATTGGATGAAGGTCAGCTTGGCACATAGCCTCTGGATGGTTTTTATTTTAATACATATTTTATTTTTATCACCTTGTGGGAATCAAGTTAGAGGAAACAAGTTTTGTGTCTTCCGTAGGTCACTGAAAGAGAACTATATCCATAGATGTCAAATTATACCTAGGGTTTCTAAAGGAACCTTAGGGAAGGGCCAAGAACTGTTTAACCAGCCAAGAGCTGGACTGACAGAGAAAAGAGCTGCCTCATCGCCAGTTTAAAAGAGAATAACTGCTCATCCTCCAAGATATAACTCAAGCATCATCTCACTGGTAAGCCTTCTGTGATAGTCAGGTCAGCTGGCTAGCTGCCTTTTCCTGTGTGTGTTCGTTCTTTCTTTCTTTCTTTCTTTCTTTCTTTCTTTCTTTCTTTCTTTCATTCTTTTTTTCTTTTGAGAAGGTGTCCTCACTCTGTCGCTCAGGCTGGAGTGCAGTGGCACCATATTGGCTCACCACATCCTCCACCTTCCAGGTTCAAGTGATTCTCCTGCCTCAGCCTCCCGAGTAGCTGGGATTACAAACTTGTGTCACCGCGCCTGGCTAATTTTTGTATTCTTAGTAGAGACGGGGTTTCACCATGTTGGCCAGGCTGCTCTGAACTCCTGATCTCAAGTGACCCACCCGCCTCAGCCTCCCAAAGTGTTGGGATTACAGGCATGAGCCACCACGCTCATGTGTCCCACTTTAATCACAGCAACACAGAGCCTGCTAGATGAAAATCTCTCTGAAGGCAGCACATGAGTTTGTGATGTGAATCGCCAATGCTTGGAGATGTCTGACCCATGGTAGCCACACAAAAAATACCTGATAAATGATTGCATGACCCCTAAATACCTACCCTTGTTTAAAATACTCTATAAAGAAATCACTGTTAGGGCCAGAAGCGGTGGCTCACGCCTGTAATCCCAGCACTTTGGGAGGCTGAGGTGGGTGGATCACTTGAGGCCGGGAGTTTGAGACCAGTCTGGCCAATATGGTGAAACCCTGTCTCTAGTAAAAATACAAAAATTAGCGGAGTGTGGTGGAGCGTGCCTGTAATCCCAACTCTTCAGGTGGCTGAGGTATGAGAATCGCTTGAACCTGGGAGGTGGAGGTTGCAGTGAGCCAAGATTGTGCTACTGCACTCCAGCCTGGGTGACAGAGCAAGACTCTGTCCCCCTCCTCCAAAAAAAAAAAGAAAGAAAAAAAAGAAAAAGAAAGAAAAATATCATTATTAGAACCAGTCACTCTAGTTTCTCAGAGGACATACTTAGAATCTCAATTTATTTAACACTGAGTGATTCTAAATGGAAAATTTTTTCTTTTTATTTCAATAGGTTTTGGGGGAACAAGTAGTGTCTGGTTACATGAATAAGATCTTTAGTGGTGATTTCTGAGATTTTGGTGCACCCATCATCTAAGCAGTGTACACTGTAACCAATGTATAGTCTTTTATGCATAGTTTCATCCAGGTCACTGCACGTATTAACAATTTGTTCCTTTAAACTAATAAGCAGTATTCCATGGTATGGATGTACCTCAGTTTGCTTTAACCATTCACCCAATGAAAGACATCTGGGTTGCTTCCAATTATTGGTTATTATGAATGAAGCTGCCATGAATACTTATGTAGAGGTTTTGGGGTGAACATAAGTCTTCATTTCTCTGGGAAAAATGTCCAGGTGTGCAAGTGCTGGATACCATAGTAATTGTACATTTCAGTTTTTTAGGAAATTGTCAAACTGTTTTCTGGAGTGGCTGTACCATTTTACATTCCCACCACCAATGTGTGTATGAGTGATTAAGTTTCTCCACCTGCTTGCCAGAATTTGTTGTGCCACTATTTTTTATTTTAGTTATTCCGATAGGTGTCTAGTGATACCTCACTGTGGTTTTAGTTTGCATATCACTAACAGCTTATGACATTGAACATTTTCTCCTGTGCTTATCTGCCATTTGTATATCTTCTTCAGTGAAATGTCTTTTGTCCATT
This sequence comes from Hylobates moloch, assembly GCF_009828535.3. Taxonomy (NCBI): domain Eukaryota; kingdom Metazoa; phylum Chordata; class Mammalia; order Primates; family Hylobatidae; genus Hylobates; species Hylobates moloch. The sequence goes on along the minus strand of NW_026652276.1, from coordinate 185,265,918 downwards.
TTCTAATTGGTTTGTCTGTATTTTTACTGTTGGGTTTTGAGAGTTCTTTATATATTCTAGATACTAGTCTTTTCTCTTTCTTTCTTTTTTAACTTTTATTTTAAGTTCAGGAGTACAAGTGCATGTTTGTTATAAAGATAAACTTGTGTCATGGGGGTTTGTTGTACAGATTATTTCATCACCCAGGTATTAAGCCTAGTACCCAATAGTTATTTTTCATGACTCTCTTCCTCCTTCCACCCTCCACCCTCTGATAGGCCCTGGTGTTTATTGTTCTGCTCTATGTGTCCATGTGTTCTCATCATTTAGCTCCCACTTATAAGTGAGAACACATGGTATTTGGTTTTCTGTTCCTTTTTCAAATACGTAGTTTGCAAATACATTCTCCCACTTGGTAGCTTATACTTTAATTCTCTCAACAGGGTCTTTCACAGAGCAAGAGTTTTAAATTTTGATGAAATTCAACTTGTCAGTGTTTCATTTTATGCACTGTGTTTTTTATGTCAAGTCTAGGAACTCTTTGCCTGGCCCTAGATCACAAAGAATTTTCACTATGATTTTATTCTAAAGATTTTACAATTTTATAGTTAACACTGCAATCCATTTTGAGTAAATTTTTGTATTAAGTGTCAGACTTAGGTCAAGATTCATTTTTATGCCTAGGAATGTCCAGTTACTCCAGTACCATTTGTTGAAAAGCCCATCCATTAAAATGCTTTTGCAACTTTGTCTATTTGGGGTTCTCTATTTTGTTCCATTGATCTGTGTGTCTGTCCCTCCACCAATACCACAGTCTTGATTACTTTAGCTAGAAAATAATTCTTGAGATTGAATATACGGATTCTACCCATTCTATTCTTCTTTTTCAAAGTTGTTTTAGCTATTCCAGTTTCTTTGCCTTTCAATATAAATTGTAGAATAATGTTTTCTGTATCTACAGAAAGTCTTGCTGAGATTTTGATAGGAATTGTGCTAAACCTGTAATCAATTTGGGAAAGAATAACTCTACTATAGTGAGTCTTCCAACCCAAGAAGATGGTATGTCTCTTCATGTATTCAGTTTTGAGATTTCACTCATCAGCATTATTTGGTTTTCAGCATGCAAGTCCTGTACATGTGTTAGGACCCCAAAGTATCTCATATTTTTTATTCTATTTAGTCATTATAAATAGTACTGCATTTTAACTTTGATATCCCATGTTGATTGTTAATATGCAAAATACAATTGCTTTTTATATGTTTATATTATATCTTGTGAACTTGTGGACCTTATGTTAGTTCTAGGAGTATTTTTGCAGATTCCTTGGGACTTTCTTCATAGATAGTCATGTCCTCTGAAAATAGGGAACGTTTTTACTTTTTCTTTGGATCTGTATGTCTTTTATTTTATTTTATTTTATTTTGCCTTATTGTACCAGTTACAGCTTCTGGCACTATGTTGAATAAGGGTGGTGAGAGTAGACATCCTTGCCTTGCTCTTGATTTTACAGGCAAAGCATTTAATTTTTCACCATTATGTATAATACTAGCTGTAAGGTTTTTGCATCTGTTTCTTATCACGTTGAGAAAGTTTCACTCTAACATTTTTTTCTAAACCATGAATAGGTGTTGACTTTTATCAAATGCTTTTTCTATAGCTATTGATACAATCATGCGATTTTTCTTCTTTAGCCTGTGAATATGGTGGATTATATTGGTTAATTTTTAAATGTTAAACTAGCTTTGCATCCTTGGAATAAGTCCTACTAGGTGTGTAATTCTTTATACCTATTGTTCAATTCTATTTGTCAATACTTTGTTTGGGACTTTTGAGTTGATATTCATGAGAAATGTTGGTCCATAGTTTGTGTCTTTCTTTCCTTTTTTTTTTTCCTTTCTTCCTTTCTTTTTTGTACTGTCTGGTTTTGGTATCAGGATGATAATAGGTTTATAAAATAAATCAGAAAGCGTTCCCTCCTCTTCTATTTTCTGGTAGAATTCTCTAGTGAAACCATTTAGGCCTGACAATTTCTTATACAGGGGAGTTTTTAAATTATGAATTTAGGTTCCTATATAGTTATAGGACATTAAAATTATCTAATTCATATTGCTTGAGTTGTGGTCATTTGTGTTTGTTCAGAAATTGGTTCATTTTGTCTAATTTGTCGAATTCATCATATAGAGCTGTTCATTGTATACTCTTAATCTTTCAATGTCTGCAGGGCTTGTGGTGACATACCTATTTCATTGTTGATATTGATTTGTTTCTCCTCTCTATTTTTGTCATCTTTCTAGAGGTTTGTCAATTTTATTGATCTTTAAAAAAAATACAGCTCTTTGGTTTTCTCTTTTTTTCTTCTGTTTTAAATTTCATTGAGTTATGCTCTTACCTTTATTATTTCTTTCCTTCTGCTTGCTTTGGGTTTATTTTGCTCTGCTTTTTCTAGATTCTGGAAATGGAAGCTTAGATTATTGATTTGAGATGTCTCCTTTTTTCTAATGTATGCATAAATTTTCCTAATGTATTTGGTGTTATAAACTCCCCTTTCAGCACTGTTGGCTGCTTCACACAAAATTTGGTATCTTTTATTTCCATTTAATGCAATGTATAAGTGGAGACACCAGTTCTCTTTTCTAAAAAATAACTTTCTTAATATGCTATCTTAGAGACTGTCCACATTTCTGTGGTCTCCAATAGAATACTTTGTGAATTAGTCAGCTATTTATATTACTTCCCTTTAATCACAATTTGTTTTTTCTAAGTCTCCTGGATTTGTACTTCTATTCCTCAGTCTTTTGCTGAGACTGCTTTCAAAGATCACTAGTCACTCCCATACCCTTTTCTTTAAATTAAATCCAAATGTCTGCTGCATTTGGAATTGCTTGGATACTCCTGTTAAAATTTTACCTTCCTTGGGTTCCATGACCAAATGTTTGAATCACAGCTATTTCACTGTCTGTATGACCTTGTACAAATCACAGAAGATCGGAGAGCCTAATTTTCTTCATTACTAAATAGGGAGTTTAATCCTGATCTATACCTGTTAGTGTTGCACTGAGGCTCGAGTGAGATTATATGTATCTAATGAGCACTAATTAGTGTCAGGCACCACAGTAGGTGCTGGGTATACAAAGGTGAGAGTATAACACAGCCCCAGGACTTGACCACAATCTAGTGGCAGAGACAAATAAGTGAATATATCCTGGGATAAGTGGCAGAGAACATGATATGCACAGCAATGTCATGGGAACACTTGGGAGCCTTGAGGGCTCAGGCAAGGCTTCCCAGAGAAGGTGTATCTAAGCTGAGTCCTGAAGAATGAGTAGGAGTTCAGCGATGGAATAACAAATAGGATGGAATGTGCTTAGTATATTCTGAGTTATTGCGGTGGTGGGGTGGGGTGGGGGCGGGGATTTCCTTATAAAATCAGTTTTCACCGCGTCTTCACTAAAAATACAAAAATTAGCTGGGTGTGTTGGTACACGCCTATAGTCCCAGCTACTCGGGAGGCTGAGGCAGGAGAATCACTTGAACTCAGGAGGCAGAGGTTGCAGTGAGTCAAAATCGTGTCACTGCACTCCAGCCTGGTGACAGGGTGAGACTCCGTCTCAAGAAAAAAAAAAAATCAGTTTTCATGTTACTCCAGTGAGTTCATTACATTCATTTTCAAAGAAATGCCTATGTATTATGTGTAATTAAGTCCGTTTTAGGCTTACTGTCTGTGGAGGGAAGGATATATACAAGATGTCCTTTCTATGTATAACTTCTGGTCTATACCTATGACCTTGGAAAATGGAAAAGAGTAACTTTTTAAATACTTTTCATTAATCTACTTGAAAGAGATTAGCTTTTATGTTACAATAACATGCTTTGGTAATTGTAACAGTGACTAATTCCATTAATTGCATTTATTCATATTTGAATACTCAACTGGATTCTTCTACTATAATCATTCATTCATCACTTTGTGCTTATCTTTTTTAGATATATAAATATATTTTTTACATATGATAATTAACTGATTGCAATATTCCCAAAGAGTTTAAATTTTTTTTTTCCTATCAAACAAAACAACTCAGTCATCCATGCTCAGACAACTTTCTCCATGAAACCCAGTACGTTATCATGCCTCTTTCATCTGGAACTCAGTAACAGCTCACCATTCTTCATCTTTACCAGATTCAACTTTTTATCCTGTTCATTCTCATTACCTTTTGGCATATACAGGAGAACACAAGGTTGAACTTTATAATTATCATTTGCTTCTAATTTGCTCTTCAGCATCAGCAATGTGAAAGCTTTTCATTTCCATATCTCATTTGGATGTGATGGCTTTAAAAATAAATGCAGCCCAGGTAAAATGTTTACCCCTGTTCATGATTGAATATAATCATGGAGTTAGAAGACAAAAATTCCACTGGTTATATGATATATGTCCCATAGGACAGAAAAGTAATATACATTTCCTTTAATGCTTATCTAGCGGAATACTGATTTTGGAAGCCAGTGCCACTCTGACACAACTGTAAATGATGAAGAGTTCTGCTTTGATGTGCTAACTTCTACATATACATAGTGTGTATATACATGTATGTGTACACATAGCAGTATATGTGTATACACAGTATATGCATGTATATAGAATAGTATATATGTGTACACATATATGTATACACAAGAAGTGTGAGCTTGCCATCCTTGAAGGCTAAAAAAATTTCATCAGGTCAGCTGTTCTGCTGTTGATGATTAGCCAACCAAAAGCTTCCACGATAAGTCTATGAAGAACAAAGCAAGCTGAACCAATTATATTTGTTTTTATAATATTGCAACACAGTGAAAACAAAGAGATAGTAACCTGAGTAAGTTATCTTGAATTCTGGTTTTAATGGTATTACAAACCTTGTCTCATCAATAAGGTAGAAATAAGGTGTTTATTGTCCTATTGTAATGTGGGTAGATAGTTGAATTAAACACATAACCTGAAGGAGAAGATAATGTAGTGTGTGTTGGAATCAACCCTGAGGCCCCTATATTTGTATTAAATATTCATAACCCAGAATCAGGAATGCATTCATCAGACCTGCAGAGAATTCTCAATCAGGAGGATTACTATTGCTTTTAACATCACTGATTGAATTCAAAATAACATTGATATTTTTGAGAAATTTTCCTATCCAAGGGATATAATTTAATGTCATAAGGGAAACACATAAGTGATCAAAGATTTAGGATGAAAATCTAACAGCAGACATTAAAAATTGGAGTAAAATGTAAGATGAAAATGTATCCAAAAAATAGAAAATCCTGGGAAATCCTATTTGTAAACATAAGGTAAATACATGATTGACAATGACTTAAAAGATAAAAAATATATCATGCTCTTCAATAGCTAAGGGTTAAGGACAACTCCTTCCATTGCAGTTTGCCTAAGTCATATTTTTCTGTGATTGTCTTCAGTTTGGTCACTGCATTTTAAATTCCACATGAAGAAGTAGAGAGCATTCAGAGGTGAATAACAAATAAAGATGAAAGGAATAGAAAATAGATTCATGAAGACAGATGAAAGGAATGGAGTCTGGCCTGGAGAGAAAAATGAAAAACAGGTGACTTGACTACTATCTTCTCTAGTACAGAATGGATTGCATAAGTGTGCTGAGCAGTTATTTTCCATATCAACCAAATAAAAACACAACAAGATCTACAAAGCAAGAGCCAAATGAAAAGGGATGGGCTATATATAAATGCTAAACAAATGTTGGGTGGACTTAAGAAAAAAACTTCAGCTGCATGTGGTGGCTCATGCCTATAATCCCAACACTTTGGGAGGGTGAGGTGAGCAGATTGCTTGAGCCCTGGAGTTTGAGACCAGCCTAGGCAATCTGGCAAAACCCCATAACTACCAAAAATACAAAAATTAGCTGGGTGTGGTGGTGCGTGCCTGTGGTTCCAGCTACTCAGGAGGCTGAGGTGGGAGGATCACTTGAACCCTGGAGGTGGAGGCTGCAGTGAGCCAAGATCATGCCACTGCACTCCAGCCTGGGTGATGGGGCGAGACCCTGTCTCAAAAGAAAAAGAAAATATTAAAATTAAAATAAAAAACTCTTAAACATGGAAATGATCCAACTATGAAATAGAATACTCAAGAATATTTGGGAAACAATTGCCTTGAGCAAATAAAAGTGTTTCGTTTCTCATAATATAAACAAACATTCATTGTAGAAAATCTAGAAAAATACAGGTGAGCAGAAAGAAAAATATAAAAAGTACTTACAATTCCACAAGCCAGAGACAGCTAATTTTTTCCTGTCATGTTTTACAGACACACACACGCACACATTCATATATGTGTGCGTGTGTGTGCTTCTTTTTACCAAAGTGGGATAGCATTGTTCATTCTGCTTTTTAACCTGCCTTATGCTTAAAATTATACGTGAACATCTTTTTATACCTTCTTAGTATTCTAATATCTTATAAAGCTTAATATTATTTAACCAATGCCCTATTAGGAGGTATTTAGGTTGTTACTAGTTTTTTTTTTTTTTTAACAAAACATGTGGTGAGCAGTTGTATAATTAAATATTTGCAAGCGTTATGTTGTTACATTTGTAATATAAGTTTCTAGAAATAAATTTCTGGGTCGAGAGTTTGGAAAATTCTAAGGCATTATTATTTCTTACTTAACTTCCAGAAAATTTCAAATGATTTATACTATCACTGAAAGTGTAAAAGAACGCCCTTTTCTGAGAACCCAGATATTACTGAGTCTTATCATTTTATAAGCTAATACCCTGAAAACTAGACTTATCAGAACCATCCTGTAAGTTAGTATGGAATAGAGTTGTGTAAACAATAAGAATAGTATTTGTGCCCTAACAATACTGACATTGGAAAAAATAAATGTTCTTGGAAATCCTCTGAGTTGTGAGGGCTGGGAAAGCACTTTAGGCAAGTCACATTTCTTAGTCCATTTTACCTTCCTGGCAAGGATCTTGCACAAATACATTGGGAGGTGGTGCGTGATTGGGGGCAGGTAGAACACAGCATCCTAGGTTCACCCTGAACAACAAGCACAATCTTCTGTAATCTTAATGCAGCTCGAGAATGGGACCCAGGGCAGTAAGAATTCATGTAGTCAGAGTCCAGATGGCTTAGCCAACATGTAGATGCCATTTCCATACTCTTTTGCTGCACATCATTTTTACTTCAAATAAGAATGTAAAACCTTTTTCTTAACCCTTAATTTGGTAGTAAGCATAATAGCTTTATGCGTCTTAAACTGAAGCACAGTTCTTAAACTGAAGCATTAAACAGTGACTTCTCCCCTATTCTTCCAGTAAAAGAGGAATTTATTTCCAAATTCCAATCCATGGGACAAAGACAACAAATTTTAACTCTTTCAGGTGTTAGCAAGCAAGTTGCATTTTGCTCCATCATGTAACATAGAAAGCAATGTGCTATACAGTTAGGAGACTCCATCTGCAGTTCTTGTGGATGTGTAAAAAATCTGAATTAATTTTTGATATCCATACAATCTCAATATTGGTATGTAAAGGTTAGATGATTCATGTCTATTTTCACAAAATCATTTTTTTCTTGTAGGTATCTTTAGGAATCTAATTTCCACCCCATTGTCCAAATGCATTTACAATAAGCAGACCACAATCTGATTATTTTGAAATTCCTTTCAGTTAATTTGATTCCTAGAACAGTACAATTGATCTAACTGATTTTTCAGAAATCTAGTTATTACAGCCAGAAAAAGAAAACAGACAACAATCACCAAATCAACTATGCTACTGCTAATTCAATCGCAGAGTCTAAACATAGCTGCAGAATATATTTGGTTTCCTGTCAGGTTTTCCTTTTCTCCCTATTTCAAATTGGAATCTATCATTTCTAGAACTTTCTTTCAAACTTTCTTTCAGATATGTCTCAACATATCTGAGCCCCAGGCTGTATCAGGTCAACCAATCCACAACCTTCCAATTCAGGGTAGTTTATGGTGGACGTCAGAGAAAAGCAAGGCCTGGGAAATACAGCCTCAAACCTCCAGAAGAGGCATGAGTGACTATCAGTATGACTCACCATTATGTTTAGGGGATAGAGGTGTATCTTTAGTTCAACAATTTACAGCAATAAAAACTCATGCAAAAAAAGTGCCTTTAGATAGAACTCCAAATTTTATTAGCATCTTATTTACTCTTAACTTAAAAACTAAAAAGATTTGCCTTCAGTTTAAATCATATTAGCAACTGTATAGAGCACTAACTGCTCCCACGTGACTGCAGCTGTTCAGTTGACTGGTTTTGAGGCTTTATCTTACTTAATAGCTTTTAAATTAGTAGAACGAATGCTATTGAAAGGAAAGCAGCATTAAAATGGTATATGATATTGGTTTATTACATTGTAAAGAGTCTGTGAAAATATACCTATGATTAACCAAGGAATAATATTTGGAATTCAAAAGGATACACGAAACCATACAGTTTGTTCCTTCCTTTATTCTTTCCTTCCTTCAATCAATAAACATTTATTGAGCATTTTTTTTTGCCAGGTATTGTGATAAACCCTGGAGATATATTAAAGATAAAGATGCAGAGGCAAGAGGTAAATACCAAGTTGCAATATAAAATGACAAGTGTACATACTGAGATAACTCTATAAAGGTTAAGCTAGAGGGTAAAGCTGTCTGGGATTATAGGAGAGATGTGGCAGGTTTGAGAGGGCATCTCAGGGACACCTGCCACTTGAAGGATGACAAGGCATTTGGAAGGCCAGTGGGGCCGTTCTTGGGAGAGGAGGCTGGGAGACGTAAAGGAGGACAGGGCATTTACAGAACTGTATGCAATCACGTCTGAACACAAACGAGGGTTTACTGTATGGGCAGGGATTTGCTCAAGAATTTTAGGCTGGTGAATAATCTGATTTGTGTTTAGAAAATTCAGTCTGCCCTCTGTGGCAAGGGAAAGGTGGTGAAAGTGGGAAAGATGTGAAGCAGGGGATCAAAAAGCAATATTATAATGGTCCAGGTGAGAGGGAATGGAAGTTTGAAGTAGCCAAGAGTAACTGGGAGAGAGGAGATGAGTGGACTGAAGAGATATTAGTGCAAAAACCACAGGGACCTCAGCCTTTGTAAACACACAAAGTTCTCAGCACTGAAATTGTGGTTTAGTAGATATGTCTATTTATCATTTAATTCACTAATTATCTTGTTTCCTTCATAAAGGTGTAATGTTGACATTTTCAGCTTTATAAAGCAAATTTTAGTAAGCAATACTTGGTGAAATTATAAACTAAGCTATAAAAAATTCTTTCAACTTTGTTTTTTAAAGTATCAAGTATTGATCTCCAGTTGATTAGAAGGAATCACAGAGATATTGATAAAATTGTCAGTTTGTTGAAATAAATTCCCAGAAGCTGTCTAGCTCCCTCAACTGTTTTTGAGGACAAACCTCAGAAGAATGACGTCACTATTAAAACAAAAGGCTTAGGGTTACCTGTGGAACCTCTGAGGCTTCAATATCTACTGACTTTCCCATCTCTTCTCGGACTGAATCAGTCCTGGAAACAGCCATCACATCAGTAGGCAATGCGTAGTCAGTGTAGACATCTACCCATCCACATATACAGTGCTCATCTTTCTGAGGTCTTACGTTAAAGAATAATACATTTACTGCATTTGGAAAAACAAAAATTGTAAAACATCTTTTTAATCTGCTGGCTTGTTTTATTATTTTATTTCCAGCAGTATTTTCCTTTTTTTCTTCTACTGGTAAGAAAGCACAACTGAAATAAATGGAATCTTTTAAAGCAAGCAAATTACCAAGTTCTATATAGTTTTTGGGTTAAATGTGATTATAACTGCATGCATTTTATTAACTTGCTTCAAAATATGGATGAGATCATTAGTTTAATGACTTAAGCCTCCCAATAAAAAGAAATTAACATAACAGATTGAGCTAATTCATCTTATTACTAGTCACTAGGTCTCTTTGGGAAGGAAAAACAGTCTGTAATTAATGATACAATATTGGAGCACCAAAAGCTAACACAAAGAAGTCTTTCATTCTCTTAAAGTGCTTTCTCCAAAGGTCTTTGAGTCATGGAAACAGGCTGGCAGTAGACAGACCTTTCTAACATGGCCTGCACAAGGGTTATACCAAGATAGTATCTTGAATATAAGAGCTCGGTCACGCTTCATTGCAACCTTAACAGGTTCTTCCTTTAAGAGCAAATGCTAACAAAAATGTAAACAATGCAAGCTTGGCATAGCATTAAACATTCTTTATGCTCAGAGCACATTGACATCAATCATTTTGTTTACAGCGGGATGAATAGGGAAAGTGCTATTCATTCTGCAAATGAGCAAATAGGTAGATGAAGGTTAAGTGGTGTTTCTAACAATACCCATCAGGTTGATGGCAAAGTGAAAACTAGACTCTGTCTCCTGACTCTTATCCTTATATTCCTCTTTTCCTCATAAGGTAGTTAAGATGACACCATTTCCCTCAGAAATAAATTAAGGCAATAAAAACTCATATACTGTGCCATTAGTTTTGGAGTTCAAATGACTTCCAATCATGCCTCATTTTTATGAATGAGTTTAAATGAGTTACTGTACCTGGAAATACCTATGCCCAAACATTAGACCCACTGTCCCCATGGAAAAAAAATCTTTGAACATTTTTGGAACTGGTCATCAAAGGAAGAATAGGTTGAATACATCTTTCCATTTTAAAATTTACTTAAATGTTCTGTTTTTAGCTTAGAATTGATTGTGGACCTATCTGTGTCCTGAGAACTGGCATTTCTAAGCATTCTTATTGCCAAGGGAAAATAAAGTTTTATTAAAAACTGTTTCTGGCTAGGCGCTGTGGCTCACAACTGTAATCCCAACACTTTGGAAGGCAGAGGTGGGCAGATCACTTGAGGTCAGGAGTTCGAGACCAGCCTGGTCAACATGGTGAAACCCTGTCTCTACTAAAAATACAAAAGTTAGCAGGGCGTGGTGACAGGCACCTGTAGTCCCAGCTACTTGGGTGGTCGAGGCACGGGAATCTCTTGAACCTGGGAGGCAGAGGTTGCAGTAAGCTGAGATCTCACCACTGCACTCCAACCTGGGCAACAGAGTGAGACCCTGTCTCAAAAAAAAAAAACAACAAAAAAAACCCAACAACAACAACAACAAAAGAAAACATTGCTTCCATGTGCAGCGGGTGAAGTATATGTGAATGCAACAAATAAGGACTGAAATTCACTGGCGATTAAAAGTTCTTGGCCTAATGTTCTTTGAGCACAAAGACAAGCTATCTAGAATGAAAGGCAGAAATGAGTGACAAGGGAAGCCTCAGTGCAGACAGTTTGATAGAACTCATGGGAAATTTCTTCCAGTCATGGTAGTGGTAGTTGACTTTGTTGTCACATAGCCACAAAGATTAGAAACTGCATTTTATAGTACCATGAGTTCCCAAGATATATTCACTGTGACTATCATATTTAATTCTCACAATAGCCCTGTGGTACAGGCATTATTGTTTTGTACTTATGTAAGAGTTTAAGAAACTGAGGATCCCTGATGTATCTGCTTTAAGAAAGAAATCTGGCAAAAATTATTTGGGCCTTGGGCAGCTATGCTTGTTCCACCCCACACCTAGGGTTCCCACCTCCCTAAAACCCAGGCCTTTGGTCTACCCCACACCTAGGGTTCCTACCTCCCTAAAACCCAGGACTTTGGCTCCTGGCTTCTCGCAAGTCACTTGCATCAGTCTACAAAAGGTTAGGACTCTGTGACTCAGGTGTCAGGGCTCTGTGATTACAAGGAGCCAAGCCTGGCTCAGCCTCTCCACCCACTCCAGGTATCTGGTGCCTTCCACAGTAGCACTGGAAATGGGATTAATGGGCAACACTGGGATATTAGGGCCAAAAGATTCCTAACGAGATTCCAGGCAAGTTCCCGGCAATGACTCCTCCAGCTTGGAGGGGGTGTGTTAATATTTAAATTTCTGTTTGTGCGCTCCTTTCCTCCTTTTTTTTTTTTTTTTAATTGGTGTGTGCAGGGATTCTGTAGGATGGTAACCATAGTAACAGCAGAAGAAGAGAAATGAGATTTCACCCCCAAAATGCATATCAGAGGCTGTTTACTGAAAGTGGCAGATCTGTCAGCTCTCAGATGAAGACAAAGCCTTCTTATGTGGATTCCAGTTGGCTTTATTGTTGTTCTACCTTTACTGTATATATCCCCTCACGTTTTATGTGTGCCTGTGTGTGTGTATGTGTGTGTGTTTGAATTAAAATGTTCAAAAGAAAACTTTGCTTTTGGAGTTGAAACCTAAGAATCTTCTTCTTTTTTTTTTTCCTTTTCTCAACTTTTATTTTCGGTTCAGGAGTACATATGAATCTTCTTTATTGGCTAAATTTGCAATGCTTTGTTCTGACACATAAGTGAAACTTGTCAATGCATAAGACATGCCCTGGGAAGAATGCTTTTTTTTGTTTTGTCAGTCAAACTGGAGAATGATAGTATGATAATAATGGTAATCAGATAATCTACTTTTCCATCACAGCATCCCCAGTAAGGTTACCCAGCATATAGGCCAAGGAATGATTTCTCCTGGTGGTAGGAAGATGAGGGCTATTTAGGGCAGGAATGATGGAATGAGCAATGGGGACCTTGTTCTTTACTTAGGCCTTTAATTTTGTAACATAAAGAGGCAGAAATGACATCTAAAAATACTTTGGGGTACTGGAGAGTTTAAGAGCTTAGACTAAAATTTCTCCAAGTTTTCCCTTCTGGGAGGGAGGGATCCCACAAATACTTTCCATTCACATCTCTAAGCTAAGCACAGGAAGGGCATCAGTACCTAACATCTGGTAGTGATGATGAGATACATATTCAGGGGCTTCATTTCATTATATTTCAGCTAAGGAAATACAAGTTATTGGCTAAATGCAGACTTTGGAACCAGCACGGCTTTGTTTAAAAATCTGGGTTCCCAGTAAGAATGGGGATCATTAAAAAATCAGGAAACAACAGGTGCTGGAGAGGATGTGGAGAAATAGGAACACTTTTACACTGTTGGTGGGACTGTAAACTAGTTCAACCATTGTGGAAGTCAGTGTGGAGATTCCTCAGGGATCTAGAACTAGAAATACTATTTGACCCAGCCATCCCATTACTGGGTATATACCCAAAGGACTATAAATCATACTGCTATAAAGACACATGCACACGTATGTTTATTGCGGCACTATCCACAATAGCAAAGACTTGGAACCAACCCAAATGTCCAACAACGATAGACTGGATTAAGAAAATGTGGCACATATACACCATGGAATACTATGCAGCCATAAAAAATGATGAGTTCATGTCCTTTGTAGGGACATGGATGAAGCTGGAAACCATCATTCTCAGCAAACTATCGCAAGGACAAAAAACCAAACACCGCATGTTCTCACTCATAGGTGGGAAATGAACAACGGGAACACATGGACACGGGAAGGGGAACATCACACACTGGGGACTGTTGTGGGGTTGGGGGAGGGAGGAGAAGTAGCATTAGGAGATACACCTAATGCTAAATGATGAGTTAATGGGTGTGGCACACCAACATGACACATGTATACATATGTAACAAACCTGCACGTTGTGCACACGTATCCTAAAACTTAAAGTATAATAATAATAATAAAAAATCTTGGTTCCTCTATTTACTAGCTGTGTGATCTCAGACAATTAGCTTATCCTAAGTAAAGTAATAAATGAGGATTAAATGAGATAATGTACACAGAGTATCTAGCATGTATTGAGAACAAAATAAAGTGAAATGCTTTAATAAAGATGCTGGCAAGGTGTGGTGGCTCACGCCTGTAATCCCAGCACTTTAGGAGGCTGAGGTGGGAGAATCACTTGAGGCTGGGAGTTCAAGACCAGCCTGGGCAACATAATGAGACCCCCGCCGCCAGTCCCTACAAAAAAATTTTTAGGTCGGGCACGGTGGCTCATGCCTGTAATCCCAGCAGTTTGGGAGGCCGAGGCGGGTGGATCACGAGGTCAGGAGATCAAGACCATCCTGGCTAACATGGTGAAACCCCTTCTCTACTAAAAATACAAAAAATTAGCCAAGCGTGGTGGTGGGCACCTGTAGTCCCAGCTACTCGGGAGGCTGAGGCAGGAGAATGGCGTGAACACCGGGGAGGGGGAGCTTGCAGTGAGCTGAGATCGTGCCACTGCACTCCAGCCTGGGTGACAGAGCAAGACTCCGTCTCAAAAAAGAAAAAAATTTTTTTTTAAATAGCCAGGCATGGCTGTGGACACCTGTAGTCCTAGCTACTTGGGAGGCTAAGGTGAGAAGATCACCTGAGCACAGGTGTTCAAGGCTGCAGTGAGCCATGGCCGAGCCACTGCACTCCAACACTGGCAACAGAGTGAGACTCTGTCTCTAAAAAGAAAAAAGATTCTGTGAAAGCCCAAAGAAGGTAGTGACTATCTGGCTAGTGGGGGTTGGAAGGGGAAGGGGTTGAACCTTCCCTGAGGAAGAAATTTTGGACTATGGAAACCCATTAGGAGAGATAGAAGTAGAGAGGAAACAGGGTGACATATTGGGAAACCAACTGTAATCTTGGTTTCTGCTTCTTGCTGTGGATTTTGAAAGAGGAAGGGGATTGATCTGGAGAGGGGTTTGGAAGTGAAAACTGGTGTGTTGTGTTCAAGGGATGGATGGTCGGATCAGAAGAGCTGAGTCCCAGATGAGAACTACAGAGTCCTGTTGGGGTGCCCGGGGGTCTAGGATTTGTACCCCAGGTGGGGGTTGTGTGAAGCATGAAGGCCTCCCATGGTGCTGCTGCAACACCACTGTGGCCTGGGTGAGGAGCTGCCAGGACTATCTGTCGCCAAGTCTTTTCCTATTTACCAAGACCACCTAAGCCTTGGAATTCTTGTATGGGTCCATGAGGGAGTGAGCAAGGAAGGGAGATGTGGCTTCCTGCCAGGTCTGGTGGGAGAGGGGTCAGCAGGCTTGATTTGACTTGAATGGATGAATGAGCAAGGAAGCATGCCTTTTCTGATTATGGAGCCATTCACACACACTACAGAGTGCTGACGTTTTGGGGGCAGGGAGTACTTTCTTGGCATGGGTGAAGCGTGGAAGATTTTATTAAAGATGATGAAGAAGGAAAGGATGTAAACATGTGAAAATGAGAAGAGAGATCTCAGCAAAAGGAACATTATTAACAAAGAGAGAACGGTGTGAATGCAAGGTAATGAATGTGGCAGACAAGGTTTTGAAGGATGTGAAGAATAAACGAGAATAGAGGCAGAGAATTCATATCTGTGGAATAAATGAATGAATGAATAAAAAACATAGGTTGGCACCAGATGGCTCAGGGCATGAAATGTTGAACTAATAGATTTGCATTTGATACTGAAGTAGGCAGATATTACATATATTATTTTGTAAAATAATATATGTTAGTTGTTGCTTCCATTGTTAATATAATTTTATGGTAATGAGAAGCAGTCAAAGCTATTGAGAAGAAAAATAAGACAAGCCTTACTATGCTCTCTAGCAGCCCTAGCTACTGGAAATATATTTAAAGCCATATATGCAGTTTAAAATTTTCTAGTCATTACAAAAAAGATGAAATTAATTTTAATATATTATCACGTCAGCATGTAATCAATATAAAAATTATTAATGAGGCATTTGAAATTTTTTAGTATAAATTATTCTGTATCTGGTGTGCTTTTTACACTTACTGCACATCTCAAGTGGGACTAGTTATATTTCAAGTGCTTACTAGCCACCTGCTATCCTTATTGGATACCAGAGGTGTGTAGCTTGGTGCAGAGAAGTAAGAGACCAGGAGAGGAGATTAGTTAAGAGATGATTATAATAGCTCAGGAGAGAAGTAATGAGGGCTTGAATTCAGATAGTGGTTGTGAGAACAAAGCGAAAAAAAAGACAAGAATTATTGCAGAAGTAAAACCAATGATATCTGAAAATTAACTGACATTGGGAAGAAGGAGATGGAAGAGTCAATGCTGATCCTACTGACTCCAAGACTAGGAAAGTGAGGCCATCAGCAGGCCCAGCAACATAGCAGGAGAGGCTGACATAAGTGGGGAATGAGTCAGTGGACTCAGTTTTGAAGGTGTCTGGAGGCCAGCTAGCTGAAAAACTCCAGCAGGCTCTTGAGATACATACACTCTAAAGGAGAGAGGATGAGCACTGAAATTTAGATCAGGAGGCCATCACAGAGAGAAGACAATGAAACTCTGATACTAGATGACATTTCAGAGAAGGGAGTCTTGAAGGGAAGAAGATAGGAGCTAAGGATCAAAATACTCCCTACACTTGGAGGTGGGGTAGGGTAGGAAGAGAAGATAGAGAAGGAACAATCAAAGAAGTAGAAGAACTAGGAAAGCACTGTGTCCAAGGAGAAGCACATTTTAAGAAAGTGGGGGGGGGGGGGGGCAGATTCCCTCGAGTGAGGAAGATAAATACCAAGATCCAAGAGGAATTTTTTAAAGAGGTAATTAGCAACCTTTGAGATCCCAGGGCATTGCAGGAACAGTAGTGAAATGACATAGGGTTAAAGAGCATGTGGAAAATAAAGTTAAACAGTGCATAAATATTATTCTTTTCAGAAATTTGAAGGTTAAATAAATATGGAATAAAGGAGAATTGCTTGAAAGATACAGTGAATTTTTAAGATCAGTCGGACATGTTCCTAATTACAGACTCAAGAGAAGATTCTAGAGGAAAAGAAGACATGAAAGTAGGGAGTGGCAATGGATGGTTGAAGGCCCCCAAAGAGGCAGGAACAAGTGGGATCAAAGATGCAACAGAAAGAAACGAGGTGCGCATCTCCCTCCTCCTCTAAGACAGAAAGGAAAGGAGAGAGGGTGGGTTAAAATAAAACTATTTTAAACTGGAAAGCAAGGAATTTGAGGACTGTTATAAGACAAATATCCTTTAAATTAGTGGGCATAATAGTTATAAATGAATGTGAAAGCAGAATAAATTTTCATAGAATTTACATAAAAATTTCAAACATATGTCTTGAGTACTTATTAGTGTACAATATTTATGAAGTTCCTCTGTGCTAAATGTGGAAGGTTCCAAATGCAAAACATGGCCATCAAAACAGTTAGGATGTGCCAGGCAAAGCGTGGGCTACTGTTTAATACACCTGACGTGGTACCATTTTCTTTGTGAATGCAACATGGTCCCAGGTCTGACATGTCTTGAACAGATCCATTCGAGAGATAACCAGCTTGAAACTCAACTATTCTTCCCTGAAACTACTTAGTAAGTAACTTAAGGCAAGTCGGTCTCCTCTTTGCCCTGATGGTCCAGTGCTTTAGAGTGCCACCGTTCTGTTGCTATTATTGGAATTCTGATATTATTTCCTGTTAACTAATCGTTAATGAGGGGAAAAGTCATTTAGTGGAACATCACATGCATAACAAGTATTTTATAATCAAATTCAATTCATAATAGCATTCTTACTCAAGTAACCCTGTAGTTTGAGAATTTATGCTAGAACATAAAAATTTTAATAGTTTTAAAATACATTAACTCTTGGTGAATCAGCACATACTAAAGGAAAGAAACATTCGAACCCAAATTAATGATCCCCACACAAACCTTACAACACTTGTATATGCACACACATTTCCTTGGAATATAGACCTAGTTTTTGTGTGAGTTTGAATGAGGAATAGTTGTTTTAAAAATGTGATTGGAATGAAACTTAGTATTGCAAATTAGACAATGTAAAGATAATTCTAATTGGAAAATTTGTATTTTGTGTTCTGTGTTGGTCATTTTAATTTGGATGGGAAAATGTTTTATTGATTATTTGGGTATATTTTAACATTTAATTTGGATGATATAGACATTGTCTACAACGGAAAGCACTTTCAAATGTAAAGGGATTATACTTCTGTGCTTTTTTGTGTGTTTGCTTTATGCTGCTCTCCTCCTACCTGCACATTGCTTAGCACTTCCAATGGGAAGTTGGTGGAGGGAGAGCCTAGAGTGGCTGGTCAACCAGCTCTCACCTATGTGATCTGACTGACTCCCCGGCAGGTATCTGGTACTGCCCTGATATTTTCCTGCTCAGCCTGAGGCAATGTGTGTGCTATTGTTTTTACATCCAGCCCTCCCTCCTCCAACTATAATTTGTTTTTTTACACGGAAAAATTCTTGCTATTTGCCAAGGGTGACAGGGACATTACTTGTAATGCTGAACAAAGACACCTAGAAAGGAATATAAAGGTGGATCTCCAGCTGGAATCTGCCAGGGTCTACTGGGGGGTAGGGGAGGGGGAACACACCTATGCACACATTTAAATTCCCTAAAGCTTGCCCAAAAGTTATCATTTCCCATTCAATTTCCCCCAGTTGTGTATTCTGTAGGGAAATGACCAGAATTGCTGGTCATCTGATTGCTGATGCAGAAGGTAGGTCCGTGAAGTCAAGATTGAAATGCAACACAGTGTTATAGCCTCTGGTCTAATCTCAACCCTAAGTTGTCTTCCAGAGCCATAGTTGGACTGAGGCCCATGGCTTCTGTTCTCTGAGACCTGCTCTTCCAGACCAGGATCTTCTAGGAGTAAACCCTGCACCCTTGAGATCAAGATTCCAAGATTCTAAGTTCTGTACAGGAACTTGGAAGCCTAGGGTCCTGGAGGACTCAGCCACACCTAGTTTCAGGGAAAGGAATGAAGAAGACCAATGATGGCTGTGGGCTCTTTTAACTGCAGCTCATAAGAAAGGCTTTACGAAAAAAAGAGGTGGCACCCAAAAGGAAACCTGTGAGAGGAGGGAATAGTGAATTCCAGAGAGTGCTATTAGATAGAGAAACCTCGGTTTTCGTATTACACATTGCCCTATCTGAAAAAAGAATTTGAGCAATATTTTTGACAAAATAGTTAAAATCAATTTTTCCCATTTTTTTTTTGATCATTATTATTATGTCTTAAACATATGGGGGTTTAGTTGATATCCGTAGCTTTAGGTCTTTGGGCCCTTTTGTGGTTCTCTGTATACCCAATGGAGAGTGGAGAGCTAGGGTTGTTTTTGTTTTGTTTTAAGGTGCCTAATGCTACCAGAGAGAATTCTTGGATCTGGGTACTCAGGTGTTGATTTTCAGATATTTTGCTACAGGTCAAGAAGAATTAATGAACTCATGCACTTGCTGTACACTTTGGTGTCTCTGAAGAGGGATCATTATTTATTTAGCTGCATTAGGAAGAGATAGTACTTTACTGAAGATGATTTGGGCTGCTTCCATGCAAAAGTCACTTATTAGTAGAGGAGTGAAACGGATGTACCCAAAAGGGTAAGGAAATATTGGTCACTTGTTTGGAGGTCATTTTTACCTTATTTATTAAACTAATTAGGAAGAAAGGTTTAGGCAAGAATATCTCATTTCTAAAGAAAAAAACTCTGGACTATTAGGAAGTTAAAAGTGGAACTGATGGTAAAACCATGAAAACTATTTAAAATTGTTTTCAATTAACTGCAAAACTGCCTAACAAGGACGTAATGATGAGACAGGTACAGAGGTCTTGGTGCAAGTCCCTCCCCAGGCCCTATGCTATCCAGTTGGATGGTTGGTGTGCATAAAAAGACTATGCTGATAAGCACGTATCAGTTAGACCTGCGGTAGGCCACAGTTAGAGGGGGTAGGAACTATAAAGACTTAGGGTGTCAGCAGTGAGGAGGCTATGAAATCTGCATAGCTGTTTGTACCCAGCCACACGCCAGATAAAACTGAACTGATCCTCCACAAAATTTCCTTATCTCCAAATTATTCCAATGAATCAGAAAGCCAAATCTTCCTAAATTTGGGAGGTTATGGTCATGTTATGGATATCATCCATGTATGGTTCTCACTGGGCCAGTTCCCTGTCCTCACACTTTTCAGTACCTAGAGTAGAGTAACCTGTGGTTCATTCCCACCTTCAGACTCTGGTTTGATCTCACTCCTGGCAAGGGGGATCTGAAAGGGCTGCAGGTCAGTTCTTTGGACCTTGTGTTCCCTTTCTGGTAGCCAGTACATTAATTTATTAAATAAATATTTATGGAGACACACTAGATGATGGGGACGCAAAGGAAAGAGAGTATTAGAGGGTAGGAGCTGAAATGGAAAGGATAAGTAAGACTTCTTTAGGCTCTGTGCTGAGTAATATACATCATCTGCAGGATAATTTGCAGGGCCCAGTGCAAAATGAAAATGCAGAGTCCCTTGTTCAAAACTTAAGATTTAAGCACAGTGAGAGTAGATCAGCAAGATTTCAAGGCAGTGAGAATAAAGCAGTAAAACAAGTGGGGGTCCCTTCTGGGCATGGGACACTGAGTGACTACATGGGTCACATGCCCATGAAGCCAGCCTGGTCCTGCAACCCCGGTTCTCTTTGCCTGAAATCCTAGACTTCCAAGAACTCAAAACCTGCTTTCTCTGGCCACTTTCTACTCATTCTCAGTGGCAAAATCTGAATCCTTCTTAGTGCCAACAGGCTTTGCCTGCTTTGAACTTTGCTGTGTGCTCTGGAGTCTCAACATGCTGCATCCTTGTGGCTGTGATTCCTTGACCCTGCATTCACGCCTCAACTACACTTGCAGTCTGTTGCTATCCATCTAGATGCTCTACACTGTCTGAACATCCTGGACCTCCTTCATGGTCAGCTGGACTTACTCTTATCCCTTGACCAAATGACATCCCACAGAGGGGATGACAGGCTAGGTATAATTCAGCTCCTGGACCTTTAAATTCTTAGGATCTGAAGATGAGAGAGAGAGAGAGAGATTATACAATCATACTTTTAAAGTGAAGATATATGTCCTGGGATCCAAAAATCAAGTGGACCAGATAAAAAGTGGTATGACTGCCTTCTTGGCCCTTTTATCCCAAAGATCTTACCACTCTCCAAGGAAAAGTGAACCAATGAAAAGAGCAGTCCTCCCTAAAGAGCAACAGGGAATTTTGATATGTACATGGTTCTGTTACTCAGTATTTCTACCTCTTCTCTTGGAAGCCATCCGAAAGCACCCTCAATTTTTGGCAAAACTAGGAGAGAAACTCCAAAATATTTGTAAGTGTTGCCAAAAGCAATCAAGTTCACTTAGGAGCTGCAGGGAGGAGACTGAAGAGGTGCCAAGCAGAGATCTCTATGGCAAGAATTCAGCTGTGGGAGGTCTCAGAAAATGACAAAAAATACATTTTCTGAAGTTAAGAGTCCCATTGCCAGTAGAGTTTGCAATCGAAAGGGTGGAAATGAGAAAGTGATAACCAGGTTTAATTCAGAGAAACAGAGAAACTAGATATGGACTTCATGACCATTCATGGAGACAAGCTGTATTTGCAAGAAGGAGCCTCTCTTGGCAACAAAAAGAGAGCCCCAAGTTTGTGAATTCCAACTAACATGTAATAGTACCCTTGCCCCTCCCGACATATAGGAACCACCTGCAAACAATTTGTCTAGAAAAATACTACCAGGAAGCATATAAAAATTGTGAACAAACATCATGTATGGAGTGAAGGAAGACCATAAAACAGAAATGCAAGGATTCAGAAAGTGATGGAGAAAAGACAAGAAAAGATCAATGTTACAGAATAAAACTCAGAAGGACTCAACAGGTCCCTGAATAGTTTCATTTTGTTCCATGCCATCTTATTATGATGTTAATGAGGAAAGAAAAATGATTCCTGGTGGGGCCACTGTCTATGTGGAGTTTGCACATTCTCCTCGTGTCTGCACGGGTTTTCTCTGGGTGCTCCAGCTTCCTCCCACATCCCAAAGATGTGCACATTAGGTTAACTGGCATGTCTAAATTGTCTCAGTCTGAGTGAGTGTGGGGTGTGTGTGAGTGCACTCCACGATGGGATCATATCCTGTTCAGCAGTGGCTCCTGCCTTGTGCCCTGAGCTACTAGAATAGGCTCTGGCCACTTAAGACCCTGAGCTGGAATAATTTGGTAAACAATTATCTTACTTGTTTTTATTAATTTTTCTTAACTATGTATAGCTCACCTTTATTTCAATGTTTAATATTAGAAGTATTTTGGTCTTTAGAAGTTTGGTGATGGTTGCATAATCAGGAATAGGCTGTCAGAACTTAACTCTTGTCCATATCAATTGGCCTATGATAAAACTGGTTTCATTATACGTCATTTCACTTAGTCACATTTTCCAAAAATGTGGAAGAAAAACTAAAACCATTACAGACATGAAAATGAAACTGGAAGAAATGTAAGGCCAAACAGATACTGCAGGAAAAACGAAAGACAGTAAGGGAAATAACAGGATGAAAAAAAAGAGAAACGAAACATATCCAAAATGATTTTTAAATATTAATGAGAAAATAATAGAGCTAAAGCAATGCCAAAGTGGAAAATTCACAAGCAAATATTTATAGCAATAAATAAGAAAAGTGGAAAATTCAGACATATTTATAGCAATGAATAAGAAAGACTGAAAAATAAATAAAGCATCCCAGATGAAGTTAGAGAAAAACAACTAAATAAACTTAAAGAAAGCATAGGAAGAAATTAATAAAAATAAAAGCAGACATAAATAGCTTGGCAATATTAAAATAGTAGAACTAATAATATCAAAAGTTTGTTCATTTTTTAAGAAATAACAAATTGCTTACTAACTGCAATGAGCTGAATATTTACATCTGCACCCCTTCTCCACATGTACTGAAATCCTAACCCCAAGGTTATGGTATTAGGAGGTAGGGCCTTTGGAGGGGATTAGTGCTCTTAGAGAAGAGGTTTGAGAGAGACTCCTCACTCCTCTCACCACGTGAGGACACAGCCAGAAAGCATCACCAGTAAACCAGAAAGTGGGCCCTCATCACACACTGAATCTGCCAGTGTCTGATCCTGGGTTTCCCAGCCATCAGAACTGTAAAAAATAAATTCCTATCATTTATAAGCCATCTAGTTTATGGTATTTCTGTTATAGCCACCAAAATAGACTAAAGCACTGTCCTAATCAAGAAGAAAGGAGAAAGTATAAATGAGTAAAATGAGAAATGATAAAGGGGAACTAGCCACAGAATCACAAACATACCAAAGCTCATAAGAGAACATTTTGCTCAAGTCTATGTAAATATATTTAAAAACTTTGATGAAATGAATGTTTTACAGGAATACGTAAATTACCGAAGTTAGCTTAAAAGCAGTAGGAAATCTTTTGTCACTCTTGCCCATCTGCTCAAACTACATGATCTGACTCAGAATTATGAACTCAATGTGCCATAATGATTCCATCAGTACTTGAAGGATATAGATTTCATTAGGTTGGACTCAATGATCTTCCTTGAAAGGATTACTGAGGACATTTACCTGGCTAAAGAAACAATGCATCTTGGTACATTCACATAAACAAAAACATTTTTGATTATTAAAAAAGTGATAGACACAAGGACAGAAAACCAAACACCTCATGTTCTCACTCACAGGTAGGAATTGAACAACAAGAACACATGGACACAGGGCGGGGAACATCACACACCGGGGCCTGTCAGAGGGCTGGGAGGCTGGGGGAGGGAGAGCATTAGGAGAAATACCTAATGTAAATGACGAGTTGATGGGTGCAGCAAACCAACATGGCACATATATACCTATGTAACAAACCTGCATGTTATGCACATGTACCCTAGAACTTAAAGTATAATAATAAAAAAAAGTGATAGAAAATCTAATCATTAAATGGTTCCAGAGCATCAAGGGAAAATTTAAAAGAAATATTCCAAATTCTTTTTATGTAGTAAGCACAATTTTAGTACCAAAGGATGATAAAGATGATAAAAGGTGCACAAAGTATTCCAGAATTACAGACCAATATAACTTATGGATGCCAATGTAAAAATCCTAAGTAAAATATCACAATAGTAACTAGACTCTGACAGCACTTTAAAAAAATAAAGACCAAAGGACAGTCCAATATTTAGAATTGTATTAATATAATTCACCATACCCATAGTTCCAAGAAAATAAAACATATGAGACTCTCTGATTTTTTTAAAGAACACCCCATAAAATAAGGATTATCATGCAAAAACTGCCTTTGCATGATACAATATATCTCTTTTAGTGCAAAAGTCATTATCATGCCTAGGAACTGAGAGGATGAGAATAAGATACGGGAGACAAGATTTTCACTGTATATTTTTAAATACTTCATAAAGTTCAAGTTATATGAATGCATTACCTATTAAAAACTATATGAATAATATTTTTTTAAAAGACCATTTCATCAGGACCTCATTCCCCTGTTCTCCCCAACCAGTGTCACCTATGAAGAGCCCCTCTGCTATGCTTTGAATGTGTCCCCCAAAGTTCATGTGTTGGAAACTTAATCCCCAATGTAACAGTATTGAGATTTGAGATTTTTAGGAGGTGACTAGGTCACGAGGGCTCTGCTCTCATGAATGGATTAATGCCATCATTTCAGGAGTGGGTTATTCATTGCAGGAGTGTGTTCCTGATAAAAGGATGAGTTCAGCCCCCTTCCTGTCTCTCTCTCGTGCTCTCTTGCCCTTCTGCCTTCCACCATGGGATGACACAGCATGAATGCCCTGACCAGGTGCAGGCCCTTCCATCTTCGACTTCTCAGCCTCCAGAACTATAAGAAATAAATCTCTGTTCTTTACAAATTACCCAGTCTCAGGTATTCTGTTATAGCAGCACAAAATGGGCCAAGACACCCTCCTGCTCTGTGTGAGGTACTTTAGCTGCTTTGCCTCATCTGCCTCAGGAAGAAGAGCGATTCTAAGAACGTAAGTCTAAAAGTAAATGAGAAGCCAAGGAGCTCAACAGAAAACATACCCTATTGATTTTTGAGAAGGCTTTTGACCTTCTCCCGGGCCCCCTCACTAACGTGCTCCATCCTCAGCACTTTGGCCCAGGAATGGCCATGCTGAGAAGTGAAGGGAAGGAGGGAAAGGGGTCGGAAGGTGTTTCTATGTGAGGGTGGGGCAAATGCAGCAGGGAGTGTGCTTTGAGATCCCTGATGGGTTGAGTATGTCACTAGCACCTGTCTGTTCAGTCCTGCTTCCCTTAATCTTTTGGAGCAAGAGGTAAACGAATAGGACACATTCAAAAATATGATGGCTGAAGAGGTAGGACACAGTTACAGCACAGCTAAAGGGGTTTTCTTAATGAAGAAAGGACATAAGAATTGTAAAAGACTCCAAATCATTTAAGAGGAAGAAACGGAGAGGAATTAAAAATTCAAATCCCCAGGCATATTATAATTGGCTTGAAAATCTTAAGGATGCTGTATAAGGACCTACTAACAAAGTTGCCATGTAAACCAACTCTGTTCATTAACTTGAATCTTATATAACTTGAATCTTATATGACTACATGTTGGCTGGGCATGTGGTGGATGATACCTGTAATCCCAACACTTTGGGAGGCCAAGGTGGGAGGATTGCTTGAACCAGGAGTTTCAGACAAGCCTGAGTAACATAGTGAGACTCTGTCTCTACACAAAATTTAAGAATTTTTAAAAATTAGTTGGTCGTGGTGGTGCACATCTGTAGTCCCAGCTACTCAGGAGGCTGAGGTGGGAGGACTGCTTGAGCCCAGGAGTTTGAGGCTGCAGTGATGATCGCCACTGTACTCCAGCCTGGGTGACAGTGAGAGTGAGACCCTGTATCTGTTTTTTAAAAAATGACGACATGCATAAAATACAAGTTTAAGAATTCTTATACATCACTTGAAGGAAGTATAAATATTTCAAAGTGTATCAGGAGTATCTTACCCATGTATTTACTTTTACATCTCCTTTACATGAGATACCTTTATTTCTTGAGACAAACTGTAAAAATAACTATGTAGTTTTAAAAGTCTATAGATCATCAATTTAAAAGCCTTTTTCTTTGAGAAAGGAAATTACAACTGAACATAAAATTTATAAAATGGTGAATTAGAATAGCAGCCATAGTGCTTTACACCTTTCATGTTTAAATCTCAGCACCCAAGCATCACCACTTGTGGGAAATTTTTTTCCATCCCACTGTAGGATGAGAAAGGCATGTAAGGGAATAAAATTGATCCTGCAAAACAAACCAGGAATGACAGTGAGAACAAATGACTGGTTCCTGTTTATCGATCAGTTGGAGGAATGATCCTAGAACTTTCATTTTTAAAAAATCACATTGAGCATATTTTCACAGAATTTAGTGACTTCCATCTATTTTGGAGTCAGTGCCTCAATTCCTCAATCACTTCAAACTCTTTGCAAAACCAAGGTTGGGAATATCCATTTGGTGCCACCTGTGTCCACATCATGAGGGCACCAAGTTTGTCCAACGTATTTCCTGAAATCCTGTGTACGTCAATACGGGCTGTTAATAAACATTGTCCTACAAACAAAAACCCACATGGAGACTTGGCCTTGTGAAGAATTATGCTGAGCATATCTTCTCAGATCTTCTGTCTCCCTCAGACTGGACCACAGCCAGCCCAGGAGCTGCCAGTCAAGAAGGAGAACACCTGCAGTGGGAAAAGGTGGCATATGGCACGCTGGGCAACTTGCCAGCTGCCTTTTGGGTTCTAAATCTGTTCATTGTTCATGAGATGCAAGCAATTGCTGCTTTAATGTTCAAGGAGGTGGCAGGGAGAAGGAACAACAAGAAAAGCAAAACCGACAAAGGCAGTATCTTCTTTTAGTTCCATTTGTGACAAATGACTGACTCACTCTATTACACACATTGATGTAGGGACAAATCACAGAGAGTATAAACATGTAAGAGTCTAAAAGGACAGATACGACATAAAGAAGAGCCTTGCTAACTACACCACTGGCGGAACACCTGTGCAGGGCAGGAATGATGGCTTGAAAGAGGCTCTATATGGACAAATACATGATTGGCATTAACCCTGTTGGACCCCTTAATAAGGAAAGTCTGACCCCACAAGACGGCTTCTAGGCTACCAGGATGTCTTAGATGTGGTTCCTAGAAGCAGAGCCCAAGCCAAGTGATTTGGTAAATGACTTATCGAGAGAGTGTTCTCAAGAGAAAAACTTGTAAGGAATTGAGGGAAGTGGGTAACAGCAGAGGAGGGAGCTAAGTAAGGATGTGGTTAATGGAAATCCAACCTCAGTGGGATTTCCCAGGAGTCCAGTGTGAGTAGCAGGCACTACAGAGTTATTTCACCTTGAGGAAAAGGAGTGGGGCTTTTGTACCTCTGTATTAATCAGCTGACAGTCACAGGCCACCTCTGAGGGGAGGAAAGGATGTAATCACTAAGGCAAGCCAATAAGGGTAATTCTCCAGCGAAAAGTATAACTGTGAGCCATTAGCAGGCAACACTCACGGAGTGGAAGGGGAAGTTAGATGCATCGTTACAGATGTGAGCAAGGCACCAACAGCTGTTACCACACAGTAGCATATCTTAGACTGCAAGGTCAGTCACCTACTTCAGTCACCTACTTCTTGAGCATATGTCTTTCTAAAAGAACTACGTTTATAAGCAATGGCTCTGATTATGCTAGAGGCAGGGCTAGCTTTTCATGTGAGTAGTCTATGGCTATAATTTCAGGAACATTGAAAATAAAATACCCTTTTGACTATCTAGCCTGAAATCTGAACCATCTACCTTCATTCATTGACCAAATATTAAGCACTGTTATGTGTTAGATTCAGCACTGAGCGCCGAGACAGATGAATTAGACAGTGTTAATATCCTCCAGGGATTTACAGTTTATTATAGGGAGACATGAACAATAGGGAGAGCATCCAGGCAGGGAAAGCAGCATAAGCAAAGGCCCAGAGGCAAGCAGTATCCAGGTGTGTTGGGGATTTGCAAATGACTTTGTGTAGTTGGAGCCTAGGGTGAGGGAAAGTGAGAGATGAGGCATGAAAGACAAGTGGGAGTATGGTCACTGAGGGCCTTGTATGTCACATGAATGCTTTATCCCAAGATCAGTGAATAGACATGGAAGGCATGAAAGTAGGAAGTGACTTGAAGAGCTTGGCATTTCAGAAAGATTCTTTCTGAAACAATGTGGTAGATGGGTTTTCAGGAGTAAGATCGGAGGCAGAGAAGAACTCATTCAGGAGTATTATAACAATCTGGGTGGGAAATGACAGGACCATGAACTTAGGAGGAACCGTGGCACAAACACTGAAGTACAGATGGCTTCTCAGTTGTTAAGGAGTGTCCTTCTTTGCACAAGTGTAGAAATGTCTGTGTTAGGGCTGCCCAGCATTTAATAGATGATGACTGTGTCACCCAGCAAGGCAAAGTGATGTGACTGACCAGTGGCAGGAATGACACTAGAATGCTGGTCTCCTTGCTTCACCCCATTACTCCCTGCAGGTGGTTCCCTAAAGGTCCAGTCCTGGGTCTTTATTTCATAAACAGGTAAGTCTCACTGTTCACTAAATACATCAGAATTCCTACCATTCCAGCCTTAGCCACTCTAGTTTAAAGGTCAGCAGCGAATACCTACTGATATAAATTCTTGATTTTACCCATGGGTTATTCAAGATTTCATCACTGTTAGCTTATTTGCATACCAAATGCCTGTTTTATGCATGGACCTCTTCTGGCCATAATTTCAGCTCTGGTACACTGTGTGTAGAACAATAGTAGATATGTTCCACAATTTGTTATTTTTTTCCAGACACTTAACTTTCTAATGAAGTGATTCAAAGCAGCTTACAATGGAGAGCTGTACAAAGAGGCAACCCTCAACTTGGCAATCCTGAATAAATAACTAATGTTCAGACTGCACAATTACACATCCTTGAAATATTCTGAGAATAGTCCACACCAATTTTTCAAGTAAAGTTGTTGTTTATTCTCTTTTCTCTTCCAGATACAGGGAATTTTCTCTATGATTTTCATCTGCAGTTGGACATGCCGGTGTGCAACCAGCTACTCACAGTTTTGCAACTACCCCCAAGAGCCCCCAAAGTACATGGCCTTGGCTCTTACTCATTCAGGAGCTATGGCTTCCAGTAATCCCTGATGACTGAAGACCCAGAAACTGGCAGACCATATATCTTTCCATCCAGGTAATATTTTAGAAGTTGAAATAATTTCTCAACCTATCAGTTTTATTAAAACAATGGAGACGCATAATGGGTTTCTATAAAACTATCTAATAAATAAAAGTCTTTTTTGACTCACAGGGATTTGAATAATAATTTAACTTTTAAAATATTATGTCTTCATTATAAAAAATTAAGGATAAAAACAGAATCATAAAAGAAAATACAAAGCACTGACATTTAACATTTTAATGCTTATTGTTCCAATCATTTCTCCATGCAAAATACAGAGAGCACTTTGGGGATTTCAGCAATTATTCCCTGTGAAATGAGCTTCAACATGGACTAACCCCTAGTGCTTTTTGTAAATACTGTTCATGTGTCTGGATAGCCTTTCCCTCTCCCTCCCCATCTGGCTAATTCCTGCTCATCCTCTAGATTTCAGTGAAGTGCTACTTCTTCAGTGAAGCTTTTCTTGATGTATTAGGTTCTTTGGTTAATGCTTTTGTATGTAGGAATGCATTCCTTTCTCTCTTTTTTTTAAATTATTTTAAGTTCAGAGTACAAATACAGGTTCATTACATAGGTAAACTTGTGTCATGGGGGTTTGTTGTACAGATTATTTCATCACCCAGGTATTATACCTAGTACCCAATAGTTATTTTTCCTGATTCTCTCCCTCCTTTCACTCTCCACCCTCTGAAAGGCCCATGTGTATTGTTCCCCTCTATGTTTCCATGTGTTCTAGTTATTTAGCTCCCACTTACCTTTCTTTGAAACACATCGTTGCTTTAATCATCATCCACTCTTTCATGTGATTATCTGATTAATGATTATCTTCCCCTCTTAATGGTAGGCTGCATGGGAGCAGAGACCACACTGGAGTCACTCATCATTTTATGTCTATCACCAAGCACAGTGCCTGGCATGTGGCAAACACTTGATAGATATTTACTGAATGAGTGAATAACTGAGAGAAAATGCCTATCAAGAATTATGTTCTTGGTCTGGGCGCAGTGGCTCACACCTGCAATCCCAGCACTTTAGGAGGATGAGGCAGAAGGATCCCTTGAGCCCAGGAGTTTAAGACCAGCCTGGGCAACAAAGTGAGACTCTCTCTCTACAAAAAAATTAAAAAAATAGCTGGGCATGGTGGCACATGCCTGTGGTCCCAGCTACTTGGGAGGCTGAGGTGGAGGATCATTTAAGCCCTGGAGTTGGACGCTTCAGTGAGCCGTGTTTGCACCACTACATTCCAGCCTGGGTAACAGAGCAAGACTTTGTGTTAAAAAACAAACAAACAAAAAAGCAGAATTATGTCCTACGGAGACTGGCATCACAATGAAATGTTCAACACAGACCAACAATAACTCCTCAAATGATCCCTTTCCTGCCTTAAAGGACCTAATATTGCCCCAATATGTGCTTCTATGGAGTATGCTTGTTTCTAACCTATCTAACAAGAAAATTTTGGTGAAAATAATTTCTCCAGAATATTTCTTTTTTTCATTTAGCAATAAAAAAAAGGCAGGAATCTGGCCGGGCGCAGTGGCTCATGCCTGTAATCCCAGCACTCTGGGAGGCCGAGGCAGGCAGATCACCTGAGGAAGGGTGTTCAAGCCCAGCCTGACCAACATGGAGAAACACTGTCTCTACTAAATATACAAAATTGTCTGGGCATGATGGCACATGCCTGTAATCCCAGCTACTCAGGAGGCTGAGGCAAGAGAATCGCTTGAACCCAGGAGGCGGAAGTTGCAGTGAGCCGAGATCGTGCCATTTGCACTCCAGCCTGGGCAACAAGAGCAAAACTTCATCTCGAAAAAATATATATATAAATAAAAAAAGAGGGAAGCTAAAGAGCATTGATTTCTTGGAACTTTGTCATTTCAGTGTAAGTCATTTATATACTCCCATTTCCTTCAACATATGGGTCTTACATACTGAAGAGGCAACAACAGTCAGGAACAATATTAATAATCAACATTATCTGAAATCTAATTCCCCAATTCTTTTATACAAAGAAAGCTATCACATTATTTTGCTATTTTACATTTTTTGTGTGGTATCTTCAAGTCGGAAAACCTTTGATGGGATTTTGTGTTTGTTTTATTTTCCTGTAATAATCATTGACAAAGAGGCTTCTTTGAGTATGTCCATTTTAGATGGAAGTGGCTATACGTCTGTCAATGAACAAATGCTTCAGACAGCATTTAATAAGTGTTTCCAACAATAAACAAATGTTACTACTCCAGCTTCTCTAAGTTCAGTAAGGAGAGACTCAAGGCATGCTACACCCAGGCAAAAAGAAAAATCATTTCTAAAATAGACTAGAGTCAGTGACAGTATCTGTTCAGTGTTTTTCTCAAAATTAAGAGGCTCAACAATTGCTAGTAAAAAATCATCATTTGATAAATTTTATATTTCACTCAAGAAAGAATAGAAAACAGTTATTCACCATTTTCTGGTCATAGTGTCTAGACAAGCCTTCCCTGAAATCATTTTGAGAAAAACTAATGTGTCCAAATTTGTTACTACTGCATTTGGAAATTCCACTCTAAACAAAGTTAAATAGTTTTCTTTATTGCTGAACTACTCAGGGCCTTTGTGAACTGTAAATCATCAACATGAAATTATAAGCATGAATATTTCATAGACATACTTGGCCACAGAGCCCTTTCTGTGAGACATAATTTTTAATTGTGATTAAAAAACTGACCATCTCAACCATTTTTAAGTATACAGTTCAGTAGTGTTAAGTATATTCATATTGTTACACAACAGACCCAACTTTTTCATCTTATAAGTGTGAAACTCTATACCCATTGAACAACTCCCCATTTTCCCCTTCCCAGCTTCTGGTAACCACCTTTCTACTG
The DNA here is from genome assembly GCF_009828535.3 of Hylobates moloch. NCBI lineage: Eukaryota > Metazoa > Chordata > Mammalia > Primates > Hylobatidae > Hylobates > Hylobates moloch. The sequence goes on along the minus strand of NW_026652276.1, from coordinate 185,234,027 downwards.
CTTTAAGACATTATTTTTAATATACCAAAGAATCAGAACGTTCAAGTAATATGCTAAGGAATTCTGGTTTAGTTAAAAGATTAAAACCTCCAAGACAGAGATAAGGGATGGTTAACTAGAAATATTCAGTGGTTTTCTTTAATGATAATGAGTCACATCTTTTTGACTTTCTGTCTGCACCATTTTATTCCCATGAATGCCTATTGATCAGAGGATAAAAACTAGAAAGTAATGTTTAGATACTATTAGAAACCATGGTTTTGCTACCTGTACTAAAAACTTAATAATAGTAAATGTATAGCTTACAAGGGGTGTTTTAAATATGAGGAAGGATTCCCAGAGAAGAACGCTGTTAAACCGATTTTATTTTGTCTCTCTTCATCTCAACAAACTGCAATGGCTCCCATGGCCTAAAACATGAAGTACAGGCTTCTTTGCAAGGAGTCTGTGTCTTTTGTGATTCAGTCTTCTTTCACCATCCCCAGTGCTTCAGCCATTCTGTACACTAGTTTTACATGCTTGTGCTTTTATTTTTTTCATGATTGTATCTTGGCATGTGCTTCCTCTATACCCTTCACTAAGAAGAACCCACCTTCTCTCTGCAACAGGAAATAAAGCCTCTTCATAACACCTTCTTCTGCCTTTTCAGTATTTATTTCATTCTGCTATCTACATCCCCTATTCTGAAGCTGCAGGGTCTTTGAGGTCAAGACCCTTTCTTTCTTTCTTTTTTTTTTTTTTTTGTTGTTGTTGTGATGGAGTCTTGCTTTGTCGCCCAGGCTGGTGTGCAGTGGCACAATATCTGCTTACTGCAAGCTCCGCCTCCTGGGTTCATGTCATTCTCATGCCTCAGCCTCCCGAGTAGCTGGGACTTCAGGCACCTGCCACCATGCCCGGCTAATTTTATTTTGTATTTTTAGTAGAGACAGGGTTTCACCATGTTAGCCAGGATGGTCTTGATCTCCTGACCTCGTGATCCGCCCACCTTGGCCTCCCAAAGTGCTGAGATTACAGGCGTGAGCCACCGCACCCAGCCAAGACCCTTTCTTAATCCTTTTATTCACCTTAGGCCTAGCACAGTGTCCTTTCATAATACACACCCAAATATTTGTCCAGTTGAATTGAACTGGCTCCCCAAATACACCTTCTTTGTAGGTCTTTTGAAGCAGATCAAATTCTAATTGTTAGGGGATGACTTATATCTGGGCCCTCTAGAAGACAGGTGATGAACTAAACTGGGCTGGAACGATTTTCTTATACAGTGGTGGACTTGGGTAGAAGCAGGAGGTCTTTGAATTCATTTTATATGACTCTCCACTGAGTAGATCACATGTGTCCCCTAGCTTGGGACATTTTCCTGCTCCATGAGAGTGGCAGGTTTGAGGGCAAAGCAGTGAGCTTGTGTTTAAATAATACACATTGAGGACATGAAAATAAACTTGTAGAAAAGAGTGTATGCACGCATGTGCGGGAGAAAGGGGACATGTGTGTCATAGAGCTTTATAAATATTTATCCCCAAGTAAATGTTTTACTTTTTACTTTTACTGATTCTCTTAGTGAAGAGGAAATATCAAGGGATAATTTTCAGAGCAGTGACTTCAGATGGTTTGTGAAATTCAATTTTAAAAATAAATTTACTCTATTTATTTTGTGCTTTCTATGTGCCAGGCACTATTCTAAATGCTTTACATAGTGTCTCATCTAACTCCCACACCAGCCCCATCAGATAGAGACTGTTTTATTCTAATTTTACAGCCAGGAAAAATGAGGCACAGAGTGGTTATGTAACTTGTTCAAGGTCACACAGTAGAGACGGGATTTAAATCCAGGCTGTTCTGACTCCCAGAGCCCAAATTTTCCACCATGATGAATGGATAGATAGGCACAAAGTTAGCATTGAATAAATACCTGTTTTCATGGCAAATAATGGTGGTAAATAATGAGACAGGGAGAAGATTATAATAATAAGACATAATTAAATTAAAACTTTTATAGGCAACCTACATGCCATTTGCTGTTCATTCTATCAGAGATACAAGTAAAAAGAAAGTGTAGGCTATTTAGGTATTCTATTGAGAAGTCAAACTTGGAGAAATCTGTGTGAAGAAAATCTTTATTGTTATTAAGGGAAAACTTTAGAAAAGCCAACCATAAATTGAACAGGAAACCATTTTAACAGGTTGTAAAATTTATGTTTGAAAGACGCATTTATTCTCTTCAGGGTTCTGGTAGTTGTTCTCGCCATTGACAGTATGTTGGTAGGATTTATATTTCATAGAATATGTCAGTGTAATTCTGAGCCATTTGTCTAAAAACTGTTCTCCATTTCACTGCCTTTAGTTCCACAAAGAGTAAACTCTTGATTTCATTACAATTATGGCCATTTGAAAATTTGAATTTCTTTTATTAGTATCATTAATATTTGTTATTGGTCTCCCAGAGGGTCCAGTGAAAGAGGTTTCTGTAATGTCACATGAAATTTTATTCTGATCAGGCTCAAAATCTTTAATGAAGGATTGAATTATGACATTTTACAATAAAATTGCATTTCTAAACAAGACAGAGTCATAAAATCATAACTGATTAAATTAAAAGAGACTTAAGGGATAGTAACCAAATGTAATTATACCGATTAGGATATGCCAAATGTGCAGGAAAAAACTGGGTTAGTTGGGGAGATATGAACATGGACTTGGTTTTAGAAGACACAGAATTTTACTTAAATGGAAAAGAAATTATTGGTTGAAAAAAACGAGTTACATAATAATGGGTATAATAGGATAACATTTTGATTAATTATAAATGAATATTTGCAAATACTGATGCACATACCCTCTCAGGAACCCATGTTCCTACACACATATGCATATAAAAGGACCTGGAAATCTATGCATGAGGATGCTATAGTAATGATCTCTGGGTGGTAGAAGTGTGATGTCTTTATTTTATTCTTTGTTCTTGTTTGCATATATTTTCAAATATTCTACAAAGTACATGCTGTATTTAAAGGCTGATAAAAATAGAATGAAGTAGCCTTTGAGGATAGTGTTTCATGTTATCCATTTGATGGAAAGTAAGTCTAGATTCCTAACTTCTCTCCACCTATCAATCTTTGCTTCTTAAAAACATAAAACTCATCAGTGGCATGAAGGTGATATATATATATATATATAGTTTTGCTCATAGTGACTAAAAAAGTATATATTTACCAGCCTTGAGTAGTGATTTTTTTTTTTTTTTTTTTTGAGATAGGGTCTTACTCTGTCATCCAGGCTGGAATGCAGTGATGCAATCATAGCTCACAGCAGCCTCGACCTCCTGGGGTCAAGTGATCTTCCTACCTCAGCCTCCTGAGTAGCTGAGACTACAGGCACACGCCCCACACCTGGCTAATTTTTGAACTTTTTGTAGACACAGGTTCTCATTATTTTGCCCAGGCTGATCTTGAACTCCTCGGGCCAAGCAATCCTCCTGCCTCAGCCTCCTGAAGTGCTGAGTTTACAAGCAAGAGCCACTGCATGTGGCAGAAATTTTTACATTAAGTTAAAATATTTGAGCAAAGCATTAATGATCCAGCTTCAGTGTAATATTTCTCAATCACAGCATCTATAAACATTTGTTAATATAATTCAATTTCAAAGTATGAATCCAAACGGAAAATATTAAATGTGAAATTACATTATGCAGCTTTCTGGTTCTATTAATTAAAATAAAATGTAGCCAGGAAAAACAAGACATGGAATGGTTATGTAACTTGCCCAAGGCCACACAGTAGAGTAGAAAACATTTTATCTGAGATTCACCAAGGTTTCTATAAGTTAATTTCAGTAATTTTCAAGACCACAGGCTTTAAAGTCTTCCTCCTAGTTTTGAATCCTGGCATTTGCCGTGTATGAACCAGGGCAAGTTACCTAAACATCTGTTTCCTCATGTGTAACATGAGAGTAATAATATCTACCTTATATTGGAGATGAGGCTTAAAAGAAATAATGTATATGAGAACTACAGTTAGCACACTATAAGCACATGGTCATAGATGAGGAAGCCATCTTGCTTTGTTTCAACAGGGACAGCAAAATATAGCATTTCCATCCCACAACTGACTATTGTCAAGGTCAATAACTATTATTATTTCCATCAAAGACATAAAGAAAATTAAGAAAATTCCATGGGGTGCTTTGAACTGAATTGCAAGTATCATTCATGACTTCCAGAGTCTAAGAAACCATTAACACCAACACATAGAAAATACACCAAAAACAAATACACACACCGTATAGAAAGAAATGTTTGTCTTTTTCATGTATTAGTAATATGGTAACTGAGAAAATCATGAGAATTCCATGTTTAAAGGGAGAAATTGCCTTCTTATAGGCCAAGGATGTCTTGGTAGAAAAATTGGGATTTTTTGAACTCACTGGAAACTGAGAAAGCTTCAATAAGACAGTGGGTGGGAATAACCACTCTGTGAGCTGGGGGCGGGGGGACTGGCAGGAGGGCATTCTCCTGGAAGTGATATGTAGGTTGCACAGAGAAGGACCCCATGCCCCCAGAAACTAGATGATGTAAATGAGAGCTGGAATGAAAGGGAAGAGATGGAAAAGCCAGAGGACCTACGGCGAAGAGAAAGCATCAAGGCAAAGGCTCCTACATGTAGTCATGTTGGAGCTTCAGGCTAGTTAAGAACACGGACTCCAGGGCCAGTCTTCCTGGGTTCAGATTTCTATTGGGCCCTTACTACCTGTGTGACCTGGGTCAAGTTTCTTACCCTATTTGCCCCTCTGTTTCCTCATCTGTACAATAGGGAACGATAGGGTTTTTATTAGAATCAGTGAGTTAATATTTGTAGAGCTGTTAGTGTTTGCACGGAGTGAACACTCAAAATGTTGGTGAAATATAACATGCTGGTACTGTTCCTGGACCAAGCATGAAGATGGTCCTGGTCTTGCTTTATCTTCGCCAAATTTAGTTTAAACTGAGATATTACAAATGCTTTAAAATCCTGTTACACACAGTATGCTACATGAATGGGTCGATGTGGGAAACAGAGGCTTGCAAAGAATGAGCAGTTATTAAAAATAAGAGGATGAATATGGATTAGCCCCTGCTTGTGACATAGCTCATTTTCTCAAATTCAGAATTATCCCACAGGAGAGAAGTGGAATAGAATTATCAATAAAAGCTAGTTTGGCTTAAAGCCATTTTAACTGATCATTTTTTTCCATTTCTTGCTTTTGAAAATATGTGGTCAAATCCTAAGAACAGAGGGAAAAGAATCCCCAACAACACCCATGTTCTTCTTCTCCTCTCACTGTCTCTCAGCTGTTTCATTCTACAACCTCTCACTACTGTTCTTTTCATTCAGAATGAAGCACAAGGCAATAAACACTCGAAGTTCACACAGCATCATTACCTGGGATTTTCGCCTTCTCAGAGTGTGGCATTTCAAGCGCAACCACCTAATTCCCTACAGTTTTCTATAATTGTGCTATAACTGTGCTCAGAGGGAATGTTAGGTTAGATATAGATATTAATATTAATATATAAGTTATCTCACATTTAGGATGGTAATTGTATATCATTAATGCTCTGGAAGTTAAGTAATGTTACCTTTGTCTAACCAACAAAAAAAATAACGCTACATGGATTCAAGTTTTTCTGATAACCATTTTTCCTGGACTCCTAGAAACCAGAAACAAAATTTCCTATTTGTTATTAGGAAACAGAATTCTACCACTGTTAAAGGTAATTTAGAAGGAGAGAACACCATGAATCCTGGAAATCCCCCAGGGCTAAGTCCAGATGGGGTAAGCAGGAAAACTGATAAGAAACGCAAATTTTCAGTTAGCTGCCTCAGTTATGTGGCCACCCACTGGAGAAGATTCATATCAAGTTTTATGATTTAGCTAAACCTGGTTAATATTAAGAACAGTTTAGGCTATTTATTTTAGAAAAAAACTTTCAAAAGAGAAAAAACAGACACAAACAAAGTCCAGTTTGACACCATTCCCAACTAACGCCTACCGGGAAACAGTCACAAAATGAGTACCACTGTATAATGCTGTAAAACCACACCATGAGATAATGGTTATTTCAGGAGGCTATTTACACAAAAGGTGACAGAGTTCTTTTCCTACTTACATAAAACACACTGCTGATGAGCTGGGGATAGAACAAAAATCAGCTTTTAGCCCTCATGAGGACAATGCTTTTCTGTTCCTAGACAGCCTTTATAATAATCTGCAGCAGCCAGGTCAGAAATAAATCAGGGAAGTTGCACTCACTCTATTTACTCCAGTGACCGAGGCTGGATCAAACCATCCATATGTCCACTGGGCAAAGGTTTGATGTGAGCTTGTTAAATTGGAGCCTCCTATGGAATGAATGACACCAGAGCTGAGTGAATCAAAGCTCTCTTCCCCACGAAGCACTTCAATGGTTAAAGGTAAGAAAGGTTTGCACAAGGCCATGCATCGTGGCTCACATCTGTTATGCCAGCACTTTGGGAGGAAGAGGCAGGCGGATCATGAGGTCAGGAGTTCAAGACCAGCCTGGCCAACATGGTGAAACCCTGTCTCTACTAAAGATACAAAAAAATTGGCTGGGTGTGGTGGCAGGCACCTGTAATCCCAGCTACTCGGGAGGCTGAGGCAGGAGAATTGCTTGAACCCGCGAGTTGGAAGTTGCAGTGAGCCGAGATCGCGCCACTGCACTCCAGCCTGGGTGACGGAGCAAGACTCCATCTCAGAAAAAAAAAAAAAAGGTTTGCACAAAACCTTTCTACTTGGGGAAATTTGTCATTCTCCATGGAAACTGTGCCATGCCAAAACATGCTGTATGCAACTCTCAGACTGACAGCAGATCTGCACATCTCTGCTCCCACTTGCAAAGGCACAAATGCATTTATTGTCATGGTTTTTACCCCAAACCATTATTTTCTTCCCTTCTTTCTGAAAACCTTGGAATGACCTGACAACACCAGCCAGCCTGCCTCCCAAGCTGAAGCTACTGGCTATTGGCATTGGCTTCCATTCTTAGAGGTTGGGAAATCAAAAACCGCATTTCTAGATTCCCTAGCAGCTAGGATTCTGGATGCAGTATATATTCCGTCAATGTGACACCCTCATATGAGTTTTGGTTGATTAGATAGGTTGTTATGACCTCAGTAATTGGATTCCATATTCTAGTGTCCAGTCACCAGCTTCAAGGGTACAAGCCAGTTGAGGTAGAGGAGGATAGGATACTAGCAGCTTCCTGACCTCTGGGTTGCAGCAGTGGCAGTTTGATATTGAAATCAATAGTCCAGATAACTTCTGCTCTTCTAGTAATTTCAGTGATTTTATAAGCATCCAATTCTTTGCATTACATCTTTCTGCTTAAAATATCTAGGGTACACTGAACAGGCAGATACTTCTTTCCTGAGTTAGAGCCAGATAAAGACCTAACCCATACTTCTAACGTAATGGGAAGGCAAAACAATGAACAGTAAGGAAATTCATGGGTCAGCCTACAAGGTGAAAGACATGGAAAACAATTTAGAAGAGAAAGAGAAGGAAGAGAAGGAGGAGCAGGATGAAGGGGAGGAGAAAATAAATAAACCAAATGACTTGGTATCCAAGTTGATAATTTGCTTTGGTGCAAATCCTCAATTACTACCGATCCATGTTTTTAATCTGTATATTCCCAAATATAATCCTGTCCAAATGTATCTAATTTCTTCATTGGATGAGGAGAAATCCATCCAGGAAATATTATTAAATTGAATACGCATCTATATACAGTCTGCCAAATAACAGAAGATAGTATGTTTGTCATGCAACACAATCTAATACGGGGATAATAAAAGAGATTAATCCCCCAGAGTCAATTTGCCACTTGTTTCTTAAACAGTAATAAGCCTGTACAACCTGCACTTCACAGAACTTTACAGTGCACAAACTACATTCCCAAACCATATCTCTTTTCCTCAACAATCTTGCAAAATAGATGGGTAGGAATTATTATTACTCCTGTTTTTCAGTTGAAGAAACTGACACTCGAGTAGACCCCATGTTATTAAGTTGCAGAGATGTGAGTTAAACTTTTGTGCCCCTTCCCAATACTAGGTCTTTTCCATTAACCCAAACTGCCTACTGTCTTGTTTGACTGTTGCACCAAACATGTGAGATAGGTAGAGCAAGAACCAGCCCCCCTCCCATTTTTACATTGAATGTTATTAACACCACCAGAGAACAATAAACTCAATGTCATTGACCATGCCCTGTCTTGTGACTAACTGTAGGTGCTATTGGACTTCACAGATGCAAGTAAAGGAGTAAAAAATAAATTGTTTTAGATAAAATGTTGAGAAAGGTGCATGAATGCAAAGCTAAAGAGGAAACAGATGTTAATAAGGATGTTGACCACTGGAGAATCATCGAGATGAGTTTATTCCCAGCAGGGATGAGCACTTTGGAAAGAGACAGGCAGTTGTGGCAGGAAGAAAGGTTAAAGGAAAAGGTCAGAAATATGATTCTTCCGAAAGAAAAGCATGGAAATCAGAACTCTTACTGCAGATGCTGATTCTGGGCAAATGCTATGCTGCTGGAAACATGTGGAGCTCTACGGCATGGTTTCATTTGATTCTCACCAGAAGATTTCAATTTCAGCTAAAATCCCTTTTAATTCATAGGCAGGGATTATAGCTAGGTCAAACACTCAGTTCTACTTATCTGTAAAGTCTTGGCCCAACAAAAAAACAACATAAATCCAGTTTGCTTCAGTCAGTTATAACTGATAGAAACATTGGCAGAGTAGTGGTTGAACCAGGCCTGACAACAATATAGGGAATGAACTAAATGCTGCAGAATTTGAAAATACAATGGTCACTTTTCAGCAGTGGAAGAACAGATTATTTTCCAGTTACTAGATATTTTTAGTAGTAGCACCAATATACATAGTTGTCTGAAGTATGGTAACACAGTTGACATATTTCTCTTGTCTCCAATGTTATCATTTTTTACAACTTGGGAAAGGGCAAAGATGCAGTATTGTCTAAAAATACATGATGAGCTTCTGCACTTTAGCCCTTCAATTCAAATGTATCCCTAGCATATAGGAGGTCTCTTAAAACAACATTTTTACAAAACTGAGGTGAGAAATGTATCTAAATGGACCAATAATATTAGTTTTTTTTGCACACTCTCAATACCAATATTTAAAGAGATATAAATTTTCAGATATGTAAGTTGTTGCTGGGTAAAAGTATTACTGATATAAGTATTAGATCATTGAGGGAGAAAATTAACAAAGATATTCAGGACCTGAACTTAACATTGGACAAATGGATCTCACAGACCTCTACAGAACTCTCCACCCCAAAACAACATAATATATATTCTTCTCATTGCCACATGGCACAGACTCTAAATCAATCACATAATTGAAACAATCCTCAGCAAATGCAAAAGAACTGAAATTATACCAAACATACCCTCAGACCACAGAGAAATTAAAATAGAAGTCAAAACTAAAAAAATTTCTCAAAACCCTGCAATTACAATGGAATCAAACAACATGCTCCTGAATGATTTTCAGGTGAATAATGAAATTAAGGCAGTGATATGGTCTGGCTGTGTCCCCACCCAAATCCCATCTTGAATTGTAGTTCCTATAATCCCCACATGTCATGGGAGGGACCCAGTGGGAGTAATTTAATCATGGGGGCAGTTACCCTCATGCTGTTCTCATGATAGTGAGTGAGTTCTCACAAGATCTGATGGTTTTATAAGGGGCTTTCCCCCGCTTGCTCTCATTCTTCTTCTCCCTGTTGCCATGTAAAGAAGGACGTGCTTGCTTCCCCTTCCACTAAGTTTCCTGAGGCCTCCCCAGCCATGCTTAACTGTGAGTCAGTTAAATCTCTTTCCTTTATAAATTACCAAGTCTTGGGTATGTCTTTATTAGCAGCATGAGAACAGACTAATACAGTAAATTCAGTACTGCAGAGAGTGGGGTGCTGCTATAAAAATACCCAAAAATGTGGAATCAACTTTGAAACTGGATAACAGGCAGAGGTTGGAACCCTTTGGAGGGCTCAGAAGAAGACAGGAAGATGTGGAGAAGTTTGGAACTTCCTAGTGACTTGTTGAATGGCTTTGATCAAAATGGTGATAGTAATATGGACAATGAAGTCCAGGCTGAGGTGGTTTCAGATGGAGATGGGGAACTTTTTGGGAGCTGGAGTAAAGGTCATTCTTGCTATGCAAAAAGACTGGTGGCATTGTGCCCCTGCCCCAGAGATCTGTGGAACTTTGAATTTGAGAGAGATTATATAGGGTATCTGGTGGAAGAAATTTCTAAGTAGCAAAGCATTCAAGAGGAAGCAAAGCATAAAAGTTTAGAGAATTTGCACCCTGACGATGTGATAGAAAAGAAACTCCATTTTCTGGGGAGAAATACAAGCCCACTGCAGAAACTTGCATAAGCAATGGGGAGCCAAATGTTAATCACCAAGACAATGAGGAAAATGTCTCCAGGGCAAGTCAGAGATCTTCACAGCAGCCCCTCTCATCACAGGCCCGGAGGCCTAGGAGGGAAAAATGGTTTCATGAGCTGGGCCCAAGGCCTCCCTGCTGCTCAGTGCAGCCTCAGAACTTGCTGCCATGCATCCCAGCCACGGCTAAGAGGGGCCAATGTATAGCTCAGCCATTGCTTCAGACAGTGCAAGCCCCAAGCCTTCACAGCTTCTATATGGTATTAGTCCTGCAGGTGTGCAGAAGACAAGAATTGAGGTTTGGGAATCTCTGCCTAGATTTCAGAGGATGCATGGAAATGCCTGGATGTCCAGACAGAAGTATGCTTCGGGGTGGAATCCTCACAGAGAACCTCTGCTAGGGCAGTGCAGAAGGGAAATGTGAAGTCAGAGCCCCCACACAGAGTCCCCACTGGAGAAGTGCATAGTGGAACTGTGAGAAGAGGGCCATCATTTTTCAGATCTGAGAATGGGATCCACCAACAGCTTGCACCATGAGCCTGGAAAAACCACAGACACTCAAAACCTGCCATGAAAGCAGCCAGGAAGGGGGCTGTACCCTGCAAAGACACAGGGACAGAGCTGCTCAAAGCTGTGGGAGTCAAGCTCTTGCATCTGTGTGACCCGGGCGTGAGACAAGGCATCAAAAAAGATTATGTTAGAACTTTAAAGTTTAATAACTGCCCTATTGGATTTCAGACTTGCATGGAGCATGGAGCCCCTTCATTCTGGCAAATTTCTCCCATTTGGAATGTGTGTATTTACCCAATGTCTGTACCCCATTGTATCTAGGAAGTAACTAACTTGCTTTTGATTTTAGAGGCTCATAGGTAGAAGGGACTTGCCTTGTCTCAGATGAGACTTTGGATGTGGACTTTTGAGTTAATGCTGGAATGAGTTAAGAATTTAGGGGACTGTTGGAAGGGCATGATTGTGTTTTGAAATGTGAGGACATGGGATTTGGAAGGGGCTGGGGACAGACAATATGGTTTGGCTGTGTCCCCCCTCAAATTTCATCTTGAATTGTAGTTCCCATAATCCCCATGTGTCACAGAAGCAATCCAGTGGGAGCTAATTGAATCCTGGAGACAGTTACCCTCATGCTGTTCTCATGATAGTGAGTGAGTTCTCATAATATCTGATCATTTTTTAAGGGGATTTTCTCTGCTTTCCCTCTCATTCTTCTCTCCCTGCTGCCATGTGAAGAAGGATGTGTTTGCTTCCCCTTCTGCCATGATTGTAAGTTTCCTGAGGCCTCCCTAGCCATGCTAAACTGTGAGTCAATTAATACTTCTTCCTTTATAAGTTAACTGGTCTTGAGTATGTCTTTATTACAGCAGCATGAGAATGAACTAATATAGGCAGAAATCAAGAAGTTCTTTGAAATTATTGAGAACAAAGATACAACACACCAGAATCTCTGGGACACAGCTAAGGCAGTGTTAAGGGGGAAATTTGTAGCACTAACCACCCATATGAAAGAGTTAGAAAGATCTCAAATTAATAATCCAATATCACATCTCAAAGAATTAGAGAAGCAAGAGCAAACCAACTCTAAAGCTAGCAGAAGACAAGAAATAACCAAATTCAGAGCTGAACTGAGGGAAATCAAGACATAAAAAACTGTTCAAGAGATCAATGAATCACAGAGTTTGTTTTTTGAAAAAAGTAATAAGATAGGTTGCTAGCTAGACTAATGAAGAAAGGAGAGAAGATTCAAATAAACATAATTATGACAAAGATGATATTATCCCCACTGACCCCACAGAAATGAAAATAACTGTCAGAAACTACTATGGATACCTCTGTGCATATAAACTAGAAAACCTACAAGAGATTAATAAATTCCTGGAAACATACACACCCTCCAAAGACTGAACTGGGAAGAAATTAATTTCCCAAACAGACCAATAATTAGCTCTGAAATTGAATCAGTTATAAAGAGACTACTAACCAAAAAAAAAGCCCAGAACCAGATGGAGTCACAGCCAAATTCTAGTAGATGTACAAATTACAGCTGGCACCATTCCATTGAAACTAATATAAGAAAAATGAGGAGAAGGGACTCCTCCCAAACTCATTCTATAAAGCCAGCATCAGCCTGATATCAAAACCTGGCAGAAACATACACAGAAAAAGAAAACTTGAGGCCAATATCCTTGATGAACATTGATGCAAAAGTCCTCAACAAAATACTTGCAAACTGAATCCAGCAGCACATCAAAAAGCTAATCCACCACGATCAAGTAGGCTTCATTCCTGAGATACAAGGTTGGTTCAACATAATGCAAATCAATAAATGTGACTCATCACATAAACAGAACTAAAGATAAATCTCAATAGATGCATCATGATTATCTCAATAGATGCATAAAAGGCTTTCAATAAAATTCAGCACACCTTCATGTTAAAAACTCTTAATAAACTACATATTGAAGGAACATACCTCAAAATAATAGACATCCATGACAAACCCACAGCCACTATCATACTGAATGGGGAAAAGCTGGAAACATTGGGCACAAGACAAGGATGCCCTCTCTTACCACTCCTATTCAATGTAGTATTGGAAGTCCTGGCCAGAGCAATCAGGCAAGAAAAAGAAATAAAGGGCATCACATAGGAAGAGAGGAAGTCGAATTTTCCCTATTTGCAGATGACATGATTCTATATGTAGAAAACCCCATAGTCTCAGCTTAAAAGCTCTTTCAGCTGATAAACAACTTCAGCACAGTTTCAGGATATACAATCAATGTACAAAAATCAGTAGCATTCTTATACACCACCAACAGCCAAGCCGACAGCCAAATCAGGAATTCACAATTGCCATGAAAAGAATAAAATACCTAGGAATACTGCTAAATAGGTAGGTGAAATATCTCTACAAGGAGAATTACAAAACACTTCTCAAATAAATCAGAGATGACACAAACAAATGGAAAAAACATTCCATGCTCATGGATAGGAAGAATCAATATTATTAAAATGGCCATAGTGCCCAAAGCAATTTAGAGATTCAATGCTATTCCTATTAAACTACCAATGACACTCTTCACAGAACTAGAAAAAAGTATTTTAAAATTGATATGGAACCAAAAAAAGAGCCCAAATATCCAACAACAAAGATGGAAGCATCGTGTTACCCAACTTCAAACTATACTCCAGGGCCCAAATAGCCCAAGAACAAAGATGGAAGCTCATGTTACCTGACTTCAAACTACACTCCAGGGCTGCAGCAACAAAAACAACATGGTTACTGGTATAAAAACACACACATAGACCAATGGAACAGAATAGAGAGCCCAAAAATAAGGCCGCATACTTATAACCATCTGATCTTCATCAAAGCTGACAAAAACAAGCAATGGTGAAAGGACTCACTATTCAACAACTGGTGCTGGGATAACCGGCTAGTCATATGCAGATGATTAAAATTGGACCCCTTCCTTACACCATATACAAAAATCAACTCAAGATGGATGATATGGTTTGGCTGTGTCCCCACCCAAAATATCATCTTGAATTGTAATAATCCCCATGTCTCAAGGGTGGGACCAGGTAGAGATAATTGAATCATGGAGGCAGTTTCCCCCATATGGTTCTCATAATAGTGAGTGAGTTCTCAGGAGATCTGATGGTTTTATACGGGGCTTCCCCTTGGCTCCACTCTCATTCTCTCTCCTGCCAGCATGTGAAGAAGGATGTGTTTGCCTCCCCTTCCACCATGATTGTAAGTTTCCTGAGGCCTCCCCAGCCATGCAAAACTGTGAGTCAATTAAATTTCTTTTCTTTATAAATTACCCACTCTCTGGTAGGTCTTTATTAGCAGTGTGAGAATAGACTAATACAATGGATTAAAGACTTAAATGTAAAACCCAAAACTATAAAAACCCTGGAAGTCAACCTAGGCTATATCATTCTGGATGGGCAAAGATTTCATGATAAAGATGCCAAAAGCAATCACAACGAAAGCGAAAATTGACAAATGGGAGCTAATTAAACTTAAGAGCTTCTGTACAGCAAAAGAAACTATCAATAGAGTAAACAGACAACCTAAGAATGGAAGAACATTTTTGCAAACTATGCATCTGAAAAAGATCTAATATCCTGCATTTATAAGCAACTTAAATTTACAAGAAAACAAATAACCCCATTAAAAAGTGGGCAAAGGACATGAACAGACACTTTTCAAAAGAAGACATACATGTGGGCAACAATCATATTAAAAAAAACTCAATATCACTGATTATTAGAGAAATGCAAATGAAACCACAATGAGATACCATCTCACACCAGTCAGAATGGCTATAATTTATAAGTCAAAAACTAACAGATGCTAGTAAGGCTGTGGAGAAAAAGGAACACTTGTACACTGTTGGTGAGAGTGTAAATTAATTCAACTATTGTAGAAAGCAGTGTATCAATTCCTCAAAAAGCCAAAAATAGAACTACTACTTGACCCAGCAATCCCTTTACTGAATATATACCCAAAGGAATATAAATCATTCTACCATAAAGACACATGCATGTGAATTTTCATTGTAGTACTATTCACAATAGCAAAGACATGGAATCAACCGAAATGCTCATCAATGGTCATATGGATAAAGAAAATGTGGTACATATTCACTGTGGAATACTACGCAGTCATAAAAAAGAATGAGATAATGTCTTCTATGGGAACATGGATGGGGCAGGGGGTCATTATCCTTAGCAAACTAATGAGGAACAGAAAACCAAATAACTCACTTATAAGTGGGAGCTAAATGATGAGACCCAATGGGCACAAAGAGGGGAACAACAGACACTGGGGCCTACTTGAGGGTAGAGGGTAAGAAGAAGGAGAGTATCAGAAAAAATAACCATTGGGTACTAGGCTTAGTACCTGGGTGATGAAGTAATCTGTACAACAAACCCCTGTGACACAAATTTACCTATATAACAAACCTGCACATATACCCCTGAACCTAAAATAAAAGTTAAAAAAATCTGTTCAAGTAACTAAGATGAATTCTTTTTTAAAATTAAGGTTAATAGGTTAATACTGCCTTGGAAAATCAAATGCAAAAAAAGGAGTATACCTTACTCAAATGTTGGATCCCATTATTAATCCAGGAACAAAAAGACAAGAATAAAGCCCTCTAGCTATTTATCTCCTCTCCAGTGCCTGTTACGAAGAGGTCCTTTGCCTTCAGCCAGTTTTCTGACTACTGCTTGAGTGATGTGTTACACAGCTAGGAACAACATGGGGTATAGCTAGACATAAAGACACTTAAGTTCCTATAAATTTCTGCCTGCCACATCCCCCAAAGCAGATTAAATATACTTTGGATGGTCCATGGCAGCAGTTTGTGCCATCAATTTTGATTTCCTCACACCAATATTCCTGGCCAATGTATCTTATTATTTTGACTCCTCTGAAGAAGATTCAGAATCAAGTCCAATGCCCAAGGTTACAATTTCATTTTGGTTGTAAATGTGTTACTTCAGGCAACATTCAAAGAGTACGTTAATATCCTGAAATTGGGACACATTAACAGGTAATGAATGATACTTAAATGTGGAGTTGAACACATTACATTAGAAACTTATCAGAAAATAGGAACCACTCTAGATATTTCAAAAAGAAGACATTTAATAGAGAAATTGGTTACACAGGTGGTAGAAGTTACTTAAGAAACCAAAGTGAACAAGGTAAAGTCACTCAAAGATTAGTAACTGCAGGAAATCAATACCACCTTGAGCTGCCAGAGCAGAAGCGCTACCCAGAGGTCCTGGTGCTATGCTGCAAGCTTCCAGCTGCCTGCCACAGCCTGACTGTGTGAGCTGTAGCACAGGAGGCTGCTGCTGAAAGCTTAGGTGCCAAGACCCTTTCCCACCTCCATGGCTGACAGTGCTGTTACCACTATTGCACTGTTGGAAATCTCCCAGCAACCAGACCTCCGAATCCTCCAACAGTGGAACAATGTCTCCTATTAGCAGAACCTGATGGAAAGCCAGCTGAAAACAGGATGTGAGAAACATAGTTTGAGAATGCTGGGACCTAGAAGGGCGTAGAATGGCTGAAGGTGAATTAGACAATAACACCATGTAAAGTTTTTGTTTGTTTGTTTGTTTTTTTTTAAGAAAGAAAGATGCCTTAAAAATGCAGTGGGCATAAAAGCTGAAAACAATCTTAAAGTATTTAAAGCTAAAATGTACAGCCATTGTACATTTTTTATCATCTCATTGGCAACATCTCCTAACTTAATCAGAGTTTACATATTGGAATGTACAGCAGTCCCCCCTTACCCATGATTTTGTTTTCTGTGGTTTCAGTTACCTGCAGTCAACTACGGTCCAAAAATATTCAATAGAAAATTCCAGAAATAAACAATTCATAAGTTTTAAAGGGTGCACCTAAGTAGCATGATGAAATCTCACACCTTGGGACGTGAATCATCTCTTTGTCCAATGTTGTAGATGCTCCCCACCCATTAGTCACTTAGTAGCCTTGTAGGTTTTCAGACCGACTGTCACAGTATCATAGTGCTTGCATTCAAAAAACTCTTATTTTTCTTATTTAGGGCACCAAAGTACAAGTGTAGTGATGCTTGCAATTCAAATACGCCAAAGAAAAGCCATGAAGTGTGTCATTTAAGTGAAGAGGTGAAAGTTCTCTACTTAATAAGGAAAGAAAAATATCACATACTGAGGTTGCTAGGATCTACAGTTAGAATGAATTTTCCATCCATGAAACTGTAGAAAAAGAAAGAGAAATCCATGCACAGTTTATATTGGGTTTGGTACTATCTGAGGTTTCAGGTATCCAGTGGGGGTCTTGGAAAGTAGAAGGGCACTGCTGTGTTTTGGAATCACTGACTAGTCTCACTTATGTAATGTGTCTCTGTTGTTTCAGTTTCTTAAATATTTTTTAAAAGTTATATATCAGTAACCCTCCATCTGCATTTCGGCATTTTATTCTTCAAACTTCTAGGTAACCTAAAATTCTGAAAGTAAGCAGCTGACAGCTCTATCTTGAGTTAATTATCTAGTCATAATTTTTGAGCTTACAAAATCATAAAGCATCACACTGTATAAATACAACCTTAAAAATTAAAGGTATATACATAGTTACATTATTCTTTCATTATTCGTAGAGTGCATAAAATTGCAAAAGACACATTTTATTTGTTTATGTAGAGCCATAACAGTCAACTCACTGAGAACTAACTCTGATTTCATACACTGACAGATACAGAAAATAAACATATTCCTGGTACTCAGGTGCTCTATGCTGCACTGGACATCAGAAAAAAATTTTTTTAAAAATTCATCTTCAGTTAAATAAACTTCCATCATAAACACTTAAAATATAAAATAATTACCTCTGAAAAATTACATGCAATGATTTATGAAAATAGAGATTGCTGACTTTTTGAATATTTTTCTTACAAATAGTCTTAATATTTCTACAGTCTTATAAGGAATATACTTTGTCATTGTCACAAGCTGCTAATTATTAGCAATCTGAGAGGAATAACTATTTTTTGTGTGTTTTGAGATGGAGCCTCACTCTTTTGCTCAAGTGGGAGTACGGCAGCATGATCTTGGCTCACTGCAACCTCCACCTCCCAGGTTCAAGTAATTTTCCTGCTTCAGCTTCCCAAGTAGCTGGGATTACAAGTGTGTACCACCATGCCTAGCTAATTTTTGTATTTTTATTAGAGACGAGGTTTCACCATGTTGGCCAGGATAGTTTCAAACTCTTGACCTCAGGCAGTCCAACCACCTCGGCCTCCCAAAGTGCTGGGATTACAGGTATGAGCCACCACGCCTAGCCAGGAATAACTATTAAACATACAGAATTGAAAGTCTAAGTCCCTCTTTTTATAGCTCAGGTTTTAGATTCTGTTTTTTAGAAGTGCTTACCATGTTTAATTGTCCAAATTTTAAGATCACAGATTTTTCAATTAATTGTGAATCAACTAATTTGCACGTTGTAGACCTGAGATAAGCATTTCACGATTCAATTAATATGCCTCATCACCAATGACTCATTAAAAGCAAATGCTAATTAATGTGCATTTTTAAATCACAAGATCCATTTTTGGCAAACAGGGCTGCCTATACATCAATGTTGATACTGGTGATGAAGTGAAAAGTTGCAATCCACACCTAATTTGTACATCAAGATTAAATGAAACTATAAAGGAAAAACACTGAGGAGGCTCTGAGGCAAAACGACAGAGGCACAATAAGGAGGCCGGCTCATTGATCACAGCTAATAAGACAAGATGGAAGGAGCAGGCTATACACCTCATTTCCTTTCCATTTAGCATGCATATACAGTACAGACAAGAAAGTGGAAACAAAGAACAGCATTTCTAAATAATTTGTACTTTATGAATTAAATTAATAATATGGGAACAAAATTATAACATATGAATTAAAGAATTCAACAGTTAGGCAATTATGCCCCTTATGTCCTTTAATTAAAGCAGTGGAATGGCATTTATGGGATGGGGAGGAAAGATGGTAAAGAAGGAAACAAACGATGGAGCTCGTTCCATGGGAGGGACTTGGGCCAGGTACTCTGCATATGGGATCTCATCGATTTACCCCAATAATCCTGAACAGAGTTACAATCCTCATTTTACAGGTGAAGACAGAGTCTCACAGAAAGTAAATTACTTGTCTGCAGGTACTGATTAACAGCAAAGCCGAGATTAGAACCTGGGCCTGTGTGCCTCAGGGCTCTTCCTAATATTATACATATTACCTCTAGGTACTCCTGACAGCTACAGTTTGTGGCAGGCGAGGATGTAGTAACTCAAGTAGGGACTAGCGGAATCCTAATTCTGAGTGACCAGTGACAACAATAATCCCCATTTCTCATAAGGTAAGGACCAATACAACAAGTATTTTGGTAGCCTGCTTTGTTTACAACTTGACCTTGTGGAAAGTTTCAGTGAGACAAGCAATTGGTCTACCTATGGTCTGACTAATGCTGCTCCACGTCCACATTGCTTTCACTTCAACAACTTGTACACACGTAACACCAATTCTAGTCTTTTGCTCTGCCTAAGAAGTACTTCCGTATGAAAAAGGTGGAGCTGTTCATCTCTCCCCAATCTCCATCTCCCTCTTTGGTTAGCTTCCCTATTCCCGAGAATGGTATTATCATTCCCAAAGTGAACAAGACGACCTTAACATTCCCCTGAGCCCAGTTAAACTGTGGACAGGCGTATTAGGCAGTGCTTGCATGGCTATAAAGAAATATCCGAGCCCGGGTAGTTTATAAAGAAAAGAGGTTTAAGTGGCTCACAGTTCTGCAGGCTTTACAGGAAGCACAGTGCTGGCAACTGCTCGGCTTCCAGGGAGGCTTCAGGAAGCTTACAATTATGGTGGAAGGCGAAGGGGGAGCAGGCAAATCACGTGGCCGAAGCAGGCGCAAGTGAGGGAAGTGGGGCAGCGGGGAGGCGCCGCACACTTTTAAATGAACAGATCTAATGAGAACTCAGGGTGAGAGCTTACTTATCACCAAGGGGATGGCCCAAGCCATTCATGAGGGACCCGCCCCTATGATCTAAACACCTCCCACGCGGCCCCACCTCCAACGCTGGGGATTACATGCACCATGAGATTTGGTTGGGGATAAATTTCCAAACCATATCAACAGGTTTCTTCCTGGTCATCAGTCCCTAAACCTCCCTTTTCTTAGAAGATTTATTTTAGAAAACTTGCTATTGTAAGTTCTTTTTGCTCCTTTAAGATGTAAATCTTCTACAACCCAGGAATGTCTTTCTCAAGGACTTGAAAACCTTCCCTTTGAAATGTAATTAAGAAAGATAGCGTCCCTATCTCCCACTTTCTGTAGAAGGCTGAGTCTAACTTCCCTTAGCACTAGTTAGCAAACACAGATGGCCTAATCACATCAACTCACTTGCCCTCTTCCTGAAATGGCCTCTAGTACTTTCCCGCCATCTCCCCCTAGTGCTTAAAAATTCTCCACCTTTTATTTCAACAGAGTTGAGTTCAACTTCTCTGCCCTGTTGAAGCAGTCTTGCCTGTTTAATTGGTCTAGTATGATTTTTATTTTACACAAGCAAGTCTCAGATCAAGAACCAGCCAACTTTAAAAGCACTATTAAATACATTTTTAAGACAAATTGTAACCTGGAAAAGTATTTTAAATACATATGGCAGACACAGGGCTGTTCTTTCCATATATACGCACAGGTATAGATTGATTTGTGTGACTTTTACATGAATGGGATCAGCTTATTTACTCAAAGTAAGGGATGGATGCTTCTGACATCAGACATCATTGTAAACATCTGTACTGTATCTCAGTCTATGGATGAATTTTAATTTACCAGTGCTTTATTGATAGACTTTTAAGTTGTTTACACTTTTCATAGTATGCAGTAAGCATCCTTTTAACTTAAACTTTTGTTCACGTATTCAAATTATTTCCTTAGGACACATTCCTAGAAGTGAAGTTCTTTACTATGCAACAAATTTTTATAAATTAAAGAGTACAAGCAGGTAATTCACAAAAAGACACACATAAAAGGATGAAAGAAATATCAATAAAATCAATTAAAAAGATATAATTAACATATGAAAAGGTCCTCTATCTGGTAAACAAAAAAATGCCAACTAAGATAATAAATGCCAGTTCATCATTAGGTATATAAGGTGCCTTTGTTTTTTATTTTTTGATCATTTGATTTTTTTAGCAATAAAATACAAAATGCCTTTAAAATGGGCAAGACCTTGGACCCAGAAACTCCACTTCTAGGAATGTATCCTAAGGAAATAATTTAAACAAGGGAACAAAGGTTTAAGTTACAAGGATACTGCATACTTACTGCATACTATGAAAAGTGTAAACAACTTAAATGTCCATCAGTAAAGCACCGGTTAAATAAAATTCATCCATAGACATATACAGTACAGATATTTTAAATGATGCCTGACGTCAGAAGCATCCGTCCCTTACTTTGAGTAAATAAGCTGATCCCATTCATGTAAAAATCACACAAATCAATCTATACCTGTGCATAATACACAGAGATGATTCTAAGGAAAGAATACCAAATGTTAGCAGTGGCTATTCCTCGGTGATTATTTTGGGGAAATTTTTATTTTCTTTTTTTTTGAACTTGACCATATTATTTGAAAATTTTAGGCTGGGTGCCGTGGCCCACCCCTGTAATTTCAGCACTTTGGGAGTCCAAGGCAGGCAGATCACCTGAGGTCAGGAGTTCAAGACCAGCCTGGCCAACATGGCGAAACCCTGTCTCTACTAAAAATACAAAAAATTAGCCAGGCATGGTGGCACATGCCTGTAGCTGCAGCTACTTGGAAGGCTGAGCCAGAAGAATCGCTTAAACCCTGGAAGCGGAGGTTGCAGTGAGCCGAGATCATGCCACTGCACTCCAGCCTGAGCAGCAGAGTGAGACTCTGACTCAAAAAAAAAAGAAAATTTTAGATACTAAATATGTCATTTGTACCAAAACAAAAATATTTAAAAAATAGAATTTATGCTCTAAAATCATTTTTAATATATATTTAGGCAAAGAAAAAGAAGAAAAAAGGATGTTTTTACCAAAATGTTGACAGTTGTTATATGTGTAGTAGGATTATTACCCATTTTTGATTTCTTCATACTTGTTCTGTATCGTTTGATTGTTTTTATGTATATTACTTTTAGAACCAAAAAACGCTATTGCAGAAGACAAACAGAGAAAAACAAAACTTTTCATCACCTGCATTATAGCACTCCTCCTTCCCCAGTATCACAGTGCTTTACAGATTAGATATGCTTAGTCAATTTATAATTGATTGGCTTGCCTTACTGATTCCAGCTTCTTGAGTTGTCTTAACCTTGAACATAGCAGCCAAGTTTACTTTCTAGCCTTGCCAGCTTATCACCGTGAAGATATTTTAAAAAGCAGTACTCTGTGTTAGTGGTATCCCTTCTTTTCTTTCAACACCCTTTCAGATATTTCCATAAAAAAAACGAATTAGCCATTGCATGCCTATTATATCACTTTGAGAAGAAAAATCTAGATCTATAGTTTCAGTCCCATTTTCAGTTCTCTGGTCCTAATCCCAGTTGGTTTTAGGAGAGGTCATGGGTTCCTTGCTCAGGACTCTGGTCCAGCCACAAGCCTCTCACTTCTGAGGATCCCCCTGTATGAAAGGGTGAAGGGAAGAAGTTGAGGACGGTTTGTAGGAGCTACATCCATTCATTTCCACTCTGCTTTGTTGCTTTGGTGAAGGCTTTTTAGAGACAGAGAAAGACAGCACTAAAAAGCTCACTGAGAATGGGGAAAGGACATTCATAGGGAAGTCATGAAGGCAAACACAGAGCACAAGCTGCCATGGTTTTCCTTTTTCTTTTCCATTTTTATTTTAAAGATTACATTAGATATTCGTCTTTTACTTAATAGAATGTTGCTAGTTTTTTTTTTCAGTCTTTTTGTTTTTATTATACTTTAAGTTCTGGGGTACATGTGCAGAATGTGCAGGTTTGTTACATAGGTATACACGTGCCGTGGGGGTTTGCTGTACCCATCAACCCGTCATCTACATTAGGTATTTCTCCTAATGCTCTCCCTCCCCCAGTCCCCCATCCCCTGACAGGCCCTGGCGTGTGATGTTCCCCTCCCTGTGTCCATATGTTCTCATTGTTCAACTCCCACTTATGAGTGAGAACATGCAGTGTTTGGTTTTCTGTTCTTGAGTTAGTTTGCTGAGAATGATGGTTTCCAGCTTCATCCATGTCCCTGCACTGAACAAAGAAAATGTGGCACATATACACCATGGAATGCCACGCAGCCACAAAAAAGGATGAGTTCAAGTTTTCCTTTTTGTTTCTACCCAGAAGGATAACCTTATTTCTTAAAGGGCATGATTTACAATTCTGAAGGTAAGAAGGGTCTTTTAATGCTAAGGATGGCACCTTTGATACCAAGCTCCATAAGCAAAACAATTTTTTCCCTCCTTTCCACTCCCCTCCTCTTCCTGGTCTCTAGATTTCTGATAGGCTCAGGAAATTTTTTCCCTAAGAGTCCTCAGGAAAACTCACAAGACCACAGATGTTTCTGAGAAGAAAAAGCACAGAAAATAAATTACCATATATATCCAACCTGAGAGGGGTCTCTTCTGGCTCTCCTTCTTGAATCATTTCAATTCAAACGAAGAATAAAAATGTAAGACAAAAGCAAAAAGTGGTATGAGCTGGGGAAAGCCACTGAAATGTGAAAGAACTGACCACTTCATGTGTCACCAACCAAGAAAATCCAGGCCAACACCTTTTATTATCAACAAGTGGTCATTCAAGGTGGAAAACTTCACTACCATTTCAGCATTTTTTGGGAAGAGAGCTCAGAGACACAAGCTGGAGAGAAAAGGTGTTTGAGTCCATTACCATTGCAAAAAATGATAGAAAAGCACCCTGGAGTGATGTCCTTTGGTCTCAAACTGTTTTGTGCTTTGATGGAATCATACATGTATTAAGCAAAGGATTACCGTGGGTCTGTAAATGGATTAAGGCAAACCCTCTGACTAAGGCCTAAAAAGACACACTGAGATATAAGCCACTATTAATTCATATGTAAGGATAAATTGAGATTTTACTCTCTGCCTTGTCCTCCTAGAGTTACTAAATGCAACAAGGGACTGATGTGGTTTGTGGGATTCCATTTTGAACTCCTTATGAGATTCTATTTTAATTTCCCACTTCAATGCCTATAAATTATTTATTTACTTATAAAGTACATTTAGAAATTGGCTCAGTATACTTAGATTGCCACACCTGTACTCAATATATGTACCTTGCTATCAAAGGGAGAAGCAAGAAACAGCATGACATTTTACACCAAGGTCTAGCAGTACAGTGTGCCAAGGCAGCTATTTTTGTCCTTCAGGGAAAAAAAATAAGAACAACAACATTCTTACAGTGAGTAGGAACTCTGTCTACATCCTAATGGATTGCTTTGTTAGAAATCCCTGCGTGATGCATCACTACAAAAACAAATGGGCACAGATTCCTCACCACTGTCTCCGCAGAATTCTATCTTTCAGTTCAGAAGTCTACTTCTTGGCATTTGTCACTCAGGAGAAGATATCAAAAATCGATGTTATAATTTTATCCTGAAGGAAATGAATCCTTTTGAAAGACAGGTAAAGGCATCATCTTAATTTTAATCTGAAAGGCACTCGTTTGTGAAAGTAACTCTATTAGTATTGAAGCACACTCTCACCAGTGCACACCTGCTTTCAAACTGCACCAACAGACACATCAGCATATCTTCTTGAATGGGTTTTACAATTCTGTCATTAAATTATTACAGATTAAAATGATCAAGTAAACATTTTTTCCAGGGCCTAAACATTATAAAATCATTTCTTTCCATTCTTTAAACACAATCAAAACACTTCATTTTCATTTCTACCAAAGCAATTCATGGAGTGCTGTGTCCTGTTATCTCTAACACTGAAAGACTATTCATAATAGAAATATCTACAGAAACAATCGCACTAAGTGATTTTTACGTTGAAATAGAACATTGTACAGTTTTCATACAGTATAGTAAAGGTTTTCAAAAAGAGGTTCCAAAATACTCATAAAGGGGAACAGGGAATTAGCTGAATGCTGTGGATCGACAGGCTATCAACAAAATAACACATATTTTTCATGAAAATGGCTAAATCACTATTTACTTGATGAACTGCAATGTAATGGCTCTGAAGCAGCCATTTTGCTGTATTGGCTAAATAATGTGTGTTTACCAAAACTGGGTAATTATAGAGTCTTCATATAATGCACTGTCTGTGCCTGCCAAGGAAGAAGATGAACCTGCTAGAGTAAAACCTTGAAATTTGGCTGCAGTTATTTCTAACTCTGGCACTGTGGACAGGAATGAATAAACTAGACACTGAAGAAAGCAAAAGAGGAATAGGAATTTCCTTGTATTTTTCATTATGCAAAACTCCTTAGGTGAAGACAAAAATGTTTACCAGTTGAATCTGTGCTTCCAATTAACTATTGATATTAATGATAATAGAAGTTATATCCATGACTTGAGGGGGGGAATGTAACAATCTGGTTGAAAATGGTGTCTTTTTCATTACACTGTTGGGAAGTCTAGAGGTAAACCATGTCTCAATATATACAGCAGAAGATGAATTTCTTACACAGGAGTAGAAAAAGTAAATTTAAAAAAAGAGGAAATTGCCAACATTTAATCATTTTTGACCCACAAAAATTGCAATTTTTATAGTCCAACTTAACATAGTACATGTGTCCTGAACATTTGCTTTCAGATAAATGGATGTTTCCATTTATTTAAATGGACTGATCCATAGATATAAAATGTATATAGTACATTTAAAAAGAATTTTGATTAAAAAATAAAAAATCCCCACAAATGTTTCGGAGAGAACAGGGAATACCTAAATGTCCAAGATAGGAACCTTGGTGAAGTTTCTCTTTAGGAAACACAAAAGTCAAAAAGGTAAGAACTCTAGCCTAGGGTTCCCAGAATAAAGGGCAGTCGTTGGTGCTAAACACTACTGAGATACAAAACAAAGAAACAAACAAAAAACAATACAATACTAAGGAAATGCCAGTGGATTTGAAAATTTAAATAATATTGGTGGCATTGATTAAAGAAACTGACTGCCTTTTTGACTTGTATCACCAATTACATGGAAAATATCTTAAAGATAAAAATCTTGTATAGTAATTGAATCACTCACCTAGTTCAATGGTTTGCATCCATAAATGTTTTGATTGACCAATTAGAAAAAGTACTATTTTTTTTAAATTCAATAGTTAGAAAATGAATCCCAAAGGCCACTGGGAGAGATACTTAAAAATTTTACTGCAGACTAAAGTAAGTTATCATTGGAAGTTTCAGAGAAAAAGCCTAGTTTCTTCCTAGCGTCTACCCCAACAACATAGCAAAGTCCCCACACTCCGCATGCAGTCTGAGACTCAAGGTGAAAGCAATTTTATATACAATTATATAATAAGCTAGACAAAGAATTGTATAAATGGGCAAAAGGTATTAGAGAGTTGCAGTTAATACTCAAATGCAAAATAACTACAGATTC
Source organism: Hylobates moloch (assembly GCF_009828535.3). Taxonomy (NCBI): domain Eukaryota; kingdom Metazoa; phylum Chordata; class Mammalia; order Primates; family Hylobatidae; genus Hylobates; species Hylobates moloch. Next base: position 185,207,404 of record NW_026652276.1, on the reverse strand, counting down.
CAATACTGTCCCTAATGTGACACTGTTTTCACATCTGGTTTCTGAAAATTCTCTGCAAGTTAAGAATGTATTTATTTAACATTAGGTATATCTCCTAATGCTAATGTTAAATGACAAGTTAATGGGTGCAGCACACCAACAGGGCACATGTATACATATGTAACAAACCTGCACATTGTGCACATGTACCCTAAAACTTAAAGTATAATAACAATAAAATTAAAAAAAGAAAAAAAAAGAATGTACTTATTTATTAGTATGAGTAAATCAGAGCAAGCATATTGTTTTGTAACTGATAATTAAGACAAAATTCCAGGTGATAAAAATCTAAAAAACAAAATGTTTTTCAGACTAAAGGTGCTAAGACCTAGATGTGATAAGTGCCAAATAAAACTATAGAATCGGCCGGGTGTGGTGGCTCAAGCCTGTAATCCCAGCACTTTGGGAGGATCAAGACCATCCTGGCTAACACAGTGAAACCCCGTCTCTACTAAAAATACAAAATAATTAGCTGGGCATGGTGGCACATGCCTGTAGTCTCAGCTACTCAGGAGGCTGAGGCAAGAGAATCACTTGAACCCGGGAGGTAGAGGTTGCAGTGAGTCAAGGTCATGCCACTGCACTCCAGCCTGGGCAACAGAGTGAGACTCCATCTCATACACAAAAAACTAAAAAATTAAAAAATAAAAAAAACCCAAAAAACTAGAAAATCTATGAAATACAAAATAGTTTTGATGAAGAATCTTCCTGCTCAGAGAGTTTATTGATACAGAAAGAACATATACACTGGTGTCTTAGATTCGGCCAGTCCATATTTACAATTTGATAAACATGGTGACTACGACTTGGAAATCATGGTTAAGAATTACTGGAAAAGAACAATGCTAGGTTGAAGGAATGTGTTCTGTAACAACACAGCTCTGCAAGATATTTCAGTGGCCACATCTTCAGTGACTGTGTTTTTATCTTTTTCTTTTTTTTCTTTTTTTAAAAATTATTATTATACTTTAAGTTTTAGGGTACATGTGCACAATGTGCAGGTATGTTACATATGTATACATGTGCCATGTTGGTGTGCTGCACCCAGTAACTCGTCATTTAGCATTAGGTGTATCTCCTAATGCTATCCCTCCCCCTCCCCCCCACCCCACAACAGTCCCCGGAGTGTGATGTTCCTCTTCCTGTGTCCATGTGTTCTCATTGTTCAATTCCCACCTATGAGTGAGAACATGCGGTGTTTGGTTTTCTGTCCTAGCGATAGTTTGCTGAGAATGATGGTTTCCAGTTTCATCCATGTCCCTACAAGGGACATGAACTCATCATTTTTTATGGCTGCATAGTATTCCATGGTGTATATGTGCCACATTTTCTTAATCCAGTCTATTGTTGTTGGACATTTGGGTTGGTTCCTGGTATCATTCCTTCTGAAACTATTCCAATCGATAGAAAAAGAGGGAATCCTCCCTAACTCATTTTATGAGGCCAGCATCATCCTGATACCAAAGCCTGGCAGAGACACAACCAAAAAAGAGAATTTTAGACCAATATCCTTGATGAACATTGATGCAAAAATCCTCAATAAAATACTGGCAAACTGAATCCAGCAGCACATCAAAAAGCTTATACACCATGACCAAGTGGGCTTCATCCCTGGGATGCAAGGCTGGTTCAACATACGCAAATCAATAAATTTAATCCAGCATATAAACAGAACCAATGACAAAAACCACATGATTATCTCAATTGATGCAGAAAAGGCCTTTGACAAAATTCGACAACACTTCATGCTAAAAACTCTCAATAAATTAGGTATTGATGGGATGTATCTCAAAATAATAAGAGCTATCTATGACAAACCCACAACCAATATCATACCGAATGGACAAAAACTGGAAGCATTCCCTCTGAAAACTGGCAAAAGACAGGGATGCCCTCTCTCACCACTCCTATTCAGCATAGTGTTGGAAGTTCTGGCCAGTGCAATCAGGCAGGAGAAGGAAATAAAGGGTATTCAATTAGGAAAAGAGGAAGTCAAATTGTCCCTGTTTGCAGATGACATGATTGTATATCTAGAAAACCCCATTGTCTCAGCCCAAAATCTCCTTAAGCTGATAAGCAACTTCATCAAAGTCTCAGGATACAAAATCAATGTACAAAAATCATAAGCATTCTTATACACCAATAACAGACAAACAGAGAGCCAAATCATGAGTGAACTCCCATTCACAATCGCTTCAAAGAGAATAAAATACCTAGGACTCCAACTTACAAGGGATGTGAAAGACCTCTTCAAGGAGAACTTATCTTTGTTTTTCAATCTTCCCCCTTCCTCCTATAATATGAGACCATTCCAAATGATCAAAGGGCAGAAAATAGAAACAGAATTGATTGTCCTTAAGTCAATTTCTACTGAGAATTACTTCTCATGCCCAGTGAATTTTTCTTTTTCATTTTTGGGATAATTCCCAGGCCTCTTGAGGAAAAAATTCATAGAAACTGACCTAGAAGGCATTTTATCAAATAAATACCCTGCTTTATACAATTATCCTGTGTCCCTCTGAGAAGGCATCAACTAATAAACCTTCCTGGCGATAAGAACAATGTCTTGTAACACTTGACTTTCATTAGCAACCCCAGTAGAAGATGAAATATCCTGCTTTATGGATCAGGGTCACGAGGTTCAGAATAAATCAAAGGACAGGAAAATGGCCTTGGTTCTAGCCTTACTTCTCTACTATTGGCATGCAGGAGAGATGCTGAGATAGGTGGGATATGAAAAGTTGATGGAGTTTTACACTGTGCAATACCCCCTTTAAAAAGACACATAAAATAACAAAATTAACTTCCTGAGTTGCATATCTTCAACTTTGCCTGGATACAAGTTTGATTGTTACAAATGAAAAAGTTTCTGTATAAAAAAGGAGGTAACCAGACTGAAGTCTGGCCTTTTTGTATCTTACTTCCTTATATTATACTTCCTTAAAGTAAACGCAGTAACCAGACAAGAAAGGATAATTCTAGGGACAGGCACCATTTCTCAAGTCTGTGAGAACATTAATAGATGAAATGATAAAAGTTTACTGAACATTTATTGTATGCCAGGCCCTGTGTTAACTGGATTACTGCATTTAATCTTCACAACAACCCTATAAAATAGACACTCTTAACATCCCCATGTAACAATAAGGAAACCAAAGATTAAAAAGATTTGGTAATTTGCCCAAGGATACACGTAGTAAGAAGGGAAGCTGCAGATGTATCCAGGAACTCTGATTCCAGAACTGATGTCCTTGACTCTTATGTCTATACCATATCACTATATACTGAAGCTTCTGAATTTAATTTTTCAGTTTCATAAAAGACCAATCTGTTTTCATAACATAAGGTACTTAAGTATTTCTAAGGACAATTGCATACACAAGACCACCACATTTACAAGTCTTAGCCAGATGACCAATATAGCACTAAAAAGAAAAACAACTACCACCACCAGCAAACAAACAAAAAACTGCCTAGGCAACCCAAATGGATGGGCTTTAGAGCATATTCAAATTAATCAGAGGGTTTCCCACAACTGTGATAAATATTCTCTTTTTTTTTTTGGAGACAGAGTTTCACTCTTGTTGCCCAGGCTGGAATGCAATGGTGTGATCTCAACTTACTGCAACCTCTGCCTCCCAGGTTCAAGCGATTCTCCTGCCTTAGCCTCCCGTGTAGCTGGGATTACAGGCATGCGCCATCACACCTGGCTAATTTTGTATTTTTAGTAGAGGCAGGGTTTCTCCATGTTGGTCAGGCTGGTCTCGAACTCCCGACCTCAGGTGATCCACCTGCCTTGGCCTCCCAAAGTGCTGGGATTATAGGCATAAGCCACCACGCCCAGCCTATAAATATTCCTTTAAAAAATTAACAAGTTACCCCAAATCAGCTTCTAAACCATGGGTATCTTATAGTTAGATTCTGCCAGTCCATATTTATGATTTGATAAATATAGTGACTGCAATTTGGAAATCATAATTAAGAATTACTGGAAAAGAACAATGCTAGGTTGAAGGAATGTGTTCTGTAACAACACAATAGAGATGCAGAGCTCTTTCAATGGAGAGTTTTTAAATTCCTTTAAACATAATCCATATGGAGAATTATCTAAAAATACAGGCGGGTGTCTTCTAAAACACGTTCAAGGCAGGTGTCAGATAAGCTGACACTCAGTTCAAGGGATTTCAGTGCAATCACAACCCACTACTTGCTTAACTGACACATATTATTTCTCTGACAGAGTGAAAAAAAAAAAAAACCCAATACTGTTGTTTGCTTTCTACAAAGATGTGTACCTGGCCAGAGCCAACATGCATGGATTTTCTTTAATGAATGGTGAAGTCATGCTGTAGGCATGTTACAGCTGTTCTGCTGGTTACAAATGGCCCCTGGCTGGTATCTATCTTTCCACTGTTATACTAAGCCACATCTGAGAAGGAAAGCTCACTAAAAGAATCCAGTTTTAGGGAAAGTATTTAACTGCATGTGGAATGATAGTCTTCCCATCCTCTATAAAAATGCCCAAAGGCTGTGCCAATTTGCAAATCCATATTACACAGTGATGATCAATGACTTTTGGAAGATGAATACTGCATTAGTTTATATCTCAGTTTAATAAGTCCATTAAGGTGCTAGACTTTGATAAATCATCTTTTTATCACTATAATTTCTGTTGTGCTCTCCTCTGCATGCTCCTCTGTCACTCTCAGTTCTCAAAAATAATACACCCATTCTGCTTTTTCTGACCACTGAAGAATATCTCTGTGCTCATTTTCACAAGCAACATGCAGGAAGTGAAGATGCATCAGCATCTGCAATCTACAAGAATTTCGTTAGGGCAACCTGATATGAAATGGAAGCACAGTTCCAGGCTCCTCATTTCGACTACTTACGAGGGGTCAAGAGTCAGAGCTGCTCTGGGATTATGGAATTTTTTACAGCTACATGTCCTTGTTGGTTACACAGAAGCCCTGGAGCTAGCTTCCATTATTTTTGTCTTAAATGCTTCTGACTATTCTCCTGGTTGGCATGGAGATCTTTTTAATTCTAGACATTCCTGAAGCATTTGCCTAATCTATGAGTGGTAGACATGGTGGGGAGTGGGTTATACCGAGACGTCTAGTGGTGCTTGGTAAGTCACACAATAATCAGAGCTCACAGGAGAATACAGACCCTAAAGGCCAAACATCCATGCACTGGAGATAATGGTCATGGATTCCTCTTTTCTCTTCTGACAATTCATTCTTTCCAAATGTGCCATCCAGTGTGGGTGTTATCACAGTATTCTGGATGGAGCTGAGGGATGCTGATACTGCATAACACTGTGCTGTTAACTTTGGAGACAGGCTTAGAGCTGCATCTTGCCTGTCTTCCAACCCCTTCAGTAGCTGTAAAAGACCATACAATCTCCAGTTTCTACCAGCCACATTGATCTTTGTCTCCTTAAGCTGTCCCAACCACACTTTTTGCAAATGGGGTCCTGACATGATTACCAGTTGTCAGGTATAAACTATTGTTACTCTTCAAAGATAATGCAAGTCAATGAGAGGATCCAGGGTTTGGTCACTAATCACTAGATCACTAATGATTATCATACCAAAGGATACCTCCAAATATTGTGAAAATTAAGGATCAGGCTTAAAAATCAAAAGCAGCTATGTTAGGATACAGTGAGGTGCAAAGCTAAGGAAGGCCTATTCTTTGGCATTCTGGAGTATAGGAGAGATTAAGTGGTGATTTTTGGCAGTCCTAGTGATATACTTTGAAAAGTCACCACCCAAAACTCAGCAGTTTGCCAAGGAGACACTTTAAAAAGGCACAATATGTTGCCAGAAAGAGCAAGCTTTAATAAACACAGAATTAAATAATCTAACTAAACATTGCCTGGTCAGATGGCACCCAGCCTGCAGAACCATCTGGCTGAAGAAATATTCAGAGAATCATCAACCTAAAAACCCAGATTCTACCCAGTAGGCCACAAATCTAGGTTCCTAAATATAACTTGCTACATGAAAAGATAATAGTTGACAAAGCTTTAGCAATGTACTGTGTTAAACATACTTTCTTCTAGATTTTGGATCCTTTTTTCCCCTCAGCCTCCATAAATTTCCCATTTAGCTCAATTAAGCAGATAATATGTCATTCCTTTTGTCTTTTAAAATGCAAGAGACCGCATCTCAAAGCTTCATGTCAATATCTAGATATATAGGCTGAAATGAACAAGATTCCAGTAAGATTACAATTATTTTAATTGAAACAAAGAGTTAATATCCAAAAAATATAAGGAACCACTACAATTCAGTAGCAAAAAAAAAAGACCAGATTTTAAAATGAGCAAAGAACCTGAATAGACTTTTCTCCAAAGAAGAGATATGAATGGCCAATATATATGTGAAAAAATGCTCAGCATCCCTAATCATCAGAGAAATGCAAATCAAAACCACAATGATATATCACCTCACACCTGTTAGAATGGCTATTCTCAAAAAAAAAGAAAAAAAAAAGGATAAGTGTTGGTGAGGATGTAGAGAAACTGAAACCCTTGCACACTGTTGGTAGAAATGTAAAATGTTGCAGCCACTATGGAAAACAGTAACGAGACTTCTTCAAAAAATTAAGAATATAACTGACGTATGTTCCAGCAATTCCACTTCTAGGCAGATATCCAGAAGAATTAAAATTGGGATCTCAGCCAGGCGCAGTGGCTCATGCCTATAACCCCAGCACTTAGGGAGGCCGAGGTAGGCGGATCATGAGGTCAGGAGTTCGAGATCAGCCTGGCCAACATAGTAAAAGCCCGACTCTACTAAAAATACAAAAATTAGCCAAGCATGGTGGTGCACACCTGCAGTTCCAGCTACTCGGGAGGCTGAGGCTGGAGAATCACTTGAACCCAGGAGGTGGAGGTTGCAGTGAGCTAAGATCGAACCATGCACTCCAGCTTGGTTGACAGAGCAAGACATTGTCTCAAAAAAAAATTTAAAAATCAGGATCTCAAAGAGATATTGTCTCTACCATGTTCATTGCAGCATTATTCACAATAGCTAAGATATGGAAACAACATAAATGTCCATTGATGGATTAATGGATAAAGAAAATGTAACATTTATATACAATTGAATATTATTCAGCCTTAAAAAGGAAGAAAATTCTGCCATATGCAACAACATGAGTGAACCTGAAGGATATTATGCTAAATGAAACAAGCCAGTAACAGAAATTGTCCTTGGCTTGTTTCATTTAGCATAATATCCTCCAGTGAAATACTGCACAATTTCACTTATCTGAGGCATGTAAAATAGTCACACTCATAGAAGCAGAGAGTAGAATGGTGGTTGCAAGGGGTTGTGGGGACAGAAAAATGAGAGGAGTTGTTCAATGGGCTTAAAATTTTAGTTCTGAAAGATGACTAAGTTGTAGAGATGTGCTGTACAATATAGTGCCTATAGTTAACACTATGGTATTATGAACTTTAAAAATTTATTAAGAGGGTAGATCTCATGTTAAGAGTTCTTACCACACACCCACACACAAAGAAAGAAAGAAGCATGATGAAACTTTTGGAAGTGATGAATAAATTTATTACCTTGATTGTGGCGATGGTTTCTTAAGTGTATGCATATGTCTAAATTCGTCAATTTATATACATTAAATATGCATGGTCTTTTGTATATCAATTATACCTTAATAAAAACTTCTTTTTAAAGCTAAAAGAAAAAAGAAATATAAATGAAGCGCTCATCTCACTTAGGTCACAAATTAGATATTAGTATATGCAAATATTCTGCATGTAGATAACCAACATTCCTTAGAAATAATGGTTGATTTACATAATCTATGTAATCAAACTTTACTTCCCCTTAGGTAAAACTATATAAATTGCTGTTTGAGTAGCAATTTCATACGACTAACCTAATACTATGGCTCATTTAAGACCATACTCTATGTATGATGAGTTTATAGCTTTGTATTTATTTTTATTTTTTTATATATATATATATTTTATTATACTTTAAGTTCTAGGGTACATGTGCCCAACGTGCAGGTTTGTTACATATGTATACATGTGCCATGTTGGTGTGCTGCACCCATTAACTCGTCATTTACATTAGGTATATCTCCTAATGCTATCCCTCCCCGCTCCCCCCAACCCACGACAGGCCCCGGTGTGTGATGTTTCCCTTCCTGTGTCCAAGTGTTCTCATTGTTCAATTCCCACCTATGAGTGAGAACATGCAGTGTTTGGTTTTTTGTTCTTGCGATAGTTTGCTGAGAATGATGGTTTCCAGCTTCATCCATGTCCCTACAAAGGACATGAACTCATCCTTTTATATGGCTGCATAGTATTCCATGATGTACATGTGTATGGCTTTGTATTATATAGTAAACTTGTATTCTAAAACTCACTTATCAGTACTAATATATTTTATTGTGGTGGTGGTGGCGGTTGTAGCTCCTCCCCTAGAATTTTCTAAGCAAATGATCACATTGTGAATAAAAGCAGTTTTACATCTCTCTTGCCAATTTTTATGTTTTACCTTTTTTTCTTGTCTTATTCATTGACTAGGATCTCTCTACTGGGCTGAATAAAAATGGTGAAGGTAGACATCCTTGTTTTGTTCCTAATCTGAGGAGGAAAGCATTCAGTTTTTTACCATTAAATATTATTTTCACTGTAAGTTTTTTGAAGATGCTGTTTACCAAATTGAGTAAGTTCACTTTTCTCCTAGTTTACTGATAATTTTTTTTTTAAATTATGAATGAACATTGAATTTGGTCATATGCTCTTTCTGCATCAATACAGAAAGAGATAATCATATGGTATTTGATAATCTTATGACATGTAATGAGATAATCATATGGTATTTAATTTTTAGTCTATTTATATAATAAGTTACACTGTATGATTTTTAAATGTTAAATCATTAACTTTTCATTTTGGAGATAAACCCTACCAGGTTATGATGTGTATATATACTATATATATAGTTGGATTTAATTTGCTAATTTTAAAAGGATTTTGTTTCTATGTTTATGAGGAATATTCATCTATAGTTTTCTTTTTTGCAATATCCTTGCCTGGCTTTGCTATCAGGGTTATTTTAGCATCACAAAATTTGTCAGGAAATTTCTCTTCATCTTCTGTTTTCTAAAAGGGTTTGTAGGGCTGGGCACAGTGGCTCACATCTGTAATCCCAGCAGTTTTGGAGGCTGAGGTGGGAGGATCAATTCCTTCTTTAATTTTTTGACAGAATTCACCAGTGAAACTGCCTAGAACTGAAGTTTGTTCTGTAAGGGAATTGTTGTTAATAAATTTAATACCGTTGATGGATATAAGGCTATTTATGTTTTCTACTTCATCTTAAGTTTTGATAATTTGTGTTTTTCAAAAAATTGTCAATTTCATCTAAGTTGTTGAATTTATTGACATAGACTTGTTCATATTATTTATTTATTATTCTTTTCAATCTGTAGAATCTGGAGTAGTATTTCCTTTCCTTTGTGATGTTGGTAGTATATATTTTCTGTTTTTCTTGCACAGTTTTGATAGAGATTTAATAATTTTGTTTTTTTAAAAAATCAACTTTTGGTTTGTTAAATTTCTCTGCTGTTTATATTTCATTTCATTGATCTCTGTTCTTAATATGTTATTTCCTTCATTCTACTTACTTTTGGATTTGTTTGCTTATCTTTTTTTTTACCTTCTTGAAAAGGAAACTTAAATCATTTATTTTTAAGCCTTTCTTCCTTTCTAATATAAGCATAAGTTATAAATATAATACAATATAAGTTATAAATTTCTCTTAAGCACTGAATTAACTGCATCCCCAATATTTGATAAGTTGTATTTTCATTATTAGTTTAAAATATTTTAAAATTTCATTCATGCACAAATTAAACCTCAATAACAAAATTCATAAAGAATTATTTTTGTAAGTCTCTAAAGAAATGATATGCCAGAGAATCTATATGCACACAGTGCATGAATTATTTTATAAGAATAGTGTTTTACTGAAACCTGTGCAAGTGTAACCAATGGCAGAGTAACTTTTAAAATTAGAATCTTGAAAAAAGTATTTCCAAGGTAAGATTACAGAGAAAACACCACATGTGAAATTCATTCGTTGCACAGCCAAGCTGATGCAGCAAAGAAAAGAAGCTAAAAGTGCATGGTGTAACAGAATGTCTTTGTCATATAATAATAAATATTATATCTCTCCCTGGTTCCTGGCACAGAGCTCCTAAAACTCTTAGGATTTGTCTGAGTGATAGAGATGCTGCCTGCAACTTTTGTTCTAATATTTGGTCATTATCCCTAGGTTCTAACATAGAGCTTCCAATTCCTTGGAATTTCTTGGGTGACAGGAAGGTCTTTAGCTCCAATGAGATGGCTCTTAATGGGCTCCTGTATGGGGGCTGGTCACCAGAAGGACCAAACCATGATTAAAGATTTAGAACTTTTAGCTCCTTCCCTCACGCTCTGAGAAGGGAGAGAAAGGTTAAATATTGAGTTAATAATTGATCATGTTTACATGATGAAGGCTCCATTTAAAAAAATCCCTGAATGGTGGAGTTTGAAGAGCTTATGAGTTGCTGAACACATGGAGGTTCTGGGAGGTGCTGAGGGCAGGCCCCCAGAGACAGTATGGAAGCTCTGTGTCCCCACCACCATAACTAGCCCCATATATTTGGCTGTTTCTGAGTTGTATGCTTTTATAATAAATGGGTGATGGTAAAGCAAAAACAGTTTCCTGAGCTCTGTGAGCCACTCTAGCAAATGATCAAACTGGAGAAGGGGTTTGTAGGAACTTTTGATTCGTAGCTAAGTCAGACAGAAATTGTGAATAACCTGGGAACCTACTGCTTATGATTAGCATCTGAAGTGGGGGGTAGTCTTGTGGGACTGAAACCTTAACCTGTGGGGAAAGGGTCTGTGCTAACTCTGCTTAGTGTCAGAATTGAATTGAATTGTAGGACACCCTGTTGGTGTTCATCAGAGAATTGAGATGTGGGGAAAAACTCACACATCTTGTATCAGAAGTGTTCTGTGTTGTGTTGAGAGTATAACAGGAGAAAGCCACTTATTTGTTGTTTCTCTATGTTCAGTCATCAGTGAAGTTAATTTTTTTTTAAGTAGAACCTGGTAGAATCTCTACAATATTTTTAAATAAGATTGTTGCTAACTATAAAAATTGTTTTACCTCTAGTATCTTGTGACAAAGTACGGAAGTTAAGAAAGTTTTTGAACTTACAGATGTTGCACACTTTTTGACAAAGGACAAGTTTTATAAATTAGCTTAACTTCTCTGTGATAAGTGGTTGACAGTAATATGCACATAGTAGCTATTCTGAAAAAATATAATCACACTTAATCTATCCCTTCAAGGTAAGAAAGTCATTTTTAGCAATGAACGCAGAAAGCATTTTAAAGATAAACATACGTAGATATTTCCATTTTTCACTTGATGAAAAGTATGTGTCACCTCTAAAAAGTCTCAAACTTTTTAAAGCTGTTTAAAAATCTTTTAAACAAATAATTTTAGTAGGAATCAGTTAATAAAAATATTAAAATGTAATGTTACTAAATAGGTTGCAAATACAATTTAACGATATCAAGAGAAATAGAAATCTACCAGCTAAGTTTCAGTAAAATCCTTTGAGTAAATAATGCATGAACAAAAAGTCTGAGCATCATGATTTAGTAAATGCAGCTAATGATAATGCTGCCCTTCCTCATATAGATGTCCATATCCTTGTGAGTTATATATTTCGGCCATCAGATTCATTAAATGCATGCATTTTAAAAATCAATATGATCTTCAGATTGCTATATCACAAAATAAGAACCAAGATTTTAAAAAATAAAGAAGCATATTCAATCATATTGCTGTCACTGGTAGCAAACAGAACTGATGGAGTATGTTATCAAAAAGACTAGAAACTACAGGTTAAGAGCACGAACTGGGTTTGAGTCCTGGTTCTGCCATGGTTAACTCTGGGATAGTTATTTACTCTCTGTGATGATCAGTTTCTTTCCATGAAAAGCAAGAATATTAAAGATACATGCCTCACAGGGTTGTTGTGAGGATTAAATGAGTTAATAGTGCATGCAAAATGCCTAGACCAATTGTCCAATAAAAATATAATGCAAACCACCTACAAAACTTTAAAATATTCTAGCAGCCTCATTAAAAAATACTTAAAGGTGAAACTAATATAACAATATATTATATTTAACCATATATCTCCAAAATATTATCCTTTCAACATGTGACACATTCATATTTCAAATGCTCAGTAGCTTCTTGAGGCTAGGAGCTCCCATATAGATCAGTGCAGGTCTAGACTATAATGAATATGTATAATAGCTATTATTTCTAATATTTTTATTATTACTACTACTATAATTCTCAAAACACTAGGCATTCTCATTCTCACACTTAAATGCAAATCCAAAACATAGACTCAGATCAAATACATTTATACCTTTGCCATTTCCCTTCTAGAATCTTGAAAATGGCCTTATTTCTGCAGCTTGAAAATCAAAAGGAACCAAGTTGGCCTTACTAGATGAAAGCACAGGTCAAAGGGCCAGTCTATAAATAGTCAGCCATTTTATAGTTATCCCAAACATGAAACAAACACAGGGGGAAATGTACACTTAGATAGGAATTAAGTAAGGAATAAATTTTCTTGAGGTGAACTTAAAAAAGAGAAAAAGATAAAAGATATTCAACAACCCAATCAAGGGGCCATCAATTGAAGACACTTTTATGCTTTAATAAATTCAGAAAATATCTTGCTTCTAAGTGTAACAGTGTGTTTCTTGAGTGGGGAAGGGGGATAAAAGTAAAAAAAAAAGTAAACCAATCTAGAAAGAAAAATATAAAAGTCATTTTTATAAAAATGACATATAAAAGTCATTTTTATAAAAAAAATTTGTAAAATAAAAGATAAGTTTTGTTTTTTTTTTTTAAATAAATAAAGCCTTGGTGTGATGACTCGTGTTTGTAACTCTAGGGAGGCCCAGGCAAGGAGATCACTTGAGGCCAGGAGGTGGAGACCAGCCTGGCAAGACCCAGTCTCTAACAAATAATAATAATAATAATTAGCCAGGCATAGTGGCACATGCCTGCAGTCTCAGCTACTCCAGAGGCTGAGGCAGGAGGATCCCTTGGGCCCGGGAGTTTGGGGCTGCAGTGAGCTATAATTGCACCACTGCACTGCAGCCTGGGTTACAGAGCAAGAACCTGTATCAATAAATAAATAATAAAGAGAACATCATGGAAAACATTTAATCCTATTTTCCATTCATTTTAATTTTAAAATGTTTTCTTTTCCTTAAATTTAATGTCATTGTGCCACCCAATAAGGGGGGTGGGTCACAACTTTAACAAAAAAGATGCATTCCAGATGCAAACAAAACACTTAATAAACCCTTAATATACTTAAAAATAATGGAAAATTTATTTATAAATTAATAACTAAGCAAATGCCTAAGAAAAATAATTATATTGTTAATATCTACATGAAAAATATTGCCATTAATATCAATAGGTTTTTAAAAATTGTCTGTAGAATTGATCAGCAATTGAAATGTGGTCTTTCATAATAGTTTTCTGAGCACACGGCTATCTTGCATGTGATTTAGTGGAGTTAGCTTGAAAATTTATGTCTGAATTTGCCTATAATCACTTTTCAAATCTATTTGCACACTGTCTGATTTAGAAAGGTTCTTATCCTCAGAAGCTTACATTACGTGCAGTAGAGGACTCTACAAGTTCAATAAAAAATTATCACAGTCAAAGTAGGTATAAATATGCCACGGTGAAGTGGACCTGGGATACTGATTGATCTTGCATCTGAGTTCGCTTTTTTGGTTGAAAATAAAATAGCCTATCACACATTGAAACCAATCCATTAATCATGAAGTGATTCTTATACTTTTCTGGATCCTGGACCCCTTTCAAAGGTGTAAGCGATGCATGTCATCCCCAGAAAAATTCACATATGCAAAAACTTTTGCATACAATTTCCATACAGTGTCTCCTCTGGTCCTCTGACCGTACATTAATCTATTGCTGGCATGGAAAGATAGCCCACAGGCAAATATTCCATAGTTCTAAACAGCCAATAAAGTAGTCACACACACAATTGCTTCCCTTTTTTATGCCCTAGCTCTATCATACCAGTTTCTTGGTTGGTGAGTAAAGGTGGATCCAATCAAGGGGAGTTAGTCCTCTGTAACCATTGAATAAGTCAGTCCACAGCATATATCCACTAGCATCTGCTGCTAGTAAAATACTAATGCTTTTAAATTGAAATTTTATAACAAAAGGGATGGATTAATACATGGTATGGAAAACAATAACCCCAATTTACTTAGCATTTAAAAGAAAAATGTAATAGGCTTACATATAAGTTAATATAATGTAAGATAATATAAAGTCCATGTTTTATATTACTATACGCATGTATTTTTATCCATTGATTTAACAATGCTATTGAGCATCTCCTATGTCGCTGGCACTGTGCTAGGAACCCCATGATGATCAAGACCCAAGGATCTTACAGTGTAGAAAGGAAGACAGAAGTCAGTAACAGCTGTAAAAACGATAATACATGATAAAACAGGGCTAAGTTCAAGGAAATCAGAGAAAAGGACTGGTTTTAAAGGAAGGTTTTAGGCAAAGCTCAAGACAAAGCTGAATCCAAAAGGAACTGTAGGGGCAAAAGGCATTCTAAGCCAAGAGAAAAGCAAGTGCAATGGCCTAGAGAAGAAAGGAAAAGGCAAACACGGAGGCTTGCAAGGCTTTCAGTGCAGAGAAGCAGCGTTCAGAGGAGGAGACATTACAGGAAATGAGTCTGGAGAGATGGGCACAGAAAAGGTCATGAAGGGCCTTGAACACCTTGCTAGAGTTTTTGGACTTCATCCTGAGAGACCACGGCAAGGCATTAAAGTGATTTTAGCTGGGAAGTAAGGGGATCAGGTGGGTGTAATAGAGCAGTAATTCTCAAAGTGGATTCCAGAGATCCATGGGGGGAGTGGGTTTCCAAGATCTTCAGGGTATCTGTGAAGTTAAAACTATCTTCATAGTAATAGTAAGACACTGTTTACCTTTTTCATACTTATTCTTTTAAGCATGTAAAGTTTTCCAAAGGCTACATAATGAGTGACAACATCATTGGTCTGTTCTGACGGCTCTTAGAATATGTGCTTGTGTTATTCAAGGATAACATTTTATCCTCACCCAAATATAATAAAAGAATAACATTTTGCTTTTAAAAAGTCTCAGTTTTAATTTCTAACAAGGTAAAAATACATATCTATATATAGCCTATATAAACAAAGCTCTTTGGCATCCTCAATAAATTTTAACCGTGCAAAGCTTACCCAAGACCAAAAAATTTGAGAATTGGTTTTACCCCAGCTGTACTGAATGAAACAGCGAGGTAGGGAGAGGGCAATGTTGGAACAGTTAGGAGGGTCATTCACATCTCAGGCAAGGGGTGGTAGTGGCCCAGATTAAGGCTAAAACATAGGAAGATAAAAAAAGAGTGTGAATCTATGATATGTTGAGGAGGCAGAATCAACAGAATTTGGAAATTAATTAGGGATGGGATATGGGGGAGAGATCAAGAAGGACATTCGGATCCTGGCTTTGAAAATTAAGTGGCATCCTCACAGATAGAGGCAACCTATGAGGAGCTGCCAGGATTGGGATGAGATTAGTTGTGACGCATTTTGCATCTGCTTGGTAATGTCCAATGGTGAGTTGGCTGTATGAGTAGACAGTGCAACAGAGTATGGAGCTGGAAATAGATGGCTAGAAACCTTCAGCATGTAGGTGGCAATTGAGGCCTTTAAAGGAGGTGAGATCATCTCCAGAGGATGTGGAGAGCGAGAAAGGAGCAGGACTTGGACACCAACAGGAGTGGCCCGAAGAGGAAGAATCTTCAAAGGAGAAGAAAAAGAAGCATCCTGTAAATGTGCTATGGGGAAGTCAAGGTAAGAGTGTTTTAGGAAGGAGGCACAAGTCAGCAGAGTAAAACACTGATGAGAGGGAGTCTTCCAGGTCTTGACAAGATAACGAGCCAACCCTGGCTATTGACTTCCTTCCCCAAAATCAACCCTGGAGAAACTACAGAAATTAGAGGATGTACAGGCAGAAAGTACTACTGACATAAAAATGGAGAAACTCTTGGGGAGGCCAGAGGATGTCATGAGTTGGAAGGGCCAAGTGGAGCCTGGTGCTATGAGCAGCCAGAGACAGCAGAGGGAGAGAACAGATTGAGGGAGAGCATTTAAACTTCACGCTAGTCTTCACCTGCATTGCCTTGGAAAATCACAGAAACCAGCAGCAATAGCCTTGTTCCTGTGGTATGATATTAAATATTAGGCAGCCCAAAGCCCAGTGGGGTAGGGAACTGGAGTATACCAGCAACGCTCATTGGCCCCTTGGACATTTATTCCTCTACCTCCTCTCCCATCCAAACCTCCAGGCCTGGCAGACCATAAACCGAGGAGATTGACATGATAGGGAAATCTAAGACAGAGGAAAACCCTAAGACTTCCAGAAAGAGTTTATGATCTCTAAAGGGACAAAAATCTGAATGAAATAGTATTTCTCAATACAAATATTAGATGCAAAGAGACGAAGTAATCTTTTAAAATACTGAAAGGAACAACTTTGAAGCTCCACATTTATATCCAACAAATTATTTTATACATGTGATGGTAAGATAAATATATTCTCAGGCTTACGATGTCCCAAAAAGTTTGCCACAAAAAAGAGCCCACTTTGGAAGCATTATTTAGAGAAAGTACTTTAAAAAGACGAAAAATAAATGCAGGAGAATACTGCAAGAGATATAGGAAATAAAATGATCGAATAAGTGAGAAAAGTGTACTGTCCTCTAAAAAAGCAAGGATCAAAGAAAAGAAACAAAAGAATATGACTCCAAACAATTCAGTTTTAAATATCAGAAGATATCAACTTGGTGTAGGTATGCAGGGACTGAAAGGACGAAGGAGTCTCATTGGGGAAACACAGACAGTACTAAATTAAGAATTTTATAAAAATGAATAGAATAAGAATGGCATAATTATGGCAGAGGGGCCAAGAGAAAGCCTGAGAAGCATCTGATGAAGGATGTTTTTCTTGACTGTTATGATGATCAATTTATAAAGGCAGTAGGGGCTAAAGTAGATGGCAATGGATTTAAGAATGAGTGAGAAATAAAGAAACAGCAAATATAGAAAGCTGTTTTAAAAATTGTAAAGGAAAAGAGAGAGAAAAAACAAGCAGGTGAAATATTGGAGTTGGGGAAAGTCTTTTTACATAAGAAGGAATTGAGCATTTTTATTTATTTTATTCATCATTATCTGGTCACGATATTTTATTTATTATTTTATTTATTTATCTGTCATCTGGTCTGTATGTATTTCAAAACCACCTCAAATCTATTTTGCAAATTTGGATAAAGGGGAAATGAAGGTGGGAAAATAAAGTCATCGGATATACAAAATGCACACCTTATGCACCTGCAAAGATGGGATGGAGGGGGGAGCTGGGTTTCCTAGCAGCTAATTCAAACACAGAAAATTTTCCTCAAAAATCAACCCACAGAAGGGCCAGGTGCAGTGGCTCATGCCTGTAATCTCAGCACTTTGGGAGGCCGAGGTGGGCGGATCATGAGGTCAGGAGATCGAGACCATCCTGGCAAACACGGTGAAATCCGGTCTCTACTAAAAATACAAAATATTAGCCAGGCATTGTGGCGGGCGCCTGTAGTCCCAGCTACTTGGGAGGCTGAGGCAGGAGAATGGTGTGAACCTGGCAGGCGGAGCCTGCAGTGAGCTGAGATGGTGTCACTGCACTCCAGCCTGGGTGACAGAGCAAGACTCTGTCTTAAAATAAAATAAAATAAAATAAAATAAAATAAAATAAAATAAAATA
>NW_026652276.1:184920948-185189395 GCF_009828535.3 Hylobates moloch | reverse complement strand
TAAAATAAAATAAAATAAAATAAAATAAAATAAAATAAAATAAAATAAACCCACAGAAATGTAAATTTCAAGTGAAGCACTAATCTGAGTTACTGCAGATGCTACAAACAGGCTTTAGAAGAAAGAGGTGCCTTAAGTCCTTGTCTTGGTCCGTATTTTCCTACTCTAGTATCTTCATTATCTTTCATAGAGAACAGATGTCTCCTAGATAAAGGATCAATTACTCCAACTTGACAGTAGACAGGACAAAGACTAAGGATGTTTTCCCTGCACGAGATTTTTAAAAGAATGTCTTTTACTGTTTTTTTCTATGTCGTTTCTATTATCTCCTTTATTCTTTCCTGTTTTCTAAATAACTCACTATTACATTCAGACGATGTTGAGCAGCTAGAGCGGTCTGAGGAGCCATTGAGCAATTTCTCCTTGATTTTGTCCTTTTGTATCTCCACTAGAACGAGCAACTTGTCTTTCAAGAAGAGTCCAAACATCAGCAGGCAGGCACATTGCTTTTCCTAATCCACATGTCCACATGTCCACATATCACTCTCCTTTTTTCTTGGCTTGGACTTGAAAGTCTACCTGCATTATTCTTTGTTGATTTGCTCCAGTCACCTCTCAAATTCATATACACATATAATTTCATTTAAGCTTCAAAACAACCCTGTTACTTATTATTATCCTACCTTTATGAAGAAAAATAAAATCAGAGTAGCTTGCCTGAGTTGCACTGCTATAGCCTAAGTTGTAATGCTAAGATTCTGACCTTTTTGCAAGAAATAATTAAAGAACGACATAAGCCAGGTTCAGTGGCTCACGCCTGTAATCCCAGCATTTTGGGAGGCTGAGGCAGGCGGGTCATCTGATGTCAGCAGTTTGAGACCAGCCTGGCCAACATGGTAAAACCCCGTCTCTACTAAAAAAAAAATACCAAAAAATAGCCTGGCGTAGTGGTGGGCACCTGTAATCTCAGCTACTTGGGAGGCTGAGACAGGAGAATCGCTTGAACCAGGAAGGAGGAGGTTGCAGTGAGCCAAGATTGCACCATTGCACTCCAGCCTGGGCAACAAGAGAGAAACTCTGTCTCAGAAAAAAAAAAAAAAAAGGAATGACATAGGTAGATCCTGCAGTATGCATCCCTGGATCTTTCCCAGGAGGTTAAATTATTGCTATACTCTGGTATTTTTTATGCTGTTTTTTAAATAGGGCAGTTGTGGGCCCGAGTTAATTATTTTTCCTTTAGTTGATTTTTTTTAAATGCTTGAACACCACCAATTTCATCAACAAAAATATACATCTCTTAATAAAATGAAAAATACCTACGACCAAGATGCCACTGGTAGTTACTGACTTTATTATGTTTTTCAGATTCTCAGAGGATTGCTAGATTTTTTTCCTTTGTATAAGCATTTAGAATTCAGGGTGGATTTGTTGGTTTGCTTGTTTGTTTTTGATCAAATTTTGAACCTAACCCTGACATCAGTGTTTAATTCCTAGAGGCTAGTATGTACACGTAAGGGTAGATTCCGAAGATATCTTCCTATCAATGGGTTATTTCAAATAATCATCTATTAGACTTCCAGAGAAAACCATACTGATATCATATTAAATCTAGGCTTTTGGATGTAGAAACCTATTTTGTCATCCATTTCTAAATAAGGGAAAATAAAAATATGAAAATAACTAAAAAGTAAAATTGTTTCCACAGTTGCCAAGTTATTTTATAAATCCTAAGTAATTAGTTCTAATAGTTTCACAAAGACAGGTCACAACTGACAAGCCACAAGCCATGACTTGGGCTTGAGGTAGACATTTTGTACTGTAAGAAGCACTGTGTGGATCTGATTAAGTAAAAATTCTAGGTTCAACATCAAGCAGAAAATATAACCAGGACAGCTACTATTAATGTGCCAACTACACATAGTTATATATTGGAGGGAGGATTTATAAATTATCAACTATGAAAAGACAATGGCTACTTTGTTACCTCTTAAGTCATCAAGAAGATTCCATTGTTCTCATCTCTGAAAAAAGGACATTAACTGTGAGAAAATTTAGTTAGACAATAGCATGCATTCTTAGATATGCATGACAGAATTTAATTAATGAGTATTTTAGGACCCTGTTTTCATACATGAATTGTCTCTTCCTAAGTGGAAGAAAACTTAGCATTATGGACCACATTACCAGGTGTTATATGTAGATTTTAATATAATTGTGGACAGACATCTACAAAAATGGCTGCACTTAGGATGTTATTAGGCAAAGGCTGCATAATTTGAATATGGTTGTAAGTGGCTGAATTACCATTTAAAAACTAAGTGAGCAAGGTGAAATGTTACCATTACCCGCCTAATGCACTGTGATGCTGAGGTATTATCTGATTTACTGGGATGGCATTTTCCATCCATTTTAATTAGAGAAGTTCTCTGGCATATGCTATGTAATCTCAGTTTTCATATTTTGAAGAAGCATTTGGGACTGCCGGTGATATTTCTCATTCCTGATGCTCATCACCAGCAAAAACTGATGCACGAGGTGTTTTGACTTGTGATTGCTTGAATTGAAACATTTAAGCTATTTGTCCATGACCTGTGTATAAAAATGTTAAGTATTTGAAGAACTAGATGTTTTGAATTTGAACTAGAATTCAGAACTTCTGATTCCACATCAACCACTGGTCTGCTCATAACCCCAAATGGAGAGAGAGTACATGCCTTCAACTCACAGAGAAGAAAAGCCCTAATGGGGACCAAATCAGCCAGAGAAGAAGCCAGGCTGTGGCAATACAAAGACTGATAGTAGAATGTTTTTTGAGATATGTAGTTTGCATCTTTTAAATTCACATAGCCATTCAAATTACATGTTGACAAAAAATATTTTCAAGCAAAAACCCTATCAGGCATCAGGCGTGCTTTAAGGGAAGATCTGACACTAGCACCATTCATTTTTATACAAGTAGTTAATAATTAAACAGAATAATTTGCTTCCTTTAGGATGTATAAGGGAAGCTCTACGATGGCTTCACTGTTAATTTCTTAGGAGACTCTAGTGTAGATAGTTTAGTATAGGTGGGGTTATCATTAAGTTCAAATTAGATTTAGAAATAATGATATTTTACTAATCCATAAAGCCAGCTTTACAAGTTCACATAGGTTTCCCTTGAGAGCTACACTGGTCTTTTTGAAGCTATTCAAGGACATATGTGTTTTTCCTCCTTTCTTCCCTCCTGGCACCTCGTCTTCCACCGACTGCTGACAACGGCCAGGCTCTCCTGGATTTGACGATCTCCTGTACTAAATACACTTTGAAAACCTTGAGATGTTAGGTCTTTGAATCGCTAGAACTTAGAGCAGTACCTAGAATGCAACAGGTACAGAACTCTGTAACTGTTTATTAGTTATTTATTAATTCAATTTTATTCATTATATATTTTTGAATGTTTATTTTGTGCCACACACGTGTTGAGGGTTGGGCAGGTGGCAGTGACAGTATGAATAAAACCCAATTCCTCCTCTTTCAAGGAATTCCATCTAGTAAAAGAAGAAGACTACAGTTGACAATTATAAAGCAGTGTAGAAATTAAATCCTAAGACATACATCAAAAGGTATCCTTTTAACTCACTAATGCAAATGAAAGTAGGAAGTTGGTCCAAAGAAGAAAATATATTTTGGAGAAAAAGAATTCTTTCCAAACTATATATAAGGTAGGGAACTGTCAGGACAAAGTTACCCCTGGCACAAACCTATTTTTAAATTCTCTAAATTTCTCTTTATTGGATCCTTTTCATAAACACTGACTTCATTTATTTTAAGAGCTTTACTGTGTTTTAGAACATAGTGTAGAACACCGGCCAGGCACGGTGGCTCATGCCTGTAATCCCAGCACTTCGGGAGGCCAAGGTGGGCAGATCACCTGAGGCCAGGAGTTCCAGACAAGCCTGACCAACATGGAGAAACCCTGTCTCTACTAAAAGTACAAAATTAGCCGGGCGTGGTGGCACATGCTTGTGATCCCAGCTACTAGGGAGGATGAGGCAGGAGAATCGCTTGAATCTGGGAAGCAGAGGCTGCAGTGAGCCGAGATCATGCCATTGCATTCCAACCTGGGCAACAAGAGCAAAACTCCATCTCAAAAACAAACAAACAAACAAACAGAACATAGTGTAGAACACCAGAATCAAAGCTTTACCTATCAACCTAAGAAACATCAATCCTTACAAGGAAAGTTAAAATTAAAATCCTACCATACATAAGAATAAAAATATGTAAATAGACAAAGTAGAAAATGTCATGTCCCACTGCATCTGTGGGGCAACGGGAACATTTTACACTGCTCTGTGTGTATGAAGCTACAATTTTGCCATTGCGAACAGAAGGAATAGGCAATGTTGGTGTGACAACAGTTCAAATGACACAGAAGCTTCCCTGAAATTTAGATTCTATATATAGTTTATTTGAAGAGTACTAGCTCAATACTGGGGAGACTTGGGAAAGGATAAGGACTTTTCTATTTCATAAGCAACAGACTAAAAATGAGATCGTGAAAGGAACACTCCATTTAGTCCTCTATCTAAAGCAGCTTCAGAAAAGCCTTCTAGGAAGTAATTTCACCAACTCATCTTCTCCTAGAGTTAAAAGAATCCTTCAGACATCCCCAAATGTGAAAATATAAATATAATTTCATCACTAAAAATAGAAATTAGCATTATAATTAACCACCAAAATATGTAACAGTAGAGCTAAGAGGAAAGCTGAATATTCAAGGAAAATATTTCAGCTACATTTTTTTCCTTTTGCTTTCATTTCTTGTCCCTCTTTTTCCTCTTTCGTGAAAATTTTATATATACATATATGTAAAATCATCTGTTTAATCTTCATCATAATAGCAATAATAACATCTAACATTTATTGAGCAGCTAATGTGTACTAGGTGGCACTATATTAAGAGCTTACACACACTATCTCATTCAATATTTCTAATATGCAAATAAGAAAATATCTAACTTTTACAGATAAGAAAACAGACTCAGAGAGGTCAACAAAGGTCACAAAACTATGTGTTGGAATAAACACTTAAGTTCACATCTGTGCGTATGCAACATATAAACCTCCTTTGTCATTATCAATAACTGGGATACCCCCACCCCTCCAAAATCCCAATTCCAGGCACCCCTACTCTCAATCTTACATCTGCTTCTGATCTCATTCCCATTATCCCAACTCCAACACTCCTTCCCCTTCACTGGGCCTACTATGTAGTGATCAGAATACTTTTTATTGTCCCTCACCTACCTCATGTCTTTGTCCCCTCTTTCCCAGCTGAAATTCCATGTATGATCACTATTTCTCATCCTCAACACAACTGACATTTTGAGTCAGATACTTCTTTTTTTTTTTTTTTTTTTTTTGAGACGGAGTCTCACTCTGTTGCCCAGGCTGGAGTGTAGTGGCGCGATCTCTGCTCACTGCAAGCTCCTTCTCCCGGGTTCACGCCATTCTCCTGCCTCAGCCACCCAAGTAGCTGGGACTACGGGCGCCTGCCACCACGCCCGGCTAATATTTTGTATTTTTTGTAGAGACAGGGTTTCACCATGTTAACCAGGATGGTCTGGATTTCCTGATCTCGTGATCTGCCTGCCTTGGCCTCCCAAAGTGCTGGGATTACAGGCGTGAGCCACCGTGCCTGGCCAAGTCAGATACTTCTTTAGGAAGGGGGGCTGTCCTGTGCATTGCAGGCAGTCAGCAGCATCCCTGACTTCTACCCACTGGAGTAGCCTTTCCCCTAACCAGTTGTGACAACCAAAAATGTCTACAGACCTGGTTGTTTGACCTTTTAAATTAAGCAGTATATGGATTTATTGTTTGGGGGGCTATAATGAATTTATTCAGATAGTCTGCATTTATATTACATCTTCCTGTGGTCTTACATAACCTTCTCTGTAATGGAAAGCTGGGAGCATTTTGAAATGAATTGAAAGGCTGTCTAGTTCTGGTGTGGATCCTGTAAGAGCTCCTCTGTACCTCGGTGGAAGGCCTTTCTTCTTTCTGTACCTTCCTACAGCTGCACTTCTGTGCAACAGACAACCCTCTGATTCCCCAGCAAAAGTACCTTGAGCCAAGTGGGGCTCTGATGCCTCTTGCACAGCAAGGGCCTATCAAGAGACAACTCAATCAGAAAACCAATTTCTTGATAATAATACCAGCAAATCTCACACTTGGTAAAGTAGTCATAGTTTTAAGAAACTTAATATGAAAAACACTGTAAAACACAGTCCCTTTTTTTTTTTTTCAAATCTGATGAAATTTTTTTTTTTATTATACTTTAAGTTTTAGGGTACATGTGCACAATGTGCAGGTTTGTTACATATGTATCCATGTGCCATGTTGGTGTGCTGCACTCATTAACTCGTCATTTAGCATTAGGTATATCTCCTAATGCTGTCCCTCCCCCCTACCACCACCCCACAACAGTCCCCAGAGTGTGATGTTCCCCTTCCTGTGTCCATGTGTTCTCATTGTTCAATTGCCACCTATGAGTGAGAACATGCGGAAAAGAAGACATTTATGCAGCCAAAAAAAACTCATGAAAAAATGCTCATCATCACTGGCCATCAGAGAAATGCAAATCAAAACCACAATGAGACACCATCTCATACCAGTTAGAACGGCAATCATTAAAAAGTCAGGAAACAACTAGAGAGGATGTGGAGAAATAGGAACACTTTTACACTGTTGGTGGGACTGTAAACTAGTTCAACCATTGTGGAAGTCAGTGTGGCGATTCCTCAAGGATCTAGAACTAGAAATACCATTTGACCCAGCCATCCTATTTCTGGGTATATACCCAAAAGACTATAAATCATGCTGCTATAAAGACACATGCACACGTATGTTTATTGCGGCACTATTCACAATAGCAAAGAGTTGGAACCAACCCAAATGTCCAACAACGATAGACTGGATTAAGAAAATGTGGCACATATACACCATGGAATACTATGCAGCCATAAAAAATGATGAGTTCATGTCCTTTGTAGGGACATGGATGAAACTGGAAACCATCATTCTCAGTAAACTATCGCAAGGACAGTCCCTTTTTTTTAAGGGAGAGAATACAAAGCCTAATTTCTTTCGAAAGCACTAGTTGAGTGATATGATTTTAAAACTAAGTTTTGTTTTAAAAGGGCACACTAGGGTACCTTTTACTACCTCCTTTAAAACACAAAGCTAAGCCCTACCCTGACCATTCTCTCCACATGCCAGTTCTCTGCAAACCTTTTGGACTGCTGCTAGTT
Organism: Hylobates moloch; assembly: GCF_009828535.3. NCBI lineage: Eukaryota > Metazoa > Chordata > Mammalia > Primates > Hylobatidae > Hylobates > Hylobates moloch. The sequence continues at coordinate 185,182,100 of NW_026652276.1, read as the reverse complement.
CTTTTTAACTCAAACATCCTGTAGTCTGGAGGAGGCTTTCCTGAACAAGCCTGGTTTTTCTGTTTGTTTGTTGTTTGTTTTTGAGACAGGGTCTTTCTCTGTCACCCAGGCTGAGTGCAGTGGCATGATCACAGCTCACTGCAGCCTTGACTTCCTGGGTTCAAGTGATCCTCCCACCTCAAGTGATCAAGTGATAAAAAATTAGTCAGGCATGGGTGAGAAACTCTGTGATCAGGAGTAGCTGGGACCATAGGCACACACCACCATGCCCAGCTAATTTTTTTTTTTATTTTTCTAGAGACAGGGTCCCACTTTGTTGCCCAGGTTGGTCTCTAACTCCTGGACTCAAAGCAATCCTCCCACTTTGGCCTTCCACAGTGCTGGGATTACAGGTGTGAGCAACCACATCTGGCCTGAACAAGCCTGTTTCTTCTCTCATGGTCAGACCAAGTTGCATGACCCACTTATGTACTTCCATAGCAGCCCAATTGATGACTTCATTATAAATGTCCATCACAGCCTCCAAGCACCTTGCTTACGGAGGCTTACCTTACCCACTGTATTTTAACTTGCATCCCTACTGCCTCTGCCCATCCTAATCTCCATTACCATTGGCTTGTTGTCCTCCCCTCTTGTAACATGCATCACCTCCTGACACACTGACCTTATGTACTGTGTAATTTATTTTCTCTCTTCCCTCACTAGAATGCAAGCTCCATGAGGGCAGGAAACCTGGGTATGTTTTGTTCACCATTGTGTCCCCAGTACCCGGAACATTGTAGGGGTCTCAATGATTATCTGTTCAATGAATCAATTAGTCTTATAACTGTTAATTCACTTGAAGGTATTAATATCTCCCCCAGTAGCCTCTGAGTTTCTCAAGGACAGGTACTTACTCCATCTTATTCATCTCTGAATTCCCAATATGTGTTACATCACCGTCACCACCAGCATGTCATGGTAATAAGGAATATTTAACAAATGTGTACTAGTTTCTAGTCTGTGAATCCTTTTTGGTACACTATAATATTTTATCTAAACCATTTATAAAGTAGGATTCTATTATTATTCCCTTTGTACAGAAGAGGAAACTGATGCTCAGAGAGATAAAGTAACTTGTCCAAGTCACATAGATAGTACATGGTGGACTTGAAATTCAAGCCCAGGCAGTTTAACTCCAGAACTCATGCTTAACCGTTTTGCAATAAATGCTAGTTGAAATAAATCCATTTCTATAATCCACACAGTTTGGCTTAATTTATTTTGGAGGAGAAAGATACTAGAGAGACTGTCATTAGAAGCACTATGCCAATTGTCTTGGGCTGTTATAATGAAGCCCCATAGACGGGATGGGTTACAAACAACTGAAATATTTGTTGTTGTTGTTTTGAGACAGAGTCTTGCTCTGTCACCCAGGCTGGAGTGCAGTGGCACAATCTTGGCTCACTGCAACCTCCACCTCCCGGGTTCGAGTGATTCTCCTGCCTCAGCCTCCCAAATAGCTGGAACTACAGGCACATGCCACCATGGACAGCTAATTTTTATATTTTTAGTAGAGGCGGTGTTTCACCATGTTGGCCAGGCTGGTCTTGGACTCCTGACCTCCAATGATCCACCCACCTCAGCCTCCCGAAGTGCTGGGATTACAGGCGTGAGCCACTGCACCCGGCCTGTAATGTATTTTTTACAGTTCTGAGGGCTGAAAGTCCAAGACCAGGATAATAGCATGTCAGGTTCTGGTAAGGGCCCTTTTCCAGGTTGCAGATGGCCTACTTCACATTATGTTCTCCCATAGTGGACAGAGAGCTAGAGAGCTCTCTGGGGTCTTTCCTTATAAGGATACTGATCCCATTCATGAGGGCTCCACCTTCATGATCTCATCACCTCCCAAATGGCCCACCTCCTAACACCATCACATTGGAAGTTAGCATTTCAATATATGAATTTGGGATGGATATAAACATTCAGTCCATATTGGCAATCTTTTCTTTATGAGTCTGAACAATTTCCAAATCTCTTTCTTCTTCCTCCATATCTTGGCAAATTACCTTATCCTTCCTCATGTTATTTTTTCTGCAGAGATCTATCTTTTCTAGTGCTTTAAGGAATCTCCAGTGTTGACAGCTGTAATCTTGTCTCTGGCTTCCCTGGCTGAGCCTTTCCAAACACTCACTGAAGATTTCATTTCCTCCAGTTCAAGATGCTGCAGGAAAAAAAATTATCTTCATGACCTCTTCCCAATAAACCTTTCCAGTGACTTTTTCCCATCATATTTTATGTTTCTTTACCACATCTCATATGTCCCTAATTCTCAGATACTACTTGAAAAAATCAGCTGCTAGTGGTAGCCATCTGCAACACGTTGAGGTTTCTCCTGCCACAATGCCTCTCATCTGGTCAAGCCTCACTTCCACCTTTTCTCTTCCCTACCCTCACTTGAATTTGCCTATACCTTGTCTTTTTTTCCTACAGGAGCAGCGCTATCCTTTCTTACTGTTTACAGACTATAGTTATATTTAAAACTTTTCAAGCATTTTTCCTTTTTTGATAAATTTCAATAATAGGTCATTTTCTAATTTCATCCTTTCTCAACTCCTCCAGGATCTTACTTCATTGAGTATGTATTTCCTCTTTTGCATAGTTATCCTTACCACCTTCTCTCTGCCAGTCTCCTTATGTTTCAATCAACAAATAGCAATGACCACAACCTTCTCTACTGGCTATGCCCTTGAGTTGTTGGCCCATCTGTCTGATTCCTTTCAGCTTAAATTATCCCACGTGTAGTCCACTAACTGATCCTTTTCCCTGCTTTCCCACATACTTACTCTTCTATTCTGTCCGTTTGGTTTCAATCTTCTGCTATACTAAATCCACCCTTTGGGAGGCCACCAGTAACCATATACAGCTTAAGTGAAATCACTGTCTTCCATTTTCACCTTCCTCTGTCATTATACAGAATTTAATACTTAGAACCACCTCTATTTCTCAAAGCTCCTCTTTTCTTTTTAAAAAATCCTCTTTGTTACCCACCAGTTTCCCTGTTCTGTCTCTCTGTTAAATATGAAGCAGTGGACAGTCATAGCTGTTCCTATGTTCTGGTTTTCCCATTCCACTAACAAGGGGAGGAGAGGCTGCCATGGACACTATATTGACCCAATGCCAGTAGGCGGGTGTCCACTACTAGTGTGGCCTCTGGTTCTCTCCCTTCTGTGTGGCAAAAGTGGTCAGAAGGCCTGAATGTACCTCCTAGAAGAAGACCCAGAAAAGTGCCTTCCACCCTGCTTTGGTTGTGGACTAGTAAAGTTTAGCCAATCTAGGCAGGTGGAGTCTTCCACATGACTGAGTTCTGGCCCCCTGGAACTCTTCATGGGGTTAGAACCAAAGCTCTTTAATAGTGAAGCTCTCCTCTGCCTTGCTTTGCCTCCACTGTTTTTTTGTTTTGCTTTTTGTTTTTTTTTGTTTTTTTTTTTTACTCTTGGAGACTGAGGATGTAAGTAAATTTATCAAGGATAGAACTGGGATATTTCTGGGTGCCCAAAGTCCAATCCAGCATATTTGCTTTGGGTTAACATAGAGAACACTGCCACCTCTGTGTATCTGTCCTGCCCCTTCAGTGTGATGTTCCTGAACTTCCATCCTCCATCTCATCCTCTCCAGCCTCTCCTTCACCTAAAGCATACGTCCAATGACTTCGATGATTATCTCTACTCAGAAGAATCCCAAGTCTGGGACTTTGGCTTCATCCTTCTCTCAAGTTCTAGTTCTGAATTCTTGAGCTATTTGATTTCTACCTCAAAAACCGATATGTCTGAAGTCAAACTTATAATTTTCCTCCTCAGATCTATTTATCTTATAACATGTATTTTTAATGGTATCAGAATCCTCTAGTCACCCAGATCTGAAATGAACTCGTTGACTTTTCCCTTTCATTTCCTTCTCCCTATATTCCATGGGTCATTAAATTATGTTCACTTAACTTGGCAATGTCTTTCAAATTCACAACTGCTCTATTTTAATCTCTTGACTATATTTCAGGCACTTGTTATCTTAGCAATGATAATTAAGGAGATTCTATTATCTCTCTTTCCCATAATCCTATACAATGCCACCAGATTACCATTCTAAAGCAATGCTTTGAACCTGTCACTCTGCTGCTCAGAATACTGTGACACGCTAGTCCCTACTAAATGAAGCTCAAACTTCTTTGCCTGACATCAAAGCATCATCCATAGTTTTTTTTTTTTTTATCAACATACCTTGGAGTTTATCTTTTATCAATCTCCAACTTACATTCCAAACTACAACCAAATTAGATCTGCTGGTTTTATTTAGACAATTTAGACAATATTCTCACATCTTGTTAAACCTTAAACAAGGATTCCAGTTATAAAATCTACTACAAGCTGTGTAATCTTAGGTAAATTGTATAACTTATCTGAGCTACAGTTTTCTTATCAATAAAATGGAAGCAATAATTGGTACTTCTCTCATAGGATTGCTCTTCGCATTTAGATAACACATGTGCAGTGCAGGCTTAGCGCAGTGCCTGACACAGCAGAAGGATTCACTATCTTTTAGCTAGAATACTAATAATGAGTATTTCTCATTCTATATCTTTTTCATGCCATCCCTTCCACCTGAAATGCCTCCACTCCATCTCTCTTCTTTAGAATTACACCTATCCTTGAAGGCTGAGATGAAACCTGCCCCTTCTCTGAGTCTTCTGGACTCATTATGCTCTGCAGTGACTTCTTTCTTCTCCCAAATCCTAAGTACCTTGTATCTCTTTTAGGAAACTTACCACATTGTATCACAGTTATCAGCAAATTTTCTCATTTCTTTCACTAATTCAAAGCGACTTGACCCATTTTTTAAATTGTTTGGTTTTGGAGACAGGGTCTCACTCTGTTGCCCTCACTGGAGTGCAGTGGTGCAATCATAGCTCGCTGCAGCCTCAAACTCCTGGGCTCAAGTGTTCCTCCTGCCTCAGCCTCCCAAGCAGCCAAGACTACAGGTGCACACTACACATCTGGCTCATTTTTAAATTTTTATAGAGATGGGGTCTCAGTGTGTTGCCCAGACTGGTCTCAAACCTCTGGCCTCAAGCAATCCTCTTGCCTATTGTTGAATCATCTATTGTGCCTGGTGCAGTCTCTTGCCCTCAGGAAATATTTGTGGAAACAATGAGTAAATAAAGCTTTGATTTTACTTTCCTTAAGAAGAAGAATAGAAAATGCCAATAACAGCTGGGTGCCATGGCTCATACCTGTAATCCCAGTACTTTGGGAGGCCAAGGCAGGTGGATCACCTGAGGTCAGGAGTTTGAGACCAGCTTGACCAACATGGTGAAACCCTGTCTTTACTAAAAATGCAAAAATTAGCCAGGCATGGCCCCTGTAATCCCAGCTACTCAGGAGGCTGAGTTGAGAGAATTCCTTGAACCCAGGAGGCAGAGGCTGCAGTGAGCCAAGACTGCACCACTACACTCCAGCCTGGGCAAGAGAGCAAGACCCCATCTCAAAAAAAAAGAAGAAGAAGAAAAGAAAATACCAATAACAGTAAAAATTAACATTTATTGACATTTTTGAGCATATTCATGTACTTACCATGAGTCAAGCACCGCTAAGCATTTTACTGCATATTAGTTATGTCTTAAGTACAGTGTTTCCTCATATTTTTTGTGAATTAATGTAACTTGGAAAAACATTTAAAAAACCCACAAGGATTGCTTTCTTAGATATTTTACATATAATTTGTTGATCCTTAGCAAAAACAATGGCAGCAAATTAATGCCTCTAAAGACTAATATCTAAAAAGTACTTGTTTAAATATATTCTTTAAAAAACAGCAAGACCCCAATAAAAACAGACCAGAAGAAATGGGAAGTATAAACTACATGTAGAAAAATATTTATTCCTTCTAAAGATCAAATAAATGCAAATCAAATCAACCTTGAGGCACCATTTTATACCTATTTTATCAATTGAGTTACAAAGAAACTTTAAAAAATCACTTAATATTGGGAATATGATGAAACAGGGACACTGGCATACTATCGATCTGTGACGTTGTTAAACTGAGATAATGCTTTTGAAAAGAAATCTGTGAATATGCAGTTGAAGACATGAAGGTTAAATATTCCACTTGAGACATGAGACATGCTCAATGAAGCAGAAGCTTACAGGCACACAAATGTCATGATGTAAAATAATAGCAATCTGGAAATTACTCTAAACGCCCAATAGAAATTTTAAAAGCTTTTTAGTAATGACATCAACATAATGGAATATTATGCCCCCTACGGTTTGAATGTGTCTTCCACAAAGCACGCATTGGAAACTCAATCTCCAGTGAAAGAATATTGGGAAGTGGGGCCTAGTGAGAAGGGATTAGGCCACCAGGTATCTGTCTGCATGAATTGATTAATGCTGTTATTGTGGGAGCAGGTTCCTTATGAAAAGATGAGTTTGGCCTCCTCCTGCTCTCTTCCCCTTTCTTGCCTTTCTGCCTTCCACCATGGGATGATGCAGCAAGAAGGCCCATATGCATCCACTCAATCTTGGACCTTCTAGCCTCCAGAACTGTGAGCCAAATAAATTTCTGCTCATTATAAATTACCCAGTCTGTGGCTTCCTGTTGTAGCAGCACAAAACAGACTAAGATACGTGCTTTAATACTCATAATTATAAAGTCTATTGTGTTGAACATACCTCATTCTTTTTAAGTTGCCCGGCATCTGAGCATCTTTCTCTGCTGCAAGAATTCCATTCTTTATCAGTTTTTCTGAGAGGCTATAGAAACAGAAAATGCCAGACCCCCTTTTCCCCAGCCTCCCTTGTAGGAAGGACATGGGCATGTGCCCTAGGATTCACTGTTCAGTTGCTCTTGCCATGCTTTAAAGGGGAGTTGGTGATTCGGAAAGTAGGGCCAGGGAAGGTTTGTCTCCATGAGAGTGGAGGCAGCAGTGAGTAGGTGATACAGTGATGGGTGGTGTATTCATTTTCTAGAGCTGCTGTAACAACAGAAATTCGGTGGCTTCAATAACAGATATTTGTTATCTCAATGTTCTGGAGGCTGGAAATCCAAAATCAAGGTGTAGGAGGGCCATGTTCTCCCTGAAACCTTGTAGGGGAGAATCATTCCTTGCCTCTTCTAGCTTATGATGTTTACCAGCAATCCTTGGAATTACTTGGCTTCTAGCTGTACCACTCCACTCTCTGCACCTGTTGTCACTTGGCCATCTTCTCCCTTTGTGCCTCTCTCCTGACTTCTTATAAGAATACTAGTCTTATTGGATTAAGAAACCACCTGACTGCAGTGTAAACTTATCTTAACCTAACTAGTTACATCTGCAACTACAGTATCTCCAAATGAGGTCATGTTCTGAGGTACTGGATGTTAGGACTTCATATGTTTTTGTGGGGACAGAATGCAACCCATAATAGGTGGTATCTACTGACCCATGCCAGTCCAGTGCAAGCTTCAATGTCTGCTGCTTGGTGGCAGCAGTGAGACATCCTTGCACTTCATGCTCTGTGACCTGATTGGACCCTGTTCTGGACTCTGTAGCCAACTATATAGCCCTTCCGAACGTTCTAGAAGCTACTCTAATGTCCTTAAATAATGGTTTTTTTGCTACTGAAATTGGATATATGTCTGTTGCATTCAACCAAGAATGCTATATAACTATTTACAAGTACAAAAATACTTATGTGTCACATTAAATGGAAAAGCCGACTAGAAAGCGAAATGTGTTTTATGATTACAGACATTTGAAAACAGGTATTTAGGTTACCAAGAACTGGAAAGTAATATCAGGAAAGTATTGTGTTAGAGTTGGGGTGAGAGAATAGCTGTGGTTTATTAATTTTTCACAATTGTCTTTCATATTTTTATATAATATTCTTAATTTTCAAAAATTACAGAAGGGATGGGAAGGAAAGAAACAGTGACCCAAAGTATGCATCCAATTCAATACTATAATTTATTGTTTTCATAATAGGAAATTAAAAATCAGTACTGGGGAAGGGGGATTCATGTAACACTTTTTGATATTAAGAAAATGTATCCAAAACAGTAGGCATCATTCACAGTATAATTAAGAGTGACATCCATTTAACCGAGCTCTCAAGTCAGAAACTGTGCCTTCGCTATTTTGTTTTTAGCATCACAGAGTATGTTCAACAAATATCTGTTATTGAATGTTTCAATTATTAATAATTGCTTGAGTAGGTAGGTGTCCTTGATACAGGATTAAGAATCATTTTCCCACTTTTCTGTTTCTATTTCCAATTTCTTGGTTCTGCTAAGGCCAACCTAAGTTGATGATTAAATAGTTATGCTGTTAAATCAATTTCTATTGTCCTTGTTTTTCGGCATGATCTCAATTATATGCTAATCAGAGTTAACATTTACCCGAAATGTAACTATATGCACAATTTGTTTTCTTCTCAGGCTGACCCATGAATGAATGCTAACTACCATTAAATCCAAACACATCCTCAGCAATCCCATTATTAAATATTGGAAGCACACTCATTTGGAATGGTGACTAAAATTTTTAGATGGCAACATAATCTGTATTTGTCAAAGTTCTTTTTAAGTCAGTAAGAGAATTCAACCTTCAAAACTGAAATGTTAAGGCTGCTGGTTGGCAGCATGAAATTGAATGCAATGAGCCTGTTTTGGATCACTGCTTAGCTGCGAAGGTCAATAAGGCCTTGTTTGTACCATCTAAAGTTTATGCATAAATCTAACAGTATAAACAGATACTCTAGTCAATTTACATTCTCAACAGCAACTCTGCATTTACAATTTTTTTCTGTCTTCTGAAATAGGAAAAAAGAAAAGAACAATCTAATTGATTGCACAAAGTGTCTCCCTTACAATTTTCTTAAAAATATCAGGACAGCTGTGTTTCATTTCAGAGTTCCCCATCCTCAGATCTGGGCACAATCACGTGTTGCTCAGAATACTGAGGCTTCTAAGAAACTCTATGAAGAGCCTAACAATGTTGTCCTTCTACAGAATGCTTTCCAAAATCCACAAAGAAATTGCTCTGCTAGGGATCCTGAAAAACCCATCAGCTGCAATTTCCTCTTCTCATTCCTGAAACTCTGTATGTTTGTTAAAAAGCCGAAGGGAAATTCTAATTAAGAGCACATTTCTTACATGGATAAGACATGAAAGTCTCTTTGACTGATGGTTAGTCATTTTCAGCATGACTCTGATTCCCCATCTACTATTCATACTAAATGCCAATGAATGGGTTTCAAACGAAAGAAAAAAAAGCTTCTGTGCGATAGTTTTTTTTTTTTTTTTTTTTTTTACTGAAATAATGAGGAATACAGTACCACATTTACAAGGGATAAAGGGATTAAAATTAAATATTCACTCTGTACTGTAATATTATACTTTTAGAAACCCTGCCTTTTCTAATGAATAAGAGATTCTTATATATTAAATCACCTTTTTTGCTGAAAATAAATTAATCTGGCCAGTGGGTCGAATGGAAAATCTAAAAAGAGTTCCTGGCAAAAACAAACAAAAATAAAACCAGGTGATTCCAGCTATAAGAAGCTTCGCCTTATGGGAATAGAGTACAGTTATTTTTTTTAAATGGCTTTAAAATACTAAAAACAATGTGAGATTGTATTTCTATGAGTCAACACTCACATTTCTATAAGAATGCATGATGGTTCAGAGCAGCCTAGAAAGGCTTCACTGGAGATGAGGGACATGAAGGTGAAGGACACAGAACTGAGTTCCCTTGGAGAAGGCAGAGGCTTGGTGATCATGAATATGGACTCTGGAGCCAGACGTCCTGGTTCCATTCCCACTCCACCTCTGACTGGCTATGTGACCTCGAACAAGCTATCTTACTCTTCTGTTTCCTCACCTCTAAAATGGGTATAATAATAGCATCTCCCCATAGGGTTGTTCTGAGGATTAAATGAGCTAATATTAAAAGATCTTTGAAGAGTGCATGACAAATAAATGCTTAATAAATCTTAGCCAGTATAACTGTTTGTAGATGGATGGTGAAGATTCAGAGACGGGGAACCAAAGGGCAAGGACTCCCTGGGGGAATACGAACAACTTGGGCAAAAACAGACACGGTGAGAATGGCATATCTATGTCATGGCCCCAGTGTCAATGTGGGCTTAACAACATCAAATTCATTTCAGGAAAGAAGCAGGTCAACACTACCTGGGGTCTCGCTCTGCTAGTTTGGTCTGACAGGGAAGGAGCCTGCACGTGGTGAAAAGTCAGAGCCTGTTTCTTTCCTTTCCTTTTCCTGGCATATTTCCAAGCCAGTAATTGACTTTGAAAAGAGACCAGCAACTGCCATTTCTTCCTCAAAGCTTGCAGGGAGTATATGGATAAGTTGCAGGTTTGTAATCCATTCTGTCCCTTTATTCTGTGTATGGAGTGCAATGGACGAAGAACTTTGGAAAGAAGGCAGGCGACTGGTTCAAATTTCCTTGTAAACAGACATGCTAATGACAGACCTGACAAACACATTTACGGTACTCACTAGTGAAAGAGTCATTACAAACAGATTGCTTTTAGTAGGATGTATCTGGTCTATCTAGGATTGCTTATGGTAAACAAACCTGGGATCTAACGATCTGTGAGATAAAAAATAGAAAAATAGAAAACGTCACATAAGCTACAGAACTCTCTAGTATAAAATGGAGATTCTCTTTCTGTGTAAGTGATGTGAATTGGACACATCGCTTACACACCTCCTATGCTAGTCTTGGCCCAAAGTAGATCCTAATGCAGCAAGAAAAACAATGGTGTGCTGCGTTGGAGGTCTGAGACCACTCCCTGCTGTGCCTGCACCCTGAAATTACCATGTCATTGAAATTATTGGTCAAGTTCGATACTAGATCAGATCTCTATAATGTGTGAGTATGATTTCACTATCTGGTGCTTTGTGTTGTCTAGGCATATTTTTAATAACTGTGAACAATTCCAGCTTTCATTTGCTCCTTCTCTGTGCCACTCTTCACAAGCTAATGGGCTGATCACACAGGAGGCAGGGGTGTGGGGTGGATTGTTAAAGAGCAGGAGTTTGGGGTGACTCCCCGTCCCATGGGCTGCAAGACTATGGGCAGATTCATCAATCTGTCTTCACCTCAGCCTCCTCATCTGAAAAATGGAGAGAGCCACACCCCCTAAAGGGATTGCTGTGAGAACTAAATGAACAATATGGTATACTTAAAGGACATAATACAGCACTTAAAAGTATACTAAATACTTTCTAAATCATAGCTTTTGTTAATACTAAAGGAAGATCTTATTGAATCTCACATTAGTGACTTGCTGGTATATAAGGGAAGGGAGAGAAACAGTAAAATGAGAAAGATTCTGTTCCTTTCATTTAATTTTATGCCCATGTTCTCCTTGTTCTGTTCTCTTGAAGCTTGGTTATAAAGAGCACAAGGTCGGACAGGAGATTTGCAAGGAAAACTTTAGTCCTACCTTCTGAATCAGATTTTTAAAAACATTTTAAAATATTGCTACTTGCTTGCTATGTCATTTCTGGAGTTAGCAAAACTAGTTCTAAAAATTGCCACCAGCTTAAAGAAACATTTTTATCTTTTTAACAGCTGAACTGCAGTATTACTTCTAAAGCGAACATATTTCTTTGGCTTATTTTCAATACTACCCTTCTTTGAATTTCTTTGTGTGTGTGTGTGCTGTGTGTCCTGCTGATATTCTGATAGCCTCAAAATGAAATTAGAATAAACCTACAAACACTAACGAGGTTGAAAAGAGCAAATTTTGTTTTCTAAGGACTTCTGGGTAGCCTATTTTTATTGTTCTGAAACAATAAAATTCTTCTACTTCTAAGTTTTAATCAGATCTATGATGGGTGATTTTAGGAGGAAGAAGGGTAGGGCCCTTGAAGGAATGTTACCTGTGTGTTTCAAAGACTTAATATTATTGAATTTCAAAAACATACAATAAAACATATAAATGATCATTCCTCCACTACCATCTTTTGTCAAGAAGTTATACAAATAAACCCTCTGGTTATTCTACTGCAAAGAATATATCGAGCCAAAATCACCTGACAATCTGAGGAATGCCTTCACGATATTCACACTACAGTCAATTGTACTGTAGTTATCTGTCACCTCATTTCACATATAAAGATAAATGATCAACATTATTATCAATAAAAACCACTGATAGCTAGAACAGAACTCATAAGTCTTAAATCAAGAGGTTAATATATTCAAAACCATCTGATTGCCAGCAAGCAGAGAACAGTTACAACACGTTCCATACAACTAAACTCATATTACCTTTTAATTAAAATACGCTCACTGAAACTAATCCAGTTAGAATCTACTTTCACGAGGGCATAGTTAATGTGCTTTCTATATTCTATGGTGCTTAAATCATAGGATGAGGTGTTTCCCATTAAAAATAATGTCTGGCTGGGCCCTACGACACTCCTGTTTTCCTGTACAATTCGGGAAATGAATCACATTTCTGAAAATCACTCAGAATCACAGTGAGCCACTCAAGATATGGCAGCATTAGACATTTCACTTTGCCAATTCATCCTTCAAAAGTTTTAATTTACATGTTTACTAATATCCTTTTTAGCTGCTTCCTTGCTGAGTTATTAAGATTGGTTGGTGGTTATATTTGTATGATCCATATTAATCAATACAATGTTAAATACATTATTGCACATATTTTCCTCACCGCTGCAAAGTAATGCACTATTTATGTCTTTTGCATGACATTGTTTGAATTTTTAATGTGCTATAACTCACAAATGACTTACTGGGTCAGTTTAATGGTGAAATATTTTGATTTGTGGATTATTCCTCCCTTTAATCACTAACAGACACCTACATTTATGTTAACTTTTAGTTTGTTTTCACATTCATTATTTTATGTTACCCAATAGATCCTCAGCAATCCTGTGGAATAGGTAGGATAGATTCTTCAATGGGTAAAACAGACATATAGGCCGGGTGCAGTGGCTCATGCCTGTAACCCAGCACTTTGGGAGACCAAGGCGGGTGGATCACCTGAGGTCAGGAATTCGAGACCAGCCTGTCCAACAGAGTGAAACCCTGTCTCTACTAAAAATACAAAAATTAGCTGGATGTGATGGCAGGTGCTTGTAATCCCAGCTACTCAGGAGGCTGAGGCAGGAGAATTGCTTGAACCCGGGAGGTGCAGGTTGCAGTGAGCCGAGATTGCACCATTGCACTCCAGCCTGGGCAACAAGAGCAAAAACTCAAACAACAACAACAACAACAACAAAAAACTGCAGACATATAGAGGAGTTAATAATTTGTTCGGGTCACGCAGCTGGTTAGTTAAGGAATATGGACCACATCTCCCAGTTTTGGTTCAAGTGCTTTTTCTCATACATCAGACCAGATCTAATTTCAGATAAAGATCAAACTTAAATATTCACTGAAGAAAATGGATACCACGATTGATATAACATCTGGGTAACAATCTCGTGCATTGCTTTCTGAAAAGCATAAATCCAAGCAAAGTGGGCAGGAGAGCAATTGATATAACCTCTCTAAGAAGAAATCTGTTGATCTGTAACAAGAGCTTATTCCATTTCTAGGAGTCAAGAGACATTGTCAGACACACAAGCAAAGATTTATGTTCAAAGGCATTTGTCACATGTTTAAGTTAAATCTGTTTTAACCATTTAACCATTTAAATGCAATGAAATAGCTTTTAATAAAATAGATTACGGGTGATTTTTTATTTTTCCTAACTTTTCAGTATTTTCCAATATTTTTCTTTTCTTTTATTTACTTATTTTTTTTTTTTGACAGGGTCTGTCTCTGTCACCTAGGCTGGAGTGCAGTGGCATGATCACAGCTCACTGCAGCCTTGACCTCCCTTGCTCAAGTGATCCTCCTGTTTGAGCCTCCTGAATAGCTGGGACTGCAGGTGTGCACCACCATGCCTAGCTAATTTTTGTATTCAAGATTTTTCAAAAAGTCTATTCTTCAACAGAAATGAGTCTTCTGAGAATCCAGGCAACACCAAGGGGTTACCCAATATGCTTTCAGTTGTAACACTTGATAACTTTCACACACACATACACACACACACACACACACACACACACACACACAGCACACATAAGTAAGTTTTTAGCAATTCAAGATGTGGGAAGGCCGCTTGTCTGATTTTCTAAACAAAAAGCAGGGACTGAGAGCTATTTCCTCCCTCCCTGTCAACAGGGTTAGAAAATTACAACACTAGGCCTGGCGCGGTGGCTCACGCCTGTAATCCCAGCATTTTGGGAGGCCGAGGCGGGCGGATCACAAGGCCAGGAGATCGAGACCATCTTGGCTAACACGGTGAAACCCCAACTCTACTAAAAATACAAAAAAAAATTAGCTGGGCATGGTGGCAGGCGCCTGTAGTCCCTGCTACTCGGGAGGCTGAGGCAGGAGAATGGCATGAGCCCGGGAGGTGGAGCTTGCAGTGAGACGAGATCGTGCCATTGCACTCCAGCCTGGGCGACAGAGCGAGACTCCGTCTCAAAAAAAAAAAAAAAAAGAAAAAGAAAAAAAGAAAATTACAACACTAGTGTGTCCACTCTTCCTCTGCCCCTCCGTCTACCCTAGCGAAAAAGGCAGACATTGCTAGTCTATCACAGTACTCATTCCAATGAGTGAGAACATGCCTCAGACTTCTGCTAGGATCCAGACAGCCACTACTCAGTTCAGCATTGGCATGTGGAGTGTAACCTTTTTACTGTTTCTGACATAGACTCTACCAGTAAACATTTTCAAGTTGTGATGATAAAATGAATTTGGCCAGATGGCTTCCTTTTTGGTTCAAGATCTTTTTAAGATTTTATCCCACAGAGATGATCTGCTCAATTCACATGAAGCCATGGCAGAACATCAGAGTTCTACCATATGGTTCAATATTGATCAATATTTGGGGACTGTAGAAGACTATCAAATTTATTCCAAATAGCAGAAGATCCAGTGAGCGAATTGCTAGCTAGTATATATAAATACCACAAATTCATATGTGAAAGTTGGATCCGATCTAGAAAAAAAAAATGTTGCCACAAGAAACATGGAGCTCAACAATTAACCCTTGCTCTTGGTTAAAATTGAATAACAAAGGGATTTTGAAATAACAGAAATGAGAAACGATATATTTCAAATGAACAGCGCTTCTATAGATTAGAAATACTGTTAAAGCCAGAAAAGAAGAGTTAAGGATCCCAAATATTGCCTTAGTCATTGCAGACTGTGCTGGATAATAAAATAAGAGTAAGAAAAAGCCCACTCATACGTATCTGGGTTAATGGGGCCAAGCAGATGGTCCAATAAATAGTGTGAAGCAGGGAATTTCTTTCTGGGTTTCCTAGCCCTACCATCTGAGGGGAGGGTTCAAAAGAAGATCCAGAAGCAGTCTAATTGCAGTTCTAAAGTCAAAGAGGGTGAAATTAGATGAGAGCCACTATGTTGAAGTAAAAATCACTGGATTTGGAATTGTAATTCATGGGTTCAAATCCAGACTATGCCACTTACTAATTGTTCAGCTTTTACTTGAACTTTCTAGATGGTTGTCATGAAAGCAAGTCTAATAATTTAAATAAAATTATTGCATTCCAAGTTGGAGACAAAGCATAAAGGACTTGGTTGATCTCTACCAATCATGTTTCTGCCAACTTCAATGTTGAGATCTTTAACTATCTTTCAAGTCACAGGTCACATCCCAGTGACACCAAAAAGGTTCTCTTTTTTTTTTCCCCGAGACAGAGTTTCACTCTTGTTGCCCAGGCTGGAGTGCAGTGGTGCAATCTCAGCTCACTGCAACCTCCGCCTCCTGGGTTCAGGCAATTCTCCTGCCTCAGCCTCCCAAGTAGCTGGGACTACATGCATGCACCACCATGCCTGGCTAATTTTGTATTTTTAGTAGAGACGGGGTTTCTCCATGTAGGCCATGCTGGTCTCGAACTCATGACCTCAGGTGATCCGCTCACCTTGGCCTCCCAAGGTGCTGGGATTATAGGCGTGAGCCACCACGCCCGGCCAGAAGTTTCTCTTAAAAGTTATTTTCCTTCATTAGACCTACAGAGCATTTTTTGTGCTCATCTTATAGAACTTGCCCTATCTATTGTTAAAACTATTTTTGTTCTTATCTCCTCCAAATTTAAAAATAATTAAAGACAGGGGTTATGTTTTACAATCCTTCACCAACCACAGAATCTAGCAGAGTGACCTGACCTTTTAGAATTAGCGTCTAGGTGAGAATAACCTAAAGAAAGGAAGAGTTATTTTTGTATCCAGTACGAGGTCAGATGATGTAACTGAATCTTCACTTCAACCCTGTGATGTTAGTACTGTGATACACATTGTACAACAGAGCCACTGTGGCTCAGAGAGGTCCCTGGGGTGCCCCAAATTAAGTAGCTGGTAAGTGGACAAGCAGGGATCTAACTCACACCTTGGACTTCAAAGTCGAAGGTCTTTCTAGCTCATGACCAAAGAGATAAGTTATCAAACACAGGTTTCCAGAAAGATAGACTATGCAGCTACCCTGGAATGTCCCCTAAATGATAAGTCCCCTCAAGCAAAGGTGTGTCTCTTTTGCCTTTTTGAATCCCACTGGTTTGAGGCCATTGCTTTTGGCCCCAGGAAGAGTTCAGTGAATACCTATTGTTTCCATTGCATTTCCCTGTCAATCACCAGTCATGTCAGGCATGACTTGGCTGTTGTGCAGCACCAATGACATCCACATTTTCCTCCTGCATATCTACCTGTGTCTTTCTCTGAGAAGAAGGGATTTGGATCAGTGGAAAGATCATGGGCTCTGGGATCAGAAGACCTGGGTTAGAATTGTGACTATATGACTATGGTCATGTTAATCATCCTACTTTAATTCATATCTCAATAAAATGGGTATAGTTATAACAATGTCATTTTGAGGTAATTTTGAGGAATAAATGATAATATATTAATTTCCAATTTCCTGGCACATAGTGGATAGACAATACATATTCCTTATTTCTGATCCTTTCCTGGACACCCACTGCTAGTGTCAGCTCCAAAACTGCTCTCTTAATATTTCCAACCTGGCCTACATTCCACAGGTAAAATGCTCACTTTATCTCTTGCCTACAAAGATGTGTTGCTGGTTCAAGTTCCCAGTTCTGGGGCTCACAGTGTTCTCCAGACAAACAGGAATGTACCTGGAGCACAATTGCACCTCATTCGTGGATCCCATCTCACCAGGAAGCTGTCAATTGGCAAGAATTTAGGTGGGGAATGGCTGGTTATTAATGGAAAGCTTGAAATTAGAGGAAGTGACTATGATTTGACAGCACACATGTGAAAAGTTATGAAGCCTTGTCTAGAGGATGCTCAAGGAAAAGCAGACTCTTGGTCAGATACACTCAAGAAGGAGTTATTCTGCATCTGATTTCTAGCTATCACTTATTTACCTGTTTAATTCAGGAAAAGTTGCTAACCTCTTTAAGCTTCCATTACCTATTCCATAAGACAGGATTCATAAATCCTACATCAACACTCTTAGGAGGATTAAAGGGAATTATAGGAAGTGAATGCCCCGGCCTGGGGTCTAACATAAACAATTAATACCGGTTATATCCAAGTCCTCTCAAACATACCCATGCTTTAAATGCTCTGTTTTTCCCCAAAGTTCTGAAGACAAAATTTAGAGTTATAATGTTGCCAAGAAGATAATGGTTGGAAGGCAGTCTAACATAGTGTTTAAAATCATAGACTTTGATTTTAAACAGTCTGAATTTGAATCCTGAATCTACTGTTACTATATGATGTTGGACAATTTACTTACCCCTTCTCTGTCTCAATTTATAAGATGGGAATAATCATAGTACTTATTTCATAAGAGTGTTGATAGGATGAAAAGAGAAAATTTATCTAAAACATTTAAGGGAATGCCAGGCACACCACAATCCCTAGTAAATCCTAACTACCATTATCTCAGGAATATCTGAATTTATTTATACTTTGCCAGCCATCTGATAAATATTAAATGTACTACTGAAATAGGCAATGAAAAATATTTTATTTCTGACCAATTTTACATTTTTGATAAGTAAAAAAGCAGGGAGGAGAAATAATAGTTTTTATATCATAGAATATTAGTTAGGAAAAATAGTATCACAAATGTCATTTTTTTACTTCAGTCTATAATTCTGTAGTACTGAAATTGTTTTGCTAGGCTCAAAAATTGAATCACTAGAAAACCAGACTGACAAACCCAATCATGATTTTTACCTTAAGAATCAATACTATTTTGAAAAACTACCTATCTGAATTTATTAGAAACAAATAAATTACACACACACACTCATCCAAATACTTCTTAAAAACCCATATAACTAAGAAACTATAACAACTTATTGAATTGGTTTTATGGACCTGACCAGTTAATTGCCAAATATCACCAATAGACCAGGGTAAAACAACAAATTGGAGAACCTAATTTTCACCTTTTTTATGTAGGTAAATGTATAAAGTTTACATGGAAAATTACTTGACCTACATGGACAATCATATGAAATCAAGACATTTATAATCTCTGTAAAGTAGCACAGGATCAAAGTACAAAATGGTTCAATAAATATTTAGCTAAGTTCATAAGTGTCTGGTTACTAGCAAGAAAGGTACCACCAATTCACCTGAATTTTTCAGGTCAGAAACATGGAGCTCAGTTATGCTACCTCCTAAAAGGGCTCCTTCCTAATACAGTCAGAAGCAGAAAAGCAAGGAGACAGAACGATTACTTTGGACTACTGCAGTGTGTCTTATACTTTTATGGCTCAATTCTGATTCCTCTTATGAGTGTAGAGGTGATGACTAATTTGTCAGTAACCTTGGTTCTCAAGCCAGACTTTACCTCTCAATGTACTTTCTGTAAAATACGACATTTGTTTCTTCAATAATTTTACTCCAGTAAAAATTGACCAATAATTAAATCACTACTGATCTCTACTGAATTGCATAAGCAGTTTTTAAAAAATATTTGCTTCATTTTGTTAAAAGCGTAACTCCAAAGACATTTAATTAAATGTCATTTTATTTTAAAAATGAAAAATATGTTTAGTTTCAAATTTTTAAACAATGGCTATTTTATGAATATGTTATAGGAAGTAGGAAAATCAGAAAATAATTAACTAAGTGGTCTCATTAAAATAACTAAAGATTTAGCTTACTGACCAAGATTCAGGATCTCATTCTCATCTACAGCATGGTAGGACTCTATTATCTCTCTAGAGCAGGGGTTAGCAAGTTTTTCCTGTAAAGGGCTGGGTAGTATTTTAGGATTGTGGGACATATGATCTCTGAAACAACTCCTTGAATTATGCTGTTATAGCACAAGGGCAGCCACAGACAGTACATAAACAAATTAGCATGGCTGTGTTCCAAAAAAACTTTATTTGTGGACACTGAAATTAGGATTTCACATAGTTTTCACATATCACAAAATTTTTTCAGCCACTTAAAAATGTAAAACTCCTTCTTAGATAATGAGCCATACAAAAACAGAAGGCTGGCCAGGTCAGGCTTGGTTGCTGTAGTTTGTTGAGCCCAGCCTGCTATAGACATAGCATAGGAATGACACCTCCATTAGAGGCTTTCTATTTCCTAATGACAGAGAGAGAGAGAGAGAGAGAGCCCATGTTCACTAAGGACATGATTAGATTCCCTTGATGAGATTCCCAGCCAGATCCTGGGAGTTCTTTTTGTAATCTTTCTCATCTTTCTTTTTCCTCCAAAGATATTTTTAATAACACTTTTTAAACCGTATAAAGAGATCTGAGAATTAAAAATGTAAACAAAGACCAAAGTAATGTATTCAAGAGGAGAAGAGTTGAATGGCTCCATCACTATTTGCATCCTTCTCTCATTCATTCATTCCTGTGACAAAATTTTGCAGTGCCTACTACATACATAGTGGCTTGAGAAGGGCCAAGGATGCAGAGATGAATAAGACATAGTCCTTGTCCTGAAGGAGCCCAGGGTCTTAGCAGGAGAGACACAAGTAAACAGGATTCCATCATACTGTGCTATGAGCTAGACTACAGGCGTTCTCAGGCTGCCTCCAGAGGACCCAGGTCAAACGGCCAACCCTTGCCTGTGTGTCAAAGGCTTCTCAAGTGTTCTGAGCTAAGTTTCAAAGACTGAGTAGGAGTTTTCTTTTTTAAAATTTATTTATTATACTTTAAGTTCTGGGATACATGTGTGAATGTGCAGGTTTGTTACATAGGTATACACGTGCCATGGTGGTTTGCTGCACCCATCAACCTGTCACCTAGGTTTTAAGCCCCGCATGCATTAGGTATATCACCACCCGACAGGCCCCGGTGTGTGATGTTCACTTCCCTGTGTCCATGTGTTCTGATTGTTCAACTCCCACTTACAAGTGAGAATGTGCAGTGTGTGGTTTTCTGTTCCTGTGTTAGTTTGCTGATAATAATGGCTTCCAGCTTCATCCAAATCATTATATATCATTTGGAATCATTTTTATAAATATTCCCCATTGGTGTGGACCGCCACCATCTGTACAGGTTTAGTGAACTCTCAATGTGTGCCTTATTACATTGTGGGAAATAATTTAGAGCTAACAAATGTTATTTGACATCTATAATGGAGTCCTATAGAAGTAACAAAATAGTATAATTTTCTTATTTGTCAAATATAAGGAAAGCCCTTAGACCAGTCTGGGGATAGGCCCTGGCCCTGGGGGTGGCTCTTGGGTCACCTCACCTCTCCCCTCAGTTTGTGTTTAGGGCTTTCACCCCCCCTCTATTGTGAGGGGGTGAAATGTAATGGGAAGTAGCACAAGTAATCAATTATGTGTGGAGAAAACATACAATTCTCAGCCACAAACTTTAAACACAATAGAACATGGCTATTCTAGATCCATTCCTAATATTTATTCCAAATTAGTTTATAAGGCTCCGTGAGATTCTTGGAGGAAAATTCCAAGGGGAAACCACATCAGTGTAAGCAAAATCAATCGTCAAAAGCCCTTGGCTAATAAGCCAGACACAATTTCCTAATTTAAACTTTCTTATAAATTTACTTTAAGTAGGTTGTAGAATCTCCCCCACTTCTCTGAAATTTGGACCTCAGGATGTTGGTGGATTGAGAAGATTAATAAGGGATAACAAAGAAAATACTTTTATGTGTTTGGAAAGCCCAGTATTTAAAACTTGCAGCACTTTCAGTGGAAGTAAATACTCAGTCATCCAAAAGTACTATGGTTTGGAGTTTTTTTTTTTTTTTAGTTTATATGGTTATTTCTGATTATACCCATGTGGCCTTATGCCAAATAATTCCTCTTCTGTCTGTGTTTTATACCTTTTCAATGTTTGTAGACTGTTATGACTCTTGTGAGTCATTTCTAAGCAAAGCTAGACATTCTTTGCTATTTTAATCTTTCTTCAAGAATTATTTCCATTGTTCCATTCATAATTTGTATTGTCTGTTTTCTCTTCACTGGATCTTTTAATTTACTGAATGTTTCTCTTAATGAGGGGTGCACGGCTGAGCCACTCAAACATCAATGGCGAAAACAGAGAATGAGTTTACCTCCTATCTGTTTTTGGAATAAATCTAGTTTGTCCTGACTGCTAAATCAGAGAACGAATGAGTTTACTTCCTATGTGTTTTTAGAATAAATCTAGTTGGTCTTGACTGCTATTTTCTAAATATTCTTTTTCTTAAATTGAATTTCTGAAAAGTATCTGGCACTGGTTATCTTTTTGTTCCTTAAATAAAAGTTATTTGAGTTTAGGATTTCTGCTTTAGTCTTTCAAATTCTAAGTTATCTAAAAGGTTATGTTCATTTTTTCTCTCTTCTATTGGTCTCTGTCATTTTCTATTTGGTAAATACAAATTATTTTCTGGTCCTCTGAACACTACTGAAATGATTTGGGTGTTTTTATTTAATGAAAATGTTAGCTTAAATGTGATGCTAAATACTTTTTTAAAAATTTCATCTGTTGATTATGGAACTAATTAATGTTAGATGGTGAGCTATAGCCTTTAAAAAATAAACAAAATAATATTTTTCTCAGGCTTAATTTTCCTCAAAGAATCTCATGGAGCCTTATAAACTAATTTGGGATAAATATTAGGAATGGATCTAGAGTAGCCATGTTCTATTGTGTTTAAAGTTTGTGGCTGAGAATTGTATGTTTTCTCCACACGTAATTGATTACTTGTGCTACTTCCCATTATAAAATAGGGAACTGAGGGAGAGGTGAGGTGACCCAAGAGCCACCCCCACGGTCAGGGCCTATTCCCAGGCTGGTCTTAGGGCTTTTCTTATATTTCACAAACAAGAAAATTATGCTATTCTGTTACTTCTATAGGACTCCATTATAGATGTCAAATAACATTTGTTAGCTCTAAATTATTTCCCACAGTGTAATGAGGCACAGATTGAGAGTTCACTAAACCTGTACAGATGGGGAGTATTTATAAAAATGATTCCAAATGATATATAATGAAAAAATAATAAACAGTTCTTATGAAAAGTGTGGAGAAAGAGGAGGTTAACAATTAGGGGTGAAAATATTGATAAAAATTTTGAAATGCTTGTGGCTTTTGCAGAAACTATCAAGACCAGGTCAATTTAGATCATGTTGAGGGGTATTTGAGTTGTTAGTCTGGCTGAGTGGAGAGGATTTTGTCTTTGGGGTCAAACTTCTAGATTTTTTCATGTATCACTTATGCAGCGTAATAATAATCAGATGACAGGTAATAGAAAACTGGAAATATTAGGCATGAATTACCAATAAATTGAAGAACCTCAGTGTGGTCTACGTAGAACATTTGACTTTTTATTTTTAATTTTTAGAAGAACAGAAACAAAATGCTTATTATTATGGATTACCTTAAGAATATCCTCATAGGTAGCTGAAAGAATAGACCTACCAGATAGGATTAATTATATTCTCCCATTAAATGCTTGACAAAGTCTACCAAATACAACCTTAGTTGCAGTATAATTTATGCCAAACTGTTCTTTCCAACAATAGTTAATTAGCAGGTACAGACATTTTTATGTCCATCATCATAAAAGAGAATGCATTCCTTCTCCTTTGAACTATAGTAACTCAACCCTGAGTGAATGCTCAAAGATATAAACCTGTAAAACACATGGAAGGTCAAGTTTCAGCTCTCCTGTAGAGTCTTTTTTTTTTTTTTTTTTTTTGAGATGGAGTTTCAATCTTGTTGCCCAGGCTGGAGTGCAATGGTGTAATCTTGGCTCACTGTAACCTCTGCCTCCCAGGTTCAAAGGATTCTCCAGCCTCAGCCTCCCAGGTAGCTGGGATTACAGGCATCTGCCACCATGCCCAGCTAATTTTTGTATTTTTAGTAGAGACAGGGTTTAACCATGTTGGCCAGGCTGGTCTCAAACTCGACCTCAGGTGATCCACCTGCCTCAGCTTCCCAATCTTATAGAGTCTTTAGCCAACCCTCTCAACATGACTCTTTGGAGCCACTTCCATGGTAACATAATTACCTTAAGGACAGAAGAACATATAGCCAGGTGCAGTGGCTCACACCTGTAATCCCAGCACTTTGGGAGGCCGAGGTGGGCAGATCACGAGGTCGGGAGTTCGAGACCAGCCTGGCCAACACGGTCAAACCCTGTCTCTACTAAAAAAAAAAAATGCAAAACTTAGCCCGGTGTGGTGGTGGGCACCTGTAATCTCAGCTACTTGGGAGGCTGAGGCAGGAGAATTGCTTGAACCCAGGAGGCAGAGGTTGCAGTGAGCCAAGATTGTGCCACTGCACTCCAGCCTGCCAGCCTGGGCAACAGAGCAAGACTCCATCTTAAAAAAATAAAAATAAAAAACAGGAGACCATAGTACATTTCCAGGTAATTTACTCTGATCCCATCCAGTTACAGGATAAATGCGAAAAAAATAATCAGAGCAATGGTAAAGTTACATTTAATCGTAACTTACCCAATGAAAGTAAAATTGCCCCAAACACCCATATTCATTGTAATTCTAGATGCTTATTCTAGCACCCTAAATCTGCACCAGGGCCTTGTCCAGCTGGAAACCTACGATGTCAAGGGAAGTCAGAGGACATCAGGGGTAGCAGCTCCTGGGGCAGCTCACTGAAACTCTCCATTCCCCAGAAAACCCGACAGGAAGTGACATCTTTCCGCACTATCCTGTGTCTTTCAGTAGCACACAGGAACTTTCTGGAAACTAGTGTTTGCACTCCAACCATAAAGCCTGTCCTTAGAAAGGGAGCTGAAAACTGTTAAGCATAGCACTAGGGATAACAACACTAATAGAACCTAACCCCTGCCCTCCAAATCTACAACCAGCAAGGGAGGAAACCAGGCCAACAAATCACAGCAAAACAGCATGATAGGAGTTGTGATATGGGGACATGTAGCTTCTAAGGGAGTATTCAGGGCTGGGGGGGCATCAGAAAACATTTCCTGAAGGAAGTGACAAAAGAAATCTGCCAGCAAAGAACAGAAGGGTGAGAGTGCAAAATGGGATATGGCAGCTGTCTGGGTAGCTCAGAACTGCTAAACCATAATAAGGTGAGACAGGCAGGAAGACTTGGGCTTGAACTTCTTGCTAATGGTGGAAGATGCTGGGAATTTACCTTATCCCTCTGTCTCCGTTTTTTCTTTTGAAAAACGGGATAAGAAATGTAGGATGGATGTGAGAATTAAATGAGACAATACATGTGGAAATGTTTTATATACTATAAAGCATCAACAATTTTAGTTATTGCTTTTACTGGAACAGTTTCTCAGATGCCCCCTCTCTTTGCCCTAGTTCCATCACAAAGTGACTACAAGGCAATCCACAAACAACATGAAGAAAATGATTGAGATAGAACAGCAGTAGATGACTAGCTCTGGAGGAGATTGCCTTTGCATGTGTGATATTTTGTGTTTCCTCATTCAGGTTATGATATTTGAAAACAGGGATGGGGGCCTGGAGCCTGTCCCTTCTTCCTACTTTTGACATGGAAGATAATACAGGGTTGCTTACCCTGAGACCTAAGTGTGAACAAGTGGAAAGAGTACCATGAACTTGTTATAAGATGATGGTGTTCATTTATTTCTGCCATTCATGCTAGACGCCAGCACTTCTAAAACCTTCAGAGGAAGATTTTACATGGGCGTGATCTTTCTGTTAGAAGAAAGTTGAAGAAAAGCTGTAGAGACTTACAAAAAAAAAGTTAAATGCATAGAAAATAATACCCATGTCAAAAACAAAAAGGAGTTGAATTATCATCCTAAAAGAGATAAACATAAAATCAAGGCTCACCCTGTCTATTATGAATGAGAAACTGCGCATTTGAAGCAGTTCTGTTTTCTGCTCTCAATGAAACTCAAGGTAAACTATGTGTCCATAGGAGCCTTGGCATGTGCTATTTCCTTAACAAGGAATGTCCCTCCTCTGTTCACTGTCAAGTTCCCCCACACTTCCTTCAAGGCCAAGTCTGCTGTCATCTTCTTTTTGAACTAAACACTCCTTGATTTATACTGCTTTTTTTCTGGTTGTTTACACCCCTTCCTTCTGCCTTTCATGTAGTAAATAAATGCTCAGGAGGTGTTTGCTGAAGAAGCGGGCTGCTGGAGGGTAAGAAACGTCCCTCCCTCTGTCACCACAGTAGGTATGCTCCCAGAGAAGGAGGAAAGGAAAGTGCTGTCTCCTGGGGAAAACTAGGGGTAAAGTATATGAAGTGGCTGAAGACTTCTTGACCAACAGTTACATGTTTCTATGCTGTCTCTGCAAGGATGAACCATGAATCCCCAGGAATATCTGAAGGGTCTTAGGTTTTCTTAGGTGGTGTGGTGAAAAGGTAAAAAATTAAGTACAACACAATTTCATTTCATATAAATTTTAAAAATAGTGAAATAAATGGGGAAGTTAGGAGGAATATGGTAAAGTGCTGAAACCAAACAAATAATTATTCTCTACTTTTGGGGCTAATAGAGTGCTTACTTAAGATAAAAATATTATATAATATAAAATCACAGCCTATAACTTTTACTTTAATGGAATTCAGATAATTTTATTGGAAAATTCACTTGCTACTAATTATTTGAAATTAAATGTCTCAATTTCTATAAGAACATTTTCGTGTACTAATATATATTTTTATATTTGATTTTCCTTTCAGTCTTCTCTGATTTCCAGATTTTCATGGAAACTTCCCAGGTATATTCATTTGATGTCTTTTAATCCAACCAAGCAAAATACTACAACTAAAAACAGAAGGAAATCTCTGCACGCTTTTCTTTCTTTTTGAGACAGGGTCTTACTCTGTTGCCCAAGGCTGGAGTGTAATGTTGCGATCTTGGCTCACTGCAACTTCAGCCTCCTAGACTCAAGTGATCCACCAGCCTCAGCCTCCTGAATAGCTGAGACCACAGAAGCAGGCCATCACGCCCAGCAAATTTCGTGTGTGTATGTGTATGTGTGTATTTGGTGGAGGCAGGATTTGGCTGTGTTGCCCAGGCTGGCCTTGAACTCCTGAGCTCGAGCAATCCGCCCACCTCAGCCTCCTAAAGTGCAGGGATTTCATGCATGAGCCACTGCACCTGCCCTCTGCACACTTTTTATCTTTTTTTTTTTTTTTTTCTAAACTCTTCATTGTGTTTTTTTTACCATATTTCATGGCAAAAATGCAGGACAATCTAATGAAGGGTATGGGCTGGAGAAAAGAGGATGCCTCTGACTTTTCTAAATTGAACCTGATGCACCTTCAATATTCTAGCTGTTAACCTTTCCTTGAGGAATCCAGCATTACAGTATTTAATCCTATCCTCACCGGCCCCACTCTGCTTTCAGTTGGTTAGTCGGCCTCTTATCAACTTCTCTGTATCTTACCATAGCCACTGCTCTGGAGACCTTCATCTCTGGGCGTTCACGTCTCTTGTGTCATTGCTATTTTGTGTCATTTTTTGCCATCTCCATTTCTCACCTTTTGACCTCCTCCCTGCTCTCCTGTAGCAGTGAGTCTTTAGCAACCACTTGTACATTATGGTCCTAACATAAGGCAGGCAACTGAAGAGAACTTGGCTAACTCTCTTTCCTAAGAATCTAGAATACGTCCAAGACAGTTGGTCCTTCTTAGTGTGGCTAAACCTGTCACACATAAACTCCAAAACATTAGAGTGGCCATCTTTTCCACCATGCGAACCCGAGGCCAGGGACAGCTGCTCTACAGAGCAGGCAGGATGAAGAGGCGCTGTCTGGGTGATCTTCCAAAGCGTCCTTCCCTCATTCCCACCTGCCTTTTTGCCATTGGTACCAGTGAGATGACCCTAGATTTCCCTTTTTGGACTTAGGTTTACTTGCCTATTTATATCATTTATAACCAAAATAGTCTTTACTAATAAGTGCACATTCATAAAATGGAAAGTTTTATTTTTGAGTGTTGCAAAATCTAAATAAAGCTAGCTGAACATCATAAACGTTAGAAAATAAAGAATAAATAGCATTGTGACTTAGTCCATTATATGAAATTACCTGGTGTCCTAGAAAAATCTAGGCTGAGGAAATTTACTTGCATAAAGTATTGAATGTTTGGGACAGAGCAGAAATTGAGACAGAAAAATGCATAAGAAAGCCAGTATCTCAGTGGCAGGCAATTTATTTCTTCCACCTGTTGCACAATTACTCCTGCCTCTCCTAACTCCTGCTTCTCCTGTCAGTCAGTGGGTCCTTCTGATAACCAAATAGATAAAACTATGAAGAGTGTCTCTGGGGTAGGAGGGGAGGAGAAAGTCTGGGAGAAGGTGGCAAAGAAATTGGCTGCCAATTTCAGAAAAACAATTATTGCCTGTAATGATACAAGTGACACTAAGTGGCAGACTGGCTGGAGCACACAGGTAAGTCACTGAATGTACCAAAAGAATTGGGAAATGTGTGAGCAAACAGGAGGATCTTGCTATTGCAATTATTACCTAACTGCTCCAAACTGACAAATCACAGGTCAGCCTTTTTAACTGACTGTGGACACAGTATTCAGGAAAAAGTTAGATTTAATTTTTCACATGTTCCTTGTTTGTTAATCGTGTTAAAAAGAGCCTTGTTAAGGTTCTGTTCTTTGGTGTAAGCTATCTAACACCAAATGAAATAATTCTAAGCTTTTTGTAAATTGACCATTAGAATCCCTCCTCCTCTGTGCCTGTCACGCCAATGAAGCGTATACTAGATGTTGGATAGTTGTGGTATACAATAAGCTCATTGGGCAAGAACAAGTTACAGCATATGGTAGCTTGGGTTCTTAGAAAATGACGACTAGCGGCCTGGCGCGCAGGCTCATGCCTTTAATCCCAGCAGTTTGGGAGGCCGAGGTGGGTGGATCATGAGATCAGGAGTTCGAGACCAGCCTGGCTAAGATGGTGAAACCTATCTCTACTAAAATTACAAAAATTAGCCTGATGCGGTGGTGGGTGCCTGTAATCCCAGCTACTCGGGAGGCTGAGGCAGGAGAACCGCTTGAACCAAGGAGGCGGAGGTTGCAATGAGCCGAGATTGTGTTACTGCACTCCAGCCTGAACAACAGAGCAAGACTCCATTTCAAAAAAAAAAAAAAAATAAGAAAATGACAACTAGCAATTATAACAAATTAATGTCAGTTGCCTCATTAATGCTAACCAGAATGTTTAAAAAGGAAATATAAAAACAATAATGATGTGTATATATTTACATTTTCATCCATAGTTTTGTTACAAAAATTAATTCTCCTGATGGAAATGTAGGCAAGAAAACTAACACTACCCTAAAATAAATAAAACATGCTCAAAGAGGATTTCTTTTACTTTTTTAGAAATGCCTATTTATCTCTTTATGATTATGAAAATTTTTTTTAAAGAATCAGGAAACTTAGAAGGGTATATAAAAGATAATTAAAATTATCTAAATTGTACCACCATTAATTAATATTTCTGAGGTTATCTTTTCAGATCTTTTTACTCCTGTATGTTCATTTGAGGACCACAGGCATAGACACAACCTGGGAGCTTGTTAGAAATGATGAATCTCAGGCTGCACTCAGACTTATTGAATCAGAGCATGCTTTTTAATGAGATTCTGCAAGTGATCTGATGTACACTGAAGTCAAGAACTGCTACACTAGGTAGTCTTTCCGTCTTGCCAAAATGTTGAAATAGTTTTTAAGAACAGTTGTATTAAAATATAATTCACATACTATGCAATTCATTCTTTTAAAGTGTACAAATTAATGTTTTTTAGTATATTCAGAGAGTTGTATAGCCATTGCTACTGTATAATTTTAGAACCTTCTCATCAGCCTCCCAAGAAATCCATCCCATTAATAGTCATTTCCCACTCCTCCTACCCTCAAACTCCTAACAATCATTAATTTATCTTCTGTCTCTAGGGATCTATTTTGTACAAATTTCATACACACGGAATCATAACATATGTGGTCTTTTGTGACTAGCTTCTTTCACTCAGCACAATATTTTCAATATTCATTCATGTTGTAGCACATAGCAGTACTTCATTCCTTTTTATTACTGAATAATATATTCTTTGCATGAATATATGACTTTTTTTCTTTTTTTGAGACAGAGTCTCACTGTGTTACCGAGGCTGGAGTGGCATGGTCTCGGATCACTGCAACCTCTGCCTCCCAGGTTCAAGCGATTCTTTTGCCTCAGCCTCCTGAGTAGCTGGGATTACAGGTGTGTGCCACCACACCCAGCTAATTTTTGTATTTTTAGTAGAGACGGGGTTTCACCATGTTGGTCAGGCTGGTCTCGAACTCCTGACCTCGTGATCCTCCTGCCTTGGCCTCCCAAAGTGTTGGGATTACAGATGTGAGCCACCATGCCCAGCCTGACATTTTCTTTATTCGTTATTCATTGATGAACATAATTTTTTTAACTTTGTGGTTATTGTGGATCTTCATGCATATGTTTTTGTGTGATATGTTTCATTTCTCTTTAGTACCTACCTAGGAGTGGAACTGCTAGGTCATGTGGTGACTTTATGTTTCATTGTTGGAGAAACTGCCAGACTATTTTCTAAACTTGCTTCATCATCTTACATTACTACCAGCGAGGTATGAGGTTTCCAATTTCTTTGCAACCTCAACATTATTTATTATTTTCTGACTTTTTGATTCTAGCCATCCTAGTGGGTAGGAAGTGGTATCTCATTGTTTTCATTTCCATTTCACTGATGACTAATAGTGCTGAGCATCTTTCCATATGCTTATTGGCCATTTGTATATCTTTCTTGAAGAAATCTCTGTTCAGATCCTATGCTCATTTTTAAATCGGGTTGTTACCTCTACGCAAATAAACTAGAAAATCTAGAAGAAATGGATAAATTCCTCGACACATACACCCTCCCAAGACTAAACCAGGAAGAAGTTGAATCCTTGAATAGACTAATAACAGACTCAGAAATTGAGGTAATAATTAAGAGCCTACCAATCAAAACAAAGTCCAGGACCAGATGGATTCACAGCCGAATTCTACCAGAGGTACACAGAGGAGCTGGTACCATTCCTTCTGAAACTATTCCAATCAACAGAAAAAGAGGGAATCCTCCCTAACTCATTTTATGAGGTCAGCATCATCCTGATACCAAAGCCTGGCAGAGACACAACAAAAAAAGAGAATTTTAGAATTTTAATGACAAACCAAATTTTACTGGCAAACTGAATCCAGCAGCACATCAAAAAGCTTATCCACCATGATCAAGTGGGCTTCATCCCTGGGATGCAAGGCTGGTTCAACATATGCAAATCAATAAACGTAATCCAGCATATAAACAGAACCAAAGACAAAAACCACATGATTATCTCAATTGATGCAGAAAAGGCCTTTGACAAAATTCAACAACCACTCATGCTAAAAACTCTCAATAAATTAGGTATTGATGGGACGTAGCTCAAAATAATAAGAGCTATTTATGACAAACCCACAGTCAATATCATACTGAATGGGCAAAAACCGGAAGCATTCCCTTTGAAAACTGGCACAAGACAGGGATGCCCTCTCTCACCACTCCTATTCAACATAGTGTTGGAAGTTCTGGCCAGGGCAATCAGGCAGGAGAAGGAAATAAAGGATATTCAACTAGGAAAAGAGGAAGTCAAATTGTCCCTGTTTGCAGATGACATGATTGTATGTTTAGAAAACCCCACTGTCTCAGCCCAAAATCTCCTTAAGCTGATAAGCAACTTCAGCAAAGTCTCAGGATACAAAATCAATGTGCAAAAATCAGAAGCATTCCTATTCACCAAAAACAGACAAACGGCGAGCCAAATCATGAGTGAACTCCCATTCACAATTGCTTCAAAGAGAATAAAATACCTAGGAATCCAACTTACAAGGGATGTGAAGGACCTCTTCAAGGAGAATTACAAACCGCTGCTCAACAAA
Source organism: Hylobates moloch (assembly GCF_009828535.3). Lineage (NCBI taxonomy): Eukaryota > Metazoa > Chordata > Mammalia > Primates > Hylobatidae > Hylobates > Hylobates moloch. The sequence continues at coordinate 185,150,645 of NW_026652276.1, read as the reverse complement.
ATAAAAGAGGACACAAACAAACGGAAGAACATTCCATGCTCATGGACAGGAAGAATCAATATCATGAAAATGGCCATACTGCCAAGGTAACTTATAGATTCAATGCCATCCCCATCAAGCTACCAATGACTTTCTTCATAGAATTGGAAAAAACTACTTTAAAGTTCATATGGAACCAAAAAAGGGCCTGCATTGCCAAGACAATCCTAAGCCAAAAGAACAAAGCTGGAGGCATCACACTACCTGACTTCAAACTATACTACAAGGCTACAGTAACCAAAACAGCATGGTACTGGTACCACAACAGAGACATAGATCAATGGAACAGAACAGAGCCATCAGAAATAATGCTGCATATCTACAACTATCTGATCTTTGACAAACCTGACAAAAACGAGCAATGGGGAAAGGATTCCCTATTTAATAAATGGTGCTGGGAAAACTGGCTAGCCATATGTAGAAAGCTGAAACTGGATCCCTTCCTTACACCTTATATAAAAATTAATTCGAGATGGATTAAAGACTTATATGTTAGACCTAAAACCATAAAAACCCTAGAAGAAAACCTAGGCAATATCATTCAGGACATAGGCATGGGCAAGGACTTCATATCTAAAACACCAAAAGCAATGGCAACAAAAGCCAAAATTGACAAATGGGATCTAATTAAACTAAAGAGCTTCTGCACAGCAAAAGAAACTATCATCAGAGTGAACAGGCAACCTACAGAATGGGAGAAAATGTTTGCAATCTACCCATCTGACAAAGGGTTAATATCCAGAATTTACAAAGAACTCAAATTTACAAGAAAAAAACAAACAACCCTATCAACAAGTGGGTGAAGGATATGCACAGACACGTCTCAAAAGAAGACATTTATGCAGCCAACAAACACATGAAAAAATGCTCATCATCACTCAAAACCACAATGAGATACTATCTCACACCTGTTAGAATGGCAATCATTAAAAAGTCAGGAAACAACAGGTGCTGGAGAGGATGTGGAGAAATAGGAACACTTTTACACTGTTGGTGGGACTGTAAACTAGTTCAACCATTGTGGAAGACACTGTGGCGATTCCTCAAGGATCTAGAACTAGAAATACCATTTGACCCAGCCATCCCATTACTGGGTATATACCCAAAGGACTGTAAATCATGTTGCTATAAAGACACATGCACATGTATGTGTATTGCGGCACTGTTCACAATAGCAAAGACTTGGAACCAACCCAAATGTCCATCAATGATAGACTGGATTAAGAAAATGTGGCACATATACACCATGGAATACTATGCAGCCATAAAAAAGGATGAGTTCATGTCCTTTGTAGGGACATAGATGAAGCTGGAAACCATCATCCTCAGCAAACTATTGCAAGGACAGAAAACCAAACACTACATGTTCTCACTCACAGGTGGGAATTGAACAATGAGAACACTTGGATACGGGGTGGGGAACACTACACACTGGGGCCTGTCGTGGGGTGGGGGCAGGGGGGAGGGATAGCATTAGGAGATATACCTAATGTAAATGACGAGTTAAAGGGTGCAGCACACCAACGTGGCACATGTGTACATATGTGACAAACCTGCACATTGTGCACATGTACCCTAGAATTTAAAGTATAATAAAAAAATAAAAAATAAAAAATAAATTGGGTTGTTAGTCTTCATATTGCTGAGTTGAAAGTGTCCTTTATATATTCTGCATACTAGACCTTTAACAGATATATGATATTTTCTCTCATTCTGTGGGTTTTCTTTTCATTTTCCTTAATGTTCTCTGATGCACAAAAAGTTTTCATTTTAACTTTGATGAAATCCAATTTATTTATTTTTGTTGTTGTTTGTGTTTTTGGTGTCATATTAAAGAAAGCATTACCCAAGATCAGGAAAATTTACTAACATTTTTTTCTGGCAGTTTTATGGTTTTCATTCTAACATTTAGGTGTGTAATTGATGGTGAGTTGATTTTTATATACGGTATGAGATAGGTGGCCCAACTTTATTCTTTTACATATGACTATCCAGTCATTCCAGTACCATTTGTTGAAAAGACTATTTTTTCTTTCTCTATAGAATGGCCTTGACATCCCTGTTGAAAATCAGTTAACTACAGATGTATACGTATATTTCTGTACTCTCAATCCTATTCCTTGATACATATGTCTATCCTTATATCAGAACCACACTGTCTTAAATAATGTAGCTTTGTAGTAAGTTTTGAAATTGGGAAGTGTGAATTCTCCAACAGTTCTTCTTCTTCAAAACTTTTTATTATTTTGAACCTCTTATACTTTTATAGAAATTTTAGAATCAACTTGTTGATTTCCACAAAGAAACCACTGGAGGTTTGGATAGGGGTTGCATTGAGTCTGTAGGTTGTTTAAGGAAGCATTGCCGTCTTCATATTATGTCATCTGGTCCATACACAGGAAATGCCTTTCCAATTATTTAGTCTTTTAATTTATTTTGACAATGTCTTGTAGTTTTTTGTCTACGAGTCATGTACTTTTCATTGAATTTATTTCTGAGTATTTTATTATTTTTGATGCTATTGTTAATGGGATTGTTTTCTTAATTTCCTTTTCATATTGTTCATTACCAGTGTACAGAAATACAATTGATTGTTGTATATTGATTTTGTATCCTGTAGCCTTGCTAAACTTATTTATTCGCTCTAATAGTTTTGTATGTGTGTGGATTTCTTAGGGTTTCTATATGGAAAGACATGTCATCTGCAAATAGATAGTTTTACTTCTTCCTTTCCAATCTCAATGCCTTCTATTTCTTTTTCTTACAAAATTGCCTTGGCTAGAACCTCTGGTACAATATTGAAGAGTGGTAATTAAAGCAGATATTCTTGTTTCTGATCTTAAGAGGAAAGTATTGTCTTTCACTATTAGGATAATGCTAGCTGTGGACTTTTCATAGATGTCTTTTATCAGTTTGAGGAAATTCCCCTCTATTTCTAGTTTGTTGAACGCTTTTTTTTTTCCACCATAAAAGGGGGTTATATTTTGTCAAATGTTATTCCTGCATCTATAAAAGTAATCATGTTTTTTTTTGTCCATTACTCTAGTAATATATTGAGTTTCAGATGTCAAGCAAACTTATATCTGGGATAAGTGCCACTTTTTCATGGATTATAATTCATTTTACACGTGGCTGGATTCAGGTTGCTAGCATTTTGTTGAGGATTTCGTGTCTATATTTAAAAGGATATCGATCTTTAGTTTTCTTGTTACATCTTTGTTTGATTTTGTATCAAGATAATACTAGTCTCATAGAGTAAGTTGGGAAGTGTTCGTTTTTTACTATTTAGAGAGGTTGGGAAAGATTGGTTTGACCTTCTTGTCTTTCAGCACTTTGAATATGCCATTCCACTGCCTTCTGGACTTAAGAGTTTCTGGTGAAAAGTCAGCTGTATAACTTATTGAGGATCCCTTTTACACGATAAGTTGTTTCTCTTTTGTCACTTTCAAGATTCTCTCTGAAAACAGAATTACCTTTGACTCAGCAATCCTATTACTGGGTATACACCCAAAGGAATATAAATCATTCTACCATAAAGACACATGCATGTGTATGCTCACTGTAGCACTGTTCACAATAACAAAGACATGGAATCAATCTAGGTGCCTATCAACAGTGGACTGGATAAATAAAATGTGGTACATATAACCCATGGAATACTAGGCAGCCATAAAAAGGAGTGAGATCATGTCCTTTTCAGCAACATGGATGGACCTAGAAGCCATTATGCTAAGAAAACTAACACAAGAACAGAAAACCAAATACCACATGTTTTCACTTATAAGTGGGAGCTAAACATTGAGTACATATGGACGCAAAGAGGGGAATAAAAGACACTGGGGCCTACTTGAGGGTGGAAGGTGGGAGGAGGAGGAGGATTGTAAAACTACCTATAAGGTACTATGCTTATTAGCTGGGTGATGAAATAATCTGTATACCAAACCCTCATCACATGCAATTTACCTATATGGCAAACCTGCACATGTACCCCTGAACCTAAAGGTTAAAAAAAAGTTTCACTATAATGTATGTAGTTGTGGATTTCTGAGTTTATCCTACTTGGAGTTCATTGAGCTTCTTGGCTGTCTAGATAGATGTTTTTCATCAAATTTAGGAAATTTTTGGCTAAAATGTCTTCAACTATTCTTGCTGCCCTTTTCTCTCTACCTGCACACCTCTCATTCTGGGATTACCATTATGCATATATTGGTGTGCTTGATGATGTCCACAGGTCCCTGAGACTTTCATAATTTCTATTTGTTCTTTTTTCTTTCTGTTTTACTGACTAGATAATCCTGATTGTAATTCCTCCAGTTTTGCTGGTTCTTTGTTCTGTCAGCTCAAATCTGATTTTGAGCCCCTCTAGTATTTTTATTTCAGTTATTGTACTTTTCTTTTTTTAATTTTATTTTTTATTTTTGAGACAGAGTTTCCTTCTTGTTGCCCAGGCTGGAGTGCAATGGCATGATCTTGGCTCACTGCAACTTTTACCTCTCAGGTTCAAGCAATTCTCCTGCCTCGGCCTCCCAAGTAGCTGGGATTACAGGCACCTGCCACCACATCCGGCCATGTACTTTTCAATTCCATACTTTTTATTCAGTTTTAAAAATAATCTATATGTTTGTTGCTGTCCTCTATTTGCTGAGACATCATTTTTATATTTCTCTTCATTTCTTTAGACATGGTTTCCTTTAGTTCTTTGAACATATTTGTAATAGCTGATTTAAAGTCTTTGTCTAAAAGGTCCAACATTTTGGCTTCCTCTGGTATAGTTTCTATTAACTGCTTTTCTTCTGTGTATGGGCCAGACTTACCTGTTTCTTTGTGTGTCTTGCAATTTTTTGTTGAAAGGTGGACATTTTAGGTGATACAATGTGGCAGCTTTAAAAATCAGATCCTTCCCCTCCCCCACTCCCACCCAGGGTTTTTAGTTGGTGCTCTTTTGTGTTTTTGTTGTTTTTATTTAGTGGCTTTCTTGAAATAATCTGCATTCTAGGTTATTTACAGCCATGGAAATCTCTTTGAAGGTCAGCTAATGATTGGACAAAAATTTTCTAAACTTTCTTGAATCAACAGTCTCCCATTCTTTGCTAAGAGGTCCTACACGTATATCAGGGCACATTTGCAATGTTCCACAGTTTACAATTCTGCCTTAGTGCTTTTACTTCCTGCTTTTGCAGAGACTCAAGATCAGACAGAGGTGAGAAATTACGGTATTTTCTGGTGTCTCCTGGGCAAGATCACAGCCTTGAATACACACATGACTTTCTAGATCCTTAGGAATGGAAGAACTTTCTAAAACCCCTATGGACGTCTTGTTCCTCACATCTTCCTTTTAGGTTTTTAGCCAGGCTCTTTTAATCAGGCTCTTGTTTGCCCCAGTTGTTATTGTAGTCTCAGGCAACTGTGGTATTAAACAATCACCAAAGATTGTCTTCAACAAACTCCCTAGGTACAGTGTTTTTCCTACAGAATGAGCTCCAAGTCAGGTCAGATAATGACAATTCCCTGTGAATGGAGCTTTTCAGGGAACTGTGAAATATGTCAAATAATGACAATGCCCTGGTAATGGGACTTTTTGAAAAGTTCCAAACCTGTTATGTTCACTCCAGTGGCTGTTAGGCTGCTGTTTTTTGTTTGTTTGGTTTACAATTACCATCATTGTGAATCAGCTAGTATTCAAGACTACCACGGAGCTGGGGGAGGAGAATGGGAATAGGACGAGTAAAAATGCCACATAGCTCACTGTTCTTAACCGATATTTCTTGAATAAATGCTTCTTACATTTTTGTAAGCCTTTGGTTAATTTCCAGAGCTCTCAAAAAATTGATTTTGATGATTTTTTTTTTTGGCAATGTTTTCATTGCTTTTATGGAGGAGCAATTATTGGAGGCCATTTCTCCACCGTTCTGGAAGTGCTTTCTTTTTTCAGACCTTTAAAAATAAGTATTTAAAAACATACTTCCATATTAAAAGAAGAAAATGTGACATTTGATGCATTCATTTTCTATTTAGAAACATTTATAGTCCACACATTATAATATAGATAAGAAAGTACAGTTACATTAGTTCATTCTAGCATTAAAGTAAAACTCATTATATTTCTTGAATTAATGAATGAATGAGTAAATTGCCATGAGTGAGTGAATGAATGATTGACTGAGTGAATGCATGCATAAATGAATACCCATGCTCTCAGGCAACTCAGGTGTCACCAAGAGAGACAGATTGGCTGCATACCAAGATGCCTTCTAGAGAGGCAATCATTATCTTGGTGAGTTTACTCTGGTGCCAAGTCCAGCCTTCAGCTTTGCAGGCTCAGCTTAAAACCAGTCTGTCAGTACATAAATAGGGCCACATCTTTAGGACAGCTTCTCATTAACTCAGCTCATAGAGATCAGAATGCCATATATTAATTTACAATAAGAATTATAAATGCCATGAGGACCATAATAATTGTATTGCCAAGACTACTGCATTTTATCCCTGAAGATAATCTACACGGGAAGACAAATCCTTTTGAGAAGTTTACAGGATGGGCAGAGAAACAAGACAAGAATTGTTATAAAATTCAAATGTTTAATGGTATTGGTCTACCAAGTCCTGATAAACTATTCTGATCTTAACTTCTGCTTTGTTCCTCTTGATTTAGGACCCCAGATATAATGAAATGCTGGGATAACAGGCATGAGCCACCACACCAGGTTCTCAAATGGGCCATTCCAGGTGGGAGAATAAAGGTTAAGGCACATAAAAAACCAGAGGCCAATTTCTTTGGATTGGGGAATCCATAGGATTCCTTACTGTAAAATATAACTAAGATTTAATTTCCTGATTGCTCCTTACCTTTCTGATGCCAAAAACTTCCTTCTTCTGGGCAAGATTTGGAGGGTTCTTGCTTAAGTCCTCCTTGGTGATTCCTCCATTTATATGTGACATTTCTGGACAGTCCCTCTTTTGATATAGTCATTTTTCTTTTTTTTTTTTTTTAAGACAGAGTTTCACTCTTGTTGCCTAGGCTGGAGTACAATGGCACGATCTTGGCTCACGGCAACCTCCACCTACCGAGTTCAAGCGATTCTCCTGCCTCAGCCTCCCAAGTAGCTAGGATTACAGGTATGCGACACCACGCCTGGCTAATTTTGTTTTTTAAATAGAGATGGGGTTTCTCCATGTTGGTCAGGCTGGTCTCAAACTCCCGACCTCAGCTGATCCACCTGCCTCGGCCTCCCAAAGTGCTGGGATTACAGGCGTGAGCCACCATGCCCAGCCTATACATTCATTCTTTAGTCATACTTTTGTTTCATACAAGAACCTCATAGCAACCTTACACGTAGCTGCTCTGACCCAAGTTCTTGGTGGCATCTTGGTTTTGCTGCCACTTCTTGCCTCTATCACCCAGGTTTCTTTTTTTATATCTGCGTCCAGAAGGTTCTATGGCATTTCATGTCAACAAAACTGTCTAAAAAGATACTAATTATTCTCTTTTCCCTTTACTGTCTGTCTAGTCTTTTATCTTTAATTCTTAAACCTTTAATCTCTCATTTTTTGGAATTAATAACATTTTCTAACATGCTTACTCCCTAGCTCTTCCACTTCTCCTACACTCAGCACCCCCAGTTGTTGGTGTTATTTAATATCCTTTGTCACCATTATTGTCCCCTGTTTAACTTATTCTCTCCTCTCATCCTGCTCCAATTATTCAGAATTTCCCTCATTTCTACTTCTCCCATCGTACAGGTTGCAGGTGGAAAAGGTAAAAAACCAGGTGGCTAATAGTCAGGTACACCAAACTTTCAGGATTCACAAGATGTTCTCTTGAGAGCTGAGGGAAGGCCACTGCTTGAGGTCAGACAACTGATTACATTCTTTTTTTTTTTTTTTTTTTGAGACGGAGTCTCGCTGTCGCCCAGGCTAGAGTGCATTGGCACATCTCGGCTCACTGCAAGCTCCGCCTCCCGGGTTCACGCCATTCTCCTGCCTCAGCCTCTCCAAGTAGCTGGGACTACAGGTGCCCGCCACCACGCCCGGCTAATTTTTTTTATTTTTAGTAGAGACAGGGTTTCATCGTGGTCTTGATCTCCTGACCTCGTGATCCGCCCGCCTCGGCCTCCCAAAGTGCTGGGATTACAAGCGTTAGCCACCGCGCCCGGCCGACAACTGATTACATTCTTTAAAATAATTCCACAAGGCATATAAGAAGCAAGCTCCATTGACATTCAAGATTCAAAATTAACCTTTAATGAGAATTCATAAGACCTTCTTCACTCCCCCTAACAACAAGGCAAAGGAAGAAAAAAGCACTGTTTCTTATTAATTTGCATCTTTTAAAAAAGGATAAGCAATTCCTACAATCTTACCTTTAAATTTTAAATACTGTTAAAAAAAAAAGAGTAGCAAACTTACAAGGTCCTGAGAGCTGCATTTTTCCCTCTAGAAATCAAATGAATTAAAAATGTTGCTCCTTAGGAGAAAAGACCAGCTCCTTTATAGCATCACCTTGAAAGAGAAGCCAGGTGTTGTGTATTCAATCTGTAAATGCTAATGAAATGCTAATATCTCAGGGCAAAACTTGTTAAACTGAAGATCTTGAAATGCTGGCCTGTTTGCATATCTGGTTAAAGGAAGTATGCCAGCAGGAACCAATTACTATGTGGCTTGTTAAAAATCAAGTTTAATGATTAACAAGGTCAGCCTGTGTTTAAGCAGAGTAGGAAGTCGCTAATTTGTGAGAGGCACTGACAGTCCTTGTGGCCCAAGACCCTACCTATAGTTTGTACTTACACTATCTGAAACCTCCACATCAGAGTCACTGTGCTAAGAAGATGTCTCCTTAAGAACAAATACTAAAACATGCATAATTCATAGGAGGAAAGATGGGGGGAGCTAAAGGCACAGGAATTAAATGACTAACGATTCTGACAAAAATCTCATGAGGTGTCACTGTTGGTATCAGATGACAAGGCTGTTACGGCATGGTGGCCAGGAAAATGAGCTGTAGAAATAGACTACCTGGACCTGAGCCTGGCTCTGCCATGTATTACCACCTCACGGTGCCTCAGTTTCTTCATCTGCAAAAGGGGGCAAATAATGTACTTATCTCTCAGGACTACTGTGAACAGTAAAGTAATTTAAAGGCCTTTAAGAGTGACTGGCATGTAACAAGTATGCAATAGGCATTTTGATTATTTTGCAGATGAGAAAACTGAGCCATAAAGAGGTGAAGTAACCTGCTGACTAATCATACAGCAGGTGAGTGCCAGAGCCCTGAAAGGTAATCAAGACCATTTGGCTTTAAAGCCCAGCCATGTACTTTGCACACCATCTTAGCACAATAAGATCATTAATAAAGCTGATTGTTTTTTACATTTCTTTACGGGAATGGGACATAGGGTACGTAAACTCTCAACAGATATGGGGCATACAGAGAATGACAGTCTGTAAAGATCTAGGTCAGTGGTACTCAAACTTGGCTGCACAAATTCAAAACCCTGCTCAGGCCACATTCTAGAACAATTAAATCCAGCATCCTTGGAGATGGAACCCAGGAATCAATGGCTTGCAAGCCTCCCCAGGTGAGTCCAATGTGTAGCCAAGCTTGAGGGTAACCAGACCAGTGGTTTTCCAACTTGAGCATGTATCAAAAGCATCTTGGCTCACGGCAACCTCCACCTACCGGGTTCAAGCGATTCTCCTGCCTCAGCTTCCCAAGTAGCTGGGATTACAGGCATGTGCCACCATGCCTGGCTAATTTTGTTTTTTTAATAGAGATGGGGTTTCTCCATGTTGGTCAGGCAATTTCAACAGAAATTGCTGGACCACATCCCCAGAGTTTCTGATTCAGTAGACATGGATGGAGCCCGAGAATTTGCATTTCAAACAAAATTTCCTGGTGATGCAGATACTGCTGGTCCAGAGGGCACACTTTGAAAACCACTACCTTAGACATTCAAAATTTCCCTCTGCATCCATGTGCCTGGATTGGTCTGAGAAGCCACAATATAGTAGGAGAGTGATTATATGGGGAGGTAAGGGATATCCAGGGATCTCAAAATGGAGTGTTAAGGGCACACAGAGGGAAGGGAAGCTAAATATACTCCTGTACATCTCACCATTTTTCCTAAGGTTAATTCAAATGATGAACGAGCGTTTGCATTTCTATGATAATATTTGGCAGTTTTAAATCAGATTGGTGTCTCCCATCGTTCCAATACTTCTGTTTCAGTGGAAGCAGCAATATTTCACTCAAAAGCAAGCTATTGATGAAAGAAACAGAATTTTTTAAAAGTCAAAATCAACTTACCACTATTTATTTACAACAGTGTTTTCGGTAAAATGTAAATGGATGATTAGAGATTCATCAGGTAAATAATAGAAACAGAAGTCACAATCCTAAGTTGCCATTAGATTTTTAAGTCCTATGAAAGCAGGAACCACCTCTGTTTTACTCACAACTTTATATCCAGAACTAGTGCAGAGCCTGATAGATAGTAAACATTTAATAACTACATGTGGGAGGGAGGGAGGGAAAGAGGAAGGAAGGAAGGAAGGAAGGAAGGAAGGAAGGAAGGAAGGAAGGAAGGAAGGAAAGAATCTGAACAGAATGTAAGGCAAAACAATAAATGGGGCAAAGGGCATTATTTAAATTAACGAAGGATATCATGTACAATAAAGAGATAATAGTTTTGGATCTTTATGTATTGAATAACATAACATGGAAATATGGAGAAGAAAAACTTTTCAGAACATGAGGCAAAAATACTAGAAGCTCGATAGTAGTAGAAGACCTCTTGAGTCACCCTGTTTAACGTCTGCTCAAATACACAGCATTCTGTTGAATTATTGTTACTCAACTTGATCTGTACATCTTGGTTATCACACAGAAGAATAGCACCCACTTTAATTTATAGTCCTCATTGAATACATTCCTAAGCTAAATGTCACAAGTGAACCATGCGTTTTAATTTTGTCATCATGCTCTATGTTTTCTATTTTGTCTAGTATCTTGATCTTTCCTTTGCAGTCTATCTTTTGCGACATAGATTATATTTTATTTTTTGATATTTTAAAAAACAGTTTTAGCAATTTATAAGCCTTAAAATTCACCAATTGTACATCCCCTTTTACAGTCTCTATGCATTTAATTGAAAATTCAACAATTTTCAATTAAATCTACACAACTGATTTCAATGTTCACAGTGATTTCCTTTTATACTATAAATTCTACTTTCTTGCTTTTTGTTGTTGTTGTTGTTTTTGTTAATTTGTTTCTTGGCTAAAGAATGCCTATAAGTAAATTTTCAGTATTGTATATAAATGACATATTTTTAAGTCCTTCCAAATTTGAGAATGTCTTTCTGATTTCGCATTTTTGCTTTAGAATTCATTAGTCACAGATATTTCTCCTAAAATGCTGTTGATTCATAGGCTTATCTTATGGAGTTAAATCTAACTGGACTCTTTCTTCTTTTGTAGGAAACTTTTTTCTCCTTACTTAATGGTTTCCTGCATTTTTCTTTACTCCTGAAACTCAAAAATATCACAGATATATTTACATTACAGATATTTTCATTAATTTTTATTCAAATGTGGTGAACTCTTTCAATCTGCAGATGCAGATTTTTCTTGAGCCCTGGAGGTTTTTTTGTTTTGTTTTGTTTTCTATTCATATCTATGAATACTGCTTAGTTCTATTTGTTCTTGAATCTTCTGCAGAAATACCAATTACCATGTGCTGGGTTATTGTTTCCTATTTACCACATCTAACATCTCTTAATTTTCATTGCTCAATATATTTAATACATATCTCTACAAGTACATTATTTTAAATAAAGAAATTATTATTTATTAAGTACTGTCTGCTGGGCATATGGATTATCTCAATGAATCTTCATAAGATAACTCTATGAGATGGGTTATGTTATAGCCTCATTTTGCAGTGGAGAAACTTAGGGATTATAAAAGATACAATTTCTTGGTCAAAGTCACATAGCAGTAAGTAATGGAGTCATAATAGAAAGACAAACAGTTTGATTTTAGTTAACCAGTATGCTAACTAATAAGAATATGATATATATCATAGTGAAACAGATAAGACTTTACAATATAAACAAGTATATTTTTCCCATTAAATCTATGCTCTGGGCAGAATTCAATGTTCTGCTCTAGTCAGATTGTTTTCATATAGCAGCCCGATAAATACCCATATATGGTATTTCTAACCATGATAAGCACAAGTTTGTGCAACCCTTGGCATAGCGCTGTGACTGAGGGTCCCAGGCTTTGGCTCCAGCCACATCCATTGCTTCCTCTGTATAGCAGAGCTGTGGCTGTGCTGAGAAGTCCTTTCCCTCCATCTCTCTTTACCCTAAAGGTGAAATCTTTTCTCCACATTTCCATGAAACTTCACGTTGGTTTTCTTTTTTCTTAGATCTTGCCCTAGAAGCATTGACTGGTGCACCTACAAAAAAGTCCATCAGCCGATGTGTCTATTGTACCACCCTCCTCCTCAGACATCCTGCTCCTTATTGCCGGCTTGGAACAATTTAAATAATTGACTTGTCCAATATTTGTTAAGACATACTTTATTATTTCAGACACTACTTCTCTCAATGCACCATTATCCTTAAGAGACCCCATTACTGGCCTCTTGGAGTAAGGGGCAGACTCCATTTTCACGTTCAAGAAAACACAAAAAATGAAGAGGCAGACTTACAAACTTACAAGGGAAACTCCCAATGTTGGCAGTTAGTTTCCTCTGGCTCAGGCTGATCTGTGCCGAAGGAGGCCCAAGAAGTGCAGACTGTTCCCCCAAATTACCTCTAATTCCCTGGGAGACCAATTTGGAGATTTGACTCTGTCCTGGAACGGTACCAGGGATCTGCCAATCAATCTAGACTTCCAAGCTTGCCCTAGAAGTGGACCTGGTTAGACTGAAGTTGGCAGGAAACAGCGAAGTCTGTATCTTCGGGCCATCTGGCAATGTTTCTTTCAAAACTTCTGTGCTAAGTTTATAAAATGAAAGTCAGCACTCGTACCTTATATGATGGGTCCCCGATTTCAGAATTTGGGAGCAATGCATTGGATGATGTGTTGGGAGAATAAGGAATAAATTAAATCCAAGGAATAAAAGAAAAAAAATGATAAGCTGAACTCTTTGAAAGACTCCATTAAAAAATTGAAAAGGCAAATCACAGACTAGGGGAAAATATCCAGATCTACACATATATCAATGGACTAGTATAAAGGATATATGAAGAACTTTTATGCATAACTCTTACAAAAGAGTTGAAAAGACACTTCACTGAAGAAGATATACTAGTGACCAGTAAGTACATTAAAAAGATGCTTAACATCATCACTAGTCATAAGAGAAATGCAAATTAACATGAGATACTGCAGTACACCCATGGAATGTCTACAATCAAAGGAAAAACAATACCAAATGTGAACAAAGATGCAGAGAAAGGGGAACTCTCATACAGTACAACTATCTGGAAAACAGTTAAAACATGCACTTATCATATGTCCAGGAAATTCTACTCCTATGTGTTTACCCAAGAAAAGTAAAAATTTGTTGCAACAGAAAGACTTGTACATGAATACTCACAGCAGCTTTATTCATAATAGCTCAAACCTGGAAACAACAGAAATGCCATCAACAGGTGAATATAGTACATTCATAAAATGGAATACTATTTAGCAATAAAGAGAAATGAACTAATAAAAACAACAGCTTCGATAAATCTGAAAAGCATGCTCTGCAAAAAAAGCTTAACACTACATACATTTCTCTGAAATTTTAGAAAAAGCAAACTCATCTCAAATGACCGAAGTCACCTGAGGTCAGGTGTGAGGGGATAACTGCAAAAAGGCAGGAGGGAAGTGTTAGGCATGCTAGAAATATTGTACACCTGTATTAAGGTACCTCATGTACCTCATAAATACATACACCTACTATGTACCCACACAAATTAAAAATTGAAAAAAGAAATAAAACTCTATAAACTGTACATTTGAACTGGATGCATTTTCTTGTATATAAATTATACTTCAAGAGAGCTTTTTTTTTTTTTTAAAGAATAGGCTGAAAGAAAGTTTCATTTGGAAGAGTTCAAAATTCTAGTGCAGTGCTGCATCCATTTTATTTTCACAAGGTAGAATGTGTACAAGAATTGAAGAAGCCACAGGCAAGCAAACTCTAGATGTCTAACTTAAAGACAAATAAAAGCTTAGTTATTATTATTGAGAATACATGGGAAAATTTAGGATGCAGTATTCATTTTTTAAAATATGCAGATTTGTCCTTCCCAGGGGTTATGTAATGCTGAGCAGATACTGTGATGATTTGAGGTGGGGATAGGAGTGAAAAGTGAAGCAGTCGCTGTTTTGCCAACTGTCACAGAAAATGGTGAGAGTCAACTTACATTAATTGAGCCAGCTTCTTGCAGGTGCAAGTAAATTCTTCCGCAAAACCAATACTGTCCTCTGCTCTAGATGGTTTTAAGTACTCCAAGCAAAAGACTGTCATTTCCTTAAAACTTGATTCCAAAGAATAAAAAGATATTATAATGGAGAGATGCTTTTCCAAGCATTCACTTTGAAATGCTCCTTTCCTTAAGCTCTTCCTTTTCCTCCTACTTATGTGTGCTTTTGTGATACATTGAAACCTGATTTCTCTTCTTTTCCTGTAAAGAATAGGGCTGTATCTCTCTTGAAGTAACAAATAAGCAGGGAAAAAAAGAGACATTTTAACAGTTAAGTTTGTTTTGCAAGAGGTATTCAGTGTTTTATAGCACCCTGATGCATTCCCCTCTCAGTCACCTTTCCTAGGGATGGTTTAAACCAGGCACCTGTGAGGATGGCAAATGAATCAGCAAATTCTATCGTTCCATCCTGTGATGAAACAAGGCATGGAACTTTACAAGATGTCAGAATGCATCCAGTCCCCTGCCACCCACAAGAACAGAGGTATTTTCGACCTTCCTGCAGACCTAATGGAGTTAGTTGGGAACTGGACACTGTCCAAATATTTGGGAAAACATAGCCAATTTGCGATGTTACCTTTTTGTCCTTACTTAGCAAAATTTCCAACAAGAAAACTGAGCTTCATTGTACATCATACATAAAAATATTAAAGTAATAACCCAAGGATACTATGTGGCAGCAACAATGCTAATTTGCTTTGCAAGACTCCTAGAACTTTCCAGGAAAAAAAGCTATACATTGTCAATTTGGGAAGTGTAAATGTAATTGGTAAAATGACTGTAATAACTTGATTCACCAATATATTCTGGCAAAGGCAAGGAGGAGTGTGGCCAAGGCTTCCCTCCCAGCCCAGAGTAATAGAGCCTGGCCTGTGAAGTGTAATACATTTCACAACTGTATTAGCTTCTTGATGTCCACCCAAGGAGTATATTTTAATAAAAGCTTTCATAGAGTGAAAATTCCTTCTCAAGATGCAACTTTTCACAACTCCCTGCCAGTTCAGGCCCATCTTATCATCCTGAAAACCTACATTCCATAAAAAGTAGCAGGGACATTATCAGGAGAATAGAAAGGAGAAAATTCCCATTGTGACCCTCACCCCTACTGGGGACATAAATCACCTCAGAGGTTTTATCTAGCATTTCCTTTCTTGTGGTCTCTTGGCATTTTATGGCACATGGAAAAATCCTATATAAAAACTGGCGTGGTGGCGGGCGCCTGTAGTCCCAGCTACTCGGAGAGGCTGAAGCAGGAGAATGGCGTGAACCCGGGAGGCGGAGCTTGCAGTGAGCTGAGATTGCGCCACTGCACTCCAACCTGGGCGACAGAGCGAGACTCCGTCTCAAAAAATTCAAAAAAAAAAAAAAAAAAAAAACTTCTCTACCCTTTATTTATTGAAATTATCACTACTGAAAATACTTTTTTACTTGTACTTAATCTTTCACACCAAAATGTAAACTTAGTGAGGACAGGATCTTGTCTTTGTTGACCACTATACTCCCCAGCATCTAGGACAGAACCCGGCATAAAAAGTGCTCACAAACTGTGGTAAATGATTCGGTAAGTTAATGAATGGACGATTTTGTGCTAACCTTGCATCTTGCCACCAAGAGTATTGTTCATGTTCTTCCCCACATCCAATATCAGTAGATTTTTTAAAAGCATAAATCCTACATATTAACCAGTAGTTCACAAATTTTAACCTGCATAAGGATAACCTAATATACCATACAGATACAAATCCTAGCCCAAACCCTATAGATCAGATTTAGTAGTCTAAGAGTAGAACCCAGGCATCTGGATTTTTAGCAAATATTCCAGATGATGCTGAAGCACATTAGGAAACAGTGAGCTGGGGAAAAGATTAAGGCAAAACCGTTTCATATAGAACATTAATAGGTAAGAAAGACATGATGCTAGAGAACTGTAATAATGTCTTCTTTGGAAAACAAAGAGAAATAGTAGCCCAGGCAGATTCACCTTCAGAAACCCATTAGTTGGGTAAAGAATCCAGGATAGTGTTTGCGAGGTTTCCTTTGCACCTACTGTTTCTACCAAATCCATTAATTTTTTCCTAGGGTCGAATTGTGCAAACCTAAATGTTATCAACATTTCATTTTTTTGTAAATTCTTAGCCAATAAGAAATTTAACCATGTGTAATTTTAAGCCTTGTTAGCTTTATACTATTTTGATTACTTTTCATCAAGTCCAATTTTTCCCAAGTGCAATTTTTCCCATCAAGTCCAATTCTTTTCAGAACCTCTAATATGTTAATGTGCTTACAGCTTTCAATTTTGCCAAACAAATTTTATGTTACAACTAGTTTACCAAACACACCATATTTTACCATGTTCAATGTTTATTGTTTTCATTTTTCTTTATATTATTATTTCTTTTTTGTTATCTTTCTTTTTATAGATGGAGTCTCATTCTGTCACCCAGGCTAGAGTGCAGTGGCGTGATCTCGGCTCACTGCAACCTCTGCTTTGCAGGTTCAAGTGATTCTCCTGCCTCACCCCCTAAGTAGCTGGGACTACAGGCGCACAAAACCACGCCCGGCTAATTTTTGTATTTTTAGTAGAGATGGGGTTTCACCGTGTTGGCTAGGCTGGTCTCGAATTCCTGACCTCAAGTGATCTGCCCGCCTTGGCCTCCCAAAGTGTTGGGATTACAGGGGTGAGCCACCGCGCCTGGCCTATATTATTATTTCTACAGATAAAATTCATTACAAATCGAAATGAAAATATACTAAACGTTGATATTTATTGCTTCAAGCAAATAGTGCTGCTAAGGCAAAGAAACATGATCTAAATGACAGAGAAAGTCAGACCATTCTGCTGCCAATTCTACTACTTCACTAAACATTCAAAAATAATAATTCCATGCTCGTCATGTGCCTTGCACTGTGCTAGGACCTAAGGACACAAAAACACATAAAGTCTGCCCTAAAAAGCTTACAGTCTGGTGGAGGAACTCACACTTCTAGTAGGTTCCAGAATCATTCACATAACATTGGTCCCTTTGATGCCAATCACAGAGAGTTTGGTACCAAAACTATCCCATTAGATCAAGGCAGGGCTCCACGTGTTTCTAACACCCCAGCCATCCCCCATATAGTACTTATGGTGCTGTGTCTTAATTTCCATTTTTCATGTGTCTCTCACCCATGCTCCATTTCTAGCCTACAAGGAAACTTTAACATACATATATAGAGGCTGGGTGAGGTGGCTCACACCTGTAATCCCAGCACTTTGGGAGGCTGAGGAGGGCAGATCATAAGGTCAAGAGATTGAGACGATTCTGGCCAACATGGTGAAACCCCGTCTCTACTAAAAATACAAAAATTAGCTGTGCGTGGTGGCACGTGCCTGTAGTCCCAGCTACTCAGGAGGCTGAGGCAGGACAATCGCTTGAACCCGGGAGGCAGAGGTTGCAGGGAGCCAAGATCACGCCATTGTACTCCAGCCTGGTGACAGAGCAAGATTTTGTATTAAAAAATACACACACACACACACACACACACACACACACACACACACATATAGATAATAGAATTACTCTCTAAATCAACAAATATTGAAAATATGTTTATTCCCAGCTTGGTAGTGAGGACTAAGCTCTGATTTTTTTATCTTGCTCAAATTACTATCTAAGGGGTCTGAGTCATGCCCTACAAGCTATAAATCCTCATCAGATGGGTTTTATTTAACCCTATATATCGTGACTTACTTTCCAATCTGACTCTGGCATAACATATAAGACAAGGAAGAAAATCAAAATATTTTACCCCAAAACATGTTTTTGTTTGTTTGTTTTTGTTTTTGCCATATCTTGAAATGATCCTGCAAAGCTGTCCTCTATGGGGGAAAATCTGCATCTGTAAAGAATCTCTATTAACATAGCTAGATCTTTTTCTTCCAGGCCCTCCCAAACCTAAAGAGATTAATTAAAAGTCTAGCAACTTTTAAAGATCTGAATAGGAAACATCTGTCATCTATCACCTCTAAGGGCAGCCACTATAGAACTGCCCACCCTCCCACCTTCCACCGCCCTTGAGTTTTTCCCGCCTTTCTGAACCAAACCAATGTATTTCTTAAATGTATTTGACTGTTGTCTCATGGCTTCCTAAAATGTATAAAACCAAAATTGTACCCCGACCACCTTGGGCACATGTTCTCAGGACCTCTTGAGGGCTGTGTCATGGGTCACTCATATTTGGCTCAGAATAAATCTCTTAAAATATTTTACAGAGTTTGAATCTTTTAGTCAAGAGGAGTTGAAGGGATGGCAGGTTATAGCACAGTGACCATCAATTAGTAGAAAGCAAAAATAACTTTAAAAATATTTAAAACACACATAATACTTTGAACCAAATGTTTCCTAAGTTCATCCAACTAAACATTCATTTCATTTATTTCACAATTTTTCTTGAAATGTGGCTGCTACTCTGCATATAAGAGAGACTATTATTTTCTTTTATATCTTTTCCAATTAAAATTCAGGCACCTCGGCCGGGCGCGGTGGCTCACGCTTGTAATCCCAGCACTTTGGGAGGCCGAGGCGGGCGGATCACAAGGTCAGGAGATCGAGACCACGGTGAAACCCCGTCGCTACTAAAAATACAAAAAAAATTAGCCGGGCGTGGTGGCGGGCGCCTGTAGTCCCAGCTACTCGGAGAGGCTGAGGCAGGAGAATGGCGTGAACCCGGGAGGTGGAGCTTGCAGTGAGCCGAGATCGCGCCACTGCACTCCAGCCTGGGTGACAGAGCAAGACTCCGTCTCAAAAAAAAAAAAAAAAAATTCAGGCACCTCGTTGTCTTGAAAAATTGGCTTAAAGCAGAATATACCAAAGGGATACATTATTACATTAGATGTCACATTGGAGAAAGGTCTTAATTGTCAAATAAATATGAAATGTTGGATTAACAAAGTTCACCAGAATTATTGTGGGATTTCTCAGAACCTGTAATATGCTAATATGTGTCATGAATCTCTAGCAGAAAATAGTGCATGCAGCATTTCACAAACTTATTTGCCCAGGGAACTGCTTTTTTTTTTTTTTTTCCTTTTTTGTAAAGAAGCTTTCAGGAAAACTTTGGGAAAGCGTGTTTAAGCCGTAGACATTTTCCTTTACTCAGAAGTACAATCAATGAGAAACACAGTGTTTTATTCGGATTAACTCATGATCCACCCATTCACTGCACAAGGTATAAGAAAATCACAAGAGAACATTTCCAAAAGCAAACCAACGAATAACACAGCAACCTGTATATTGTCCTTTGCCCCAACATTTACAAATCACCATACGAGGATATTTATAATGACATCTCCTGTAATACTTAAAAATTCACAAACCACCTTCATATCTTACTTGGATCTCACAATGCTGTATTATCACTCCTATTTTACAAATGAAGACTCTGAGATTCTGTGACATAAAGTTACTTGTCCAAGATTTCACCAGGTACTGAATGGTGGAGCTCATATGTTAACCATTAGACCTTTTCTTTTGAGGATCAGAGCTTCTCCTCCACAGCATATTGCCTCCTCAGTGTATCAAATGGCACACTGAGTTTGTAGACCAATAACTGCCTCAAAACCAATCACAACCAGCATATCCTAAATCTAATAGGATATGAACAGCATTCTGGAAACATGGAAATCACAGACCAATCAAGAACCATACTAATATTTAGATTCAAGCATTAGATTCACTGTTCCTGTTGGTCCCAAATCAACTTATATATTTTAAACTGCAACCCTGCATTTCCATTTCACAGGCTCCCTGACTGGAAAAGGACAAGAGCCTAAAAGGTAAAGTATACATGGAAAAAGTAGTTTCCTCATTACCTCCAGGCTGCACAAGGCTGGATTTTAATATTGTGGGTGGATACATGAGCACCTCCAGCTACAGGAAGAAAGTCATGTTTAGTTTCCAACTACTCTGGCTGCATTCGTACTGTTCCTAATGACTGTTTGAACAGTAACAAATTATCACCAAAAAGGCAATGGTTCCAAAAGGACCACATTATTCTTAAATGGACTGTAACTTTCATGGAAAAGAAATACTTATTAACTGGCCATTAGCAATCCATCCATCAAAAAATGTTATCCTTTCTGATGTTCTCAACTAGCAGTGAGAAAATTCTGCTCCAGACTTTGGTCTGAATAAATCTGCCAGGGAAAATATGCATCTCATACATGTCTATTTGTGGAATGGGGAAACACTCCTATGCTATGTGCATATTCCAGACAGCTCACTTTATTCTGTTGCAAAATTATTTGTCTATGCAAAATTATGTACCTATATTGTTAAAAGTATCCTAAAATGTCACTTTTGAATTCTAAGCATAAGAGGACCACATAGCCTATTGAACTGATTATGCATGTATAACATTTACATTGTGACTCATATGAAAAAAAAGAAAATTTGCCTAATTTCTCAGTTGAGGAAAGTCATGGTAATATCACTATTCCAGAATTTGCAAGTTAAGCAATGAAAGCATCAAGTTTCAGTCCGAAGTGAAAACAGTGAGCTATATTCTGAAACTCAGAGGACTAGAAAGCAGAAAAAAATAGGCATGACATAATATAACCAGAAAAACAAACCACAGAATCATGGGATTGCACGTGAATTAGCCTGTTGCCATGAGAGAACCATATCCAAATGTTTCGCCTCTAATGCCAACTAGAGGAGAAACATAGGTAACACTTTTCATGGGTAACACTGGGGGAGATAAACCATGGGTCCTTGCCAGTTAACCATTTTGATGTTGTAAGAAGTGGAGAGATGAAAATGGGAGACAAGATTATTTTTTTAAAAAAATTAAAAATAAAATAAAACAGCTGGGTTGGTTTATTTTGAAGACTGGAGCAACCATGGCTTGGAAACTCTCTAAGTAGAGTCTATGCTCTCAAGAATTCAGAACAACAATTGTAGCTTTTTATCAGCTAATCAGACCACAGGACCACAGGAGATCCAGGAGTTCACAACAGGAAGGGCTTTGTTGGCAAAGCATGCATTTATTACAATATATGTTGGATAGCGAGGTGGAATTGTGTTGCAGTTTAAGAAAATGGGCTCCAGAGCCATATGTGCAAGTTCAGATCTCAGCTCTGTTCCTTATTAGCTTTAATAGCTTAAGAAAGTTACATAACTTTTCTCTGCCTCCGTATCCTCATCTTTTTTTGAGACGGAGTTTTGCTCTGGTTGCCCAGGCTGGAGTGCAGTGGTATAATCTCAGCTCACTGCAGCCTCCACCTCCCAGGTTCAAGCGATTCTCCTGCCTCAGCCTCCCGAGTAGCTGGGATTACAGGCGCCTGCCACCACGCCCAGCTAATTTTTTGTATTTTTAGTAGACACAGGGGTTTCACTATGTTGGCCAGGCTGGTCTCAAACTCCTGACCTCAGGCGATCCACCAGCCTCGGCCTCCCAAAGTGCTGGGATTACAGGCGTGAGCCACCACGTCCGGCCCTATCCTCATCTTTAAAATGGGGATAATAGTAGCACCTACCTGTGCACGTTATTAAACTATTGTTTCTTAGCTTCAAACCCACCCCTAGGGTACTCTCTTTTTGGATGCTGGGGCTGGGACTCTGGAAGTCACATTTCTGCTTTGCCACCCTGTTCTCTTTTTGGTTCTGCCAGTGGTGTGGAAAGGGGAGGGCGGTGGTGCTAGAGGGAGGCTGGAAGACTAAAAGACGAAAAAAGGACGCTTGATCTTCCCATCAGTCTCCCCAGCCTCTCTTCCTTATCCAGTTGGTGCAGCAAGTTCCAGTAGCAGTAGTTCATTCCAGCTTGCAGTTTTTCCTACACTCTCAGAACCAGGCTCTTTGCACCTCCTCAGAGACACCAGCACCAGCTGGCAGTAGCCTCTCCTCAGGGAACCAAGTTTTAGTTCTTTCTCCAAGCTTCTAAATTTTATCATTTCAACCTCTTCCTTTGTTCCTCCATCCTTAGAGGTTTTATCTGCTTCCTGCACTGGCTACCTCTGTGAAACATTTGTGTTCTTTTCTGGCCTTTTCAGTTATTCAATACATGGCTAACGTGTATATTAACATAATTAATATTCTTTATATCAAATTATTTCTGTTAAATTAATTGATGTATGAAAAGAACAGCTATAACTTGGGAGAAAACATTTGCAAATTACATCTTTCATACATGACTTATATTTAGAATATTTTAGAAACTCTTACAACTCAAAAATAAGCCCAACAAGCAAATACTTGAATAGAAATTTACCAGCTAAGACGTGAATGGCTAATAAGCACATGAAGAGTTGCTCAACATCATTATTCACTTAGGAAATGCAAATTTACACCACAATGGGGTACCACTGCAAACCTACAAGTACTGCTATAATCAAAAGAGCAGATAATATCAAGTGTGGGCAAGGATATGGAGAAACAAACTCTCCGACATTGCTCATGAGATGTAAAATTGTACACCCACTCCAGAAAATAGTTAGGGAATTTCTTTAAAAGTTAAACATAAATGTACCATACAACCCAATAATTCCAGTCTTAGAAATCTATTCAAAAGAAATACAAACATCTGTCCACACTTTATTGATAACAGTCAAAACTGGACGAATTCATACAGCCATCAGCTGGGAGAATCATAAACAAAATATGGTGTGTTTATACAATAAAAATTCTATTCAGTAATGAAAAGAAACAAACTTTGGATACATTCAACAACATGTACAGTGCTTAAAAGCATTATATTTGTGAAAGATGCCAAGTGCAAAAGGCCACATATTGTAGGATTCCATTTATATAAAATATCCAGAAAAGGTAAATTTGTGGAGATATAAAGCAGATCAGTGGTTGCATGAGGCTACAAGTGGAACTTGGCCTCATGCAACTACTGAGTGCATACAGGCTCAAGAGAATTTTGGGGGGTTGATGGTAATGTTCTAAAACTGGATTATGGTGATCATATTACATATTTACTAAAACTCATTAAATTATACAACTTTAATGAACAAATTTTTTGAGTATATAAATCATATCTCAATAAAACTTTAAAAAGCTATGGTTCATGTCTCCTGGAGAGACCCTGAATGATGTAACCCTCATAAGATTGCTGTGAATATAAAATAAGTTTACAGAAGATGTATAGCACAGTGTCTGTAAGGGCTGGTAAGTATGTAGTAAGGGCTGTATGTGTTGTTGTTATTATTACTTTGTCCTACCACAAATTAAACATTATATGTATGCAGCACTTGGTACAATGTTTGGCATATAGTAGATGCTTAATAAAAATAAGTATCAGTGCAGAACAATCTGGCCATGCCCTCATAGGGCAGTACAGCCAAAAGAACTTATCCACATGGAAACCACAAAATTGTTGGTCTGTGGGAAGGCTATGCAGAGAAAAACAAAACAGAACAACACACACACACACACACACACACACACACACACACACACACACTCACAGGTACACATGTGCACACCATGTCTGGAAAAGGACAAAGATGCTAAGGCGGAAAGTCAGGGGCAGAAAAGGAAAGATTTAGGTAGAGGCAGGAACAAAGAAATAAAAGAGCCAAGAAGTACTGGTGAACATAAAGGAGCAGATTACGTGCCGCAGAAGTGGGACCCTACCTCATCCACTGCATTCAGGTAGTGGATGTCTGCAAGCATCTTGCCTTGACCTGGGTCCTGGAGTTTCTTGTTAAGCTAAAATCAGTCTTGAAAGTCTCAAACTGAATCATTCAGGTCCCTTTTTTTTTGTCTCCTTCATACTTCCTTTCAAAAAATGAGAGGGTAGATCTCATGTTAAGTGTTCTTACCACAATAACAACAACAACTAAAAGAGGCTGCACAGTTTTAACCACAAGCAAAGTAGTATTCAAACCCAAACTGTTCTGGTGGGGAAAATAAAGGCAGCAAAAGCTGCCTGGCGAGGGCTAATTCAGCCCTCCCGAATTTCACGGTAAACCTATCAAGTCTAAATCACACGCCCCACTGCTAATGAGCTGACAGCTTCACTCAATACTTCTCTCTATGGATAAACAACCTAGCAAGAACACTGAATTCCTAATGAGAGGAAAGCTGGGTTTACAGGCAAGAAATGATAGCCAAAGAATTGCAATGACAAGTTTCTAAGTGCTAGGCTAAAGGCTTTAAAGCCTTAAAGTTCAAAAGTACAAGGGGAAAGTAAGCCTTGGGGAAATAACTACTTCTAGGAAATGAACCATTACAGAGATGTAATTTGCTCCCTGTGTCTTTAGACAAAATTAAAACAAAAATTACTGAGGCCCTCCTTCCCCCTAAAGTCTCAACAATTCCTAAGCAACAGTGAGTTTTATCTGCAAGTCATTACAACTCAATTTTTTATTTGCCTGGGCAGCCAAAAACAAAAGCAAACCAACCAAAATACTGCACACATTTTTTTCTCTAATATTATGTGAATAGCTCCAGAATTTCCAAGTTGGAAAATACACCCCCATGCTGATATTTCCAAATCCACTATTTTTAGCCATAGTCATCAATAAGCCAGTTTTTCTCCCTGTTCCATCTGCTTAACATCTGATGATCTAATACCCCAAAGCCATAAACAGCTCATTTGATCTGACCCAACATTAATGCTAGGTAACGGTTAAACCTGAGTTCTGTCTTAATACACAGAAGTTTGAGTACAACAACATGCCAATTCTCTAGTCTGGAAACAGGAGAGTAAGAAAGATGTTGACGACATAGGTTACAAGTTAACCATAGAACATCTGATTCCCAAGCTGGAAATATAAGAGCTGCCCTGATATTTCCAGGGCACTCAGAGGCACTCAGAACTCAACCCCTAAGTCGTTCTTTTTGTTGATCAAATGCATTATTCGTATGCATGTAGTAAAGGTAGAAACTTTATAGAACCTTATAAACATTAAGACTGTCTCTCTAGTATTTTAGTTTTATCATTAGAACCCAGCTTAATCCACCTCAATATAATTAATCCACAAACTCCATAGCAAACTTAAACCACTTATCAGATAAAATTTAATGGCAGACTAATGGAGCCAGAGGGCCCCATGCAGTCCGAACTTTATTACATTTAGAAAACATGCTTCAGGACATTCATAAGTAAGCTGCGAAGTATTATCATAACTATATAATTAACAACCATCCACACTTGGCAAAATAAATGAGAAAAAAACCTACATTTAGCAGTGCTGGCTGTTTGATTTATTTATTTTTTCTTTCCTGGCTATCTTTCAAAATTCAGCAATCCACAAATGAACTACCCCATCTCTAATACAAACTAGCTAGGTTCCCATTTCTGTTTCATTTTCTCGTATTATATTTACTGAATCCCTAGGAATGACTCTTTTATCAAGAATGTAGTCAAAGCCATTCCCATAAAATGCATTCATACTGGCAAGCAGGAGAATATAATTTTGTATTAGGATGATAAGCAGAAACCCATCCTAGAGAAGTTGGAGGCACAGCTGGCAACAGTTAGGGAAATTACCTTTATTTGTGGAGTCAGTCATAGAGAAAGGAAGGGAAAGCCCTTGATGGGGTGCTTGGCAAGATAAACTAGGTCACCTTCTCTGCATTAGACAAGACCTGCACATGCCAACCTTGTCTACAGCCCAGTAATTTCAGAATTTGCTTTCTGTCTTCATCTTCTGCCATCATCCTGGATAATATTCAGCTTAATTTATTTCAACAGGGATTTATTAAGCATCCACTGTGTGCCTGACAACATGTAAGGTCTGGGATACCAAAATAAAGAGGACCTTTGGCCCTATTGTAATAAACTCACAGTCCAGCACTCTGCTCCCCTCTTCCTCCATCTTCTCAAAAAGATAGTACAATTCCTCCTCCACTTCAGTCACTCACAGGTCTTAGTAACTTTAAGGCCTCATCTTTATTGAGCACTGTTTTACCTTCAGTGTTCTCTGAGTATCCAAAACTTCCTTTCCATCTTTCCCACACTCTTGTGCCCACAGAACGGTCTCTGCTCTCACAAGAGATCACAGGAAACTTCAAACTCTTCTGTTTTTCTCCTAAGCCAAGTTGCCAAGGGCAATCATTCCAAGATGACCCAGTCTTACATTTAGATATCCTCATCCCTGGTCCTGGTGTGTCAAATAATGAAAAACACGCCATGCCAACTGGGTCTGCTACAATTTCTGCTGTTTAACTTTGAGTTCTTCCTGGACTCCAAAATGTTTCTATTCCTCACACATTTGCTCCAAACCTTTTCTCTACCCTTCAGTACATCCATCTCCCCTCCCTGCCGGCACATTCTAGGAAGATGACCTAGCTGGAAAGAGGCTTTTCATCTTGTTGATGCTACCTCGCCCTCTTCACTACCTTAAAAAAAAAAAATCACAAAAACAATCACAGGATCTCCACTCATCATTCCAGTCTGTCTTAGAGGGAAAAGCATCCCTATTCAGGATGGAGTCTTCTATCCTCTTTTTACCACTCGCTCCCATCTCCTTTTTTTTTTTTTTTCTTGAGATAGAGTTTCGCTCTTGTTGCCCAGGCTGGAGTGCAATGGTGACATCTTGGCTCACCGAAACCTCTGCCTCCCAGGTTCAAGCAATTCTCCTGCCTCAGCCTCTAGAATAGCTGGGATTACAGGCATGTGCCACCACGCCTGGCTAATTTTGTATTTTTAGTAGAGACGGGATTTCTCCATGTTGGTCAGGCTGGTCTCGAAATCTCGACCTCAGGTGATCTGCCTGCTTTGGCCTCCCAAAGTGCTGGGGTTACAGGTGTGAGCCACCACACCCGGCCTGCCCCCATCTCTTTCACAACCTTTAAATGGTAGAAATCCTCTTTCTCCTGCACCCTCGGTATCTCTCTCAACTGACTCCTTCTCTCAAAGTATAAATTTCTAAAGTCTCTTCCAGCCTAAAAAAGAAATTTTAACATCCTGCTATCTCTCCGAGCTGACAATAATCTCTTCCTTTATTTACTTTGCCAAATTTAGAGCAAGAATCTTCTCCAGTCTCATCTTACCGTTGAAGAAAGCAGGGTTAAATGACATGCTCCTGGTTTCATTCTACTGGTGTCCAGCAAAGTTAAATGACCTGCCCACAGTTACACAATGTGCTCTTGCTAGAGTGGACAAAAATACAAGGATGCAACAGGTTTTCCCCACGATATGATTCCCTTTCTCCTAACACCCTATCCTTTCTCCCAACACCTAAATCTAGTTGTGACCATAACCCAGCATTCTCCACTGCTAGAACTTGTCCCCAAGACAAGAGTACAATTTTGGTAGAAGATCTGGGTTCTTTGGACTTATGTACAGGGCAAAGTGGACATGAAAATCTAACTTCTACTGCCAGCTTTGCAATTGTTTGAACTAAGCCATTTTTCTTCTCATAATGCCTCTTTGAAGTGTGTGTGTGTGTGTGTGTGTGTGTCAATGGTTAATGTTTCTTTTACATTTACTCTGGTTGTCTTTTCAGCTCACAGATAAAATGCAGTCCACAACAAAAGAATTTGCTGGACCACATGCTGAAGAAGGCAACTACTAGTAAACAAGTCCCCCCACCCTCACCAGACTGTAATTTCATCAAACTTTGCCTATAGCCAATGGCTCTTATTACACATTCAAGATGAAATCTTTGGATAACAACTGCCTGTTTGTTTCTTCTGTCTCCCAGGCTATCTAGAAAATGACTAAATCTCAAGATTAGTTTTGCATGGCTGATTACGGGGTGGAAATCTTTACAAAGCACTCTCCTTGCAACTCTACTTTTAATACTCAGATATAGGAAGTTTGAGCTGCAGCATTTGTTTATTCTGAATTTTCATGAGACCACATAGGAAAATCAACATTTGAATTAAATATATTCCAAGCCTTGATGATCTGCTGAATAGCTTAAACTTGTTAACCTATTAACAAGAAAAGGAGGAGGCTTGTAAAAGCTAATTAAATCAAACCTACTCTGGGAGACTTTACTACTGCTCACCAAAATCCAGCGTCCTTCCTGCTTTTCCAATAAAATGTGAACAGAAATATCCTGTCACTCTGGGTGAAAGCTTTTAGAGGCTGCTTCACCAGGCCCTCTTCCCTCTGCTATATGCAGTCCCAACGGCAAGGATCTGACTAGGGTAAGTTAAGTGAGGCATCTGTGGTACAAATCTGAAGGAGGCGTTCACTCCCAAGGTCATGTGAATTCAAGGTTAGCACTTGCACAACACTGAGAGTGGATGCCACAGATACCTCACCTATCTCAGCCTAGAGCCAGCACTGCCAGACAGTGGCTGCGCCATCAGCCTAGATCCCCAGGTGAGGATTGCACAAACACAGAGCCACCTCATCACCTGCATGTGCATGTCGGGAGATAAGTAAGGAGTGGTTCAACTACTGAGATTTGGAGAATTATCTGTTACTGCAGCAGCATCTCCCACCACATACTTAGCCTTCCAACATTACAAATCAGAAACCATTTATAATTTTAAAATACACCAACAGAGAAAGAGGCTGCATTCTTGAAACTGCCATTGCAAAGATTATTACAGTGGGAAAATTATGACAGTGAAAGAGAGCTGACCTAACTGACTCTATCTTGCCTTTAACCACCAAGCTGCCCTTGGTTCATTCCTGAGCATAGGCTGAACTAACTTTGGTAGGAATTTAATCTGTAGTTTGACTTTTAAACAAAGGCGATAACAGTCCCCAAAACAAACTCCCTTCTCCCTTGAGGAGAAGACTGCCCTTGTCAAACCAACAAGTTAGCCATAAGATTACAAATTACAGCTCAGGAGTAATGCAGCCAGAGGCTACAAGATTCCTAACCTCCCCAGTTGTTTCTATAGAGAACATTAGTATTGTAAAACCTAAGATTGGTGTTTGAGGTATTTTTTTTTTCAGACCCTGCATTCTGATGCTTCTGGGCAGCACCCAGGCAAGTAAACTTGCTCATCTGGTCTTGTAGCTCCCACCCAGGAACTGATTCAGCACAAGGGGAGAGCTTTGACTCCCCATAGGGAGTTTCATCCTTGATCCAACCAATCAACATTCTCCATTCTCTAGCCTCCTGTCCACCAAACTATCTTCTAGAACTCTAGCCTCTGAATTTTCAGTGAGGCTGATGTGAGTAATAATAAAACTCTGGTCTCCCATTTAGCTGGCTGTACAGTATTAAACTCTTACTCTGTTGCAATTCCCTTGTCTTGATAAATTGGCTCTATCTGGGCAGTGGAAAAGATGAATCTATTGGGCAGTTATATCCTTACATAGCATTGAGGAAACAGTATGAGGTTTGCTGTTAGGCAGACCTGGATCAGCATCCTAACACTTACTAAGTGACTTTATAACATTTATACTAAAATCCTCAGTTTCCTGTCTGTACGATGTGACTAAAGATACCTTTCTCAATTGTTTTCAGAATTAAACAAAACATCTTAGGCAAATGATCTAGCACATGTGACCTCAAAACCTGGCAATGGCTCTTTTTATGATGTAATGAGTTTACTAATTCCAACCTCCTTCAGAAGGACAGTCTGAGGCTTATTCCACACAGCCCCTCAGAGGGTCACCAGCAGATAGAGCCCCAGTGGCCTGCAGGTTACCCAGCCCAATAATACACCTTTGGCTGACTTTTCCTCTTGGCTGTCTATGCTTCGTGATCTCTCACTATTATTTCTGAGGATCACCTCCCAAATAAACTGCCTGCACCAAAGTTCTTGTCCCAGCCTCTGCTCTAAGGAGAACCCCCAACTAGAACCTAGGAACATCTCTGGGAAGAAGAAGACCTAGCAGGGAAGAGGGAAAAGTCCAGGAGCATTTCTGCATCACACATTCACATCCCCTAGTTCCTGGAGAACCTCAGTGTTGGTCAGGTGGTGTAATGCCAACCCTTTAAAAGAGGTGGATCCCAAAGTGATTTCTGACCAATAATCACAGTTATTCTTACAGCATCAAATCTTACAATGTGTCAAGAGAGCAGAAAATTATTGCCTGTCTTTTTTTATCCAGATAGATTTGTATATCTTGAAATCACAGAGGTCTCTCTCATTACTTCAAGATTACCTTGCTCCTAAACCCTTGCTACTTTGACCCCATTACAAGCATACATTTAATCATCAGATCTTAATTATTTTTGTAGAAACCTATTATTCTGTGAGTCAGAAATGAAGATCGTTTCCTCAAGGCCTTCTCTGTGTTACTAATAATAATGTCTTATATTTATGTAGTACCTTTCCTTGACAAGCACAAAATGCTGCCTGTACATTATCTCATTAATCCCCAGGGCGGCTCACAAAGTAGTGTGGGGCCAAAGGCTGCTATTTACCTGTTCCTTGCTTCTCCTTCAGCTCCCACTTTCAGATGGAAAAGTTCAAAAGTAATTTATAAATTAAAGCTTCTTTACCAAAATCAATCATGAGAGATTTTCCAGATGCTATTTAGAATGTACCTTGACAATGTACAACAATTATTCCAGGCCCTTCACACAAACACAGATTAAAGTAACAACAAAAATCAATAGGAATCTATAAATACAATCAATATACTCTGTTAGAAGGCTCCTGAAACAATGGAAACAATGTTTTTCTATTTTCCCACCAGCCTTAAAAGGGGATGACTCTACCAAGGCTTAGAGCAAGGGTTGGCAAGCGTTTTCTGCAAAAAGCCAGATCATAAATATTTTATGCTTAGTGGGCCATCCAGTCTCAGTGGCAACCACTCAACTCTGCCCTTGTAATGCGAAAACAGCCATAGACAATACACAAGTGACTGAGCATGGCTGGGTTCTAATAAAACTTTATTTATGGACACTGACATTTGACTTTCTTGTCATTTTCACATACCACAAATTATTCTTCTTTTGATTTTTTGGCCATTAAAAAATGTAAAAGTCATTCTTAGCTCCGCTTTTGCATGTAGAATCATACAAAAACAGTCCACAAGAGGAATTTAGCCCATGGGCTATCGTTTGCCCATCCCTGGCTTAGAGACCAAAATGGGGATCTTTGAGTCTTCAGAGCAGTTGATCTCCCTATTTCCATTCTCCTCTGAAGTCTTTCTTCAAAGTCTTTCCTTGTTTTCATCCTGGGCAAGAAGTATGTAAATGTATACACACACACACACACACACACACACACACACACGGAAGCACTTTTTTAAAAAAACCCAACAACTCACTGTGGAAATCAACCTCCCTGAAGCTGAAAATATAATGACTAGAAAGCCTGTGTTTTATCATGAAGCTCCATGTATATTTCTGGGGCTGGCTGGCTCACCTGCTATAAGGCAAACATAGAAATGGGGCTCCTCTTCAAGTCCAGTTTGCTTTTTCCCAACCTCCTACTTCACCTGCTCAGTTTCCTCCCTCTGGCTTCCCATTCTCTGAGCTTTATCTGGATGCATTTACCTTATCAGTTCATTAAGCATTCATTAAGATCTTATTTTATGGCAAGTTCTGTGCCAGGTACGATAAAATATGACAAGTGTGACTACAGACATATGAGCAGGTGCACAGCAAGCACAGGGGAGGTTAACTGTGGAACATGATACATTGGAACGCAAGGCTCCAAAGAGCAGGTTATGCATGAGCTGTGTTTTTGGAGAGAAGAGGAGCTCTTCAAGTGATTTACTTGCCGTTGCCCAGATCTTCCTACTGTGTGGCTTCCCTGGATCACCCAACCCATCCCTTTAAAGTATAAGTGTGCTATGGCACTTCCTGGTGACTAGCTCTGGGGATAACTGTGCTGAAAATCCTTGTTACCATGGTGCAATGGAAAGTGTCAGAGTTTGAGGATCAGACTGTCCTGCAATTGAAGCAACTATCCCACTTACTATTTGTGTGACTTTGGGTAAGTTACTCACTTCTGAATGTCAGTTTATAACACATGATACAGAAAATTGTCATTGGAAAAAAATAAAACCATGTCTATGAAGTATTTAGCACATCTTATACATCCAACATACTATGTCACACTCATAAATAATTGTCTTTCAATAGGTGTTCCCAAGAGCTAGGCCAGCCTGACTGGAGCATGCCAACAATGGCCATTAGGAC
Source organism: Hylobates moloch (assembly GCF_009828535.3). Taxonomy (NCBI): domain Eukaryota; kingdom Metazoa; phylum Chordata; class Mammalia; order Primates; family Hylobatidae; genus Hylobates; species Hylobates moloch. Next base: position 185,118,119 of record NW_026652276.1, on the reverse strand, counting down.
ACTGTGCTGGCCACTTTTTAAATCCATTGCCCGGGAGTTATGGGCCCCTTAGACCATTTAGCACATTCTACCCTTGATTCTCATTATCTGTGTGTTGGTGCCATTTCCTCCCCACTAGACTGTGGACACAGAATTGGGTAGAATTCTTTCTCCCATAAAGATTAAAGCTGCTTATGGATTCCTATGTGCAGGACTCAAGAACCTGAATAGTCAAACAATGGCTGAGATATATGAGTTGGCTAAGTTAGTTTCATGGAAAAGACCACACCAAATTATACTTAGGTTTTTTACATATTTATTGAGTCATTCAGGATGGGAACATTGACACTTCAAAAAATTAATTTTATCTGAAATATGTCTTTCAGTGACCCAAATCAGCTAACAATGGCATCTATGATAGTATATAATAATTTTAAATTTTATTTTTAACTTGTAAAGTGATATAAGTGAAGCCTAACATAGGACCTTCTGAAGGCTCTCTCAGGTGTCTAATGTTCCACTTGTGCCAGTAAATAAATTCCTCCTTAGTGGCTTCAAAATATTTAATGTTGCTTCTAAAAGAGCTGAAAATATTCCCAAGGAGAAATCTCTGTATTGAGGGCAATAAATATGCAATGTGTGGTTTCTAGTTGACAAGGAGGAAGCATAGGCATAAATAGAAGGGTATTCTCAGGCTGGCGCTCTTTGTGTGTCTCTGCACATCTGCCCCATGCAGGCTTATCCAGGGGAAGGTCTATTTCACTCCCTGGCTCCAGGGCACTGTCAGAGCCCATTTTCCTGGTGATCCATAACTCTTGTTGGAAATTCATCTATGTCTGTCAGTAGCAACACATTTGGAAAACATTTCTCCAAACTGTCACCATTGCAAAAGGATCATTATGCTGACATCCATCGAGCAACAGCTCATGCTATACACAGAGGAAATGATCCACACATCACAGCTCTCAATAAAGATCCAGCCTGAAAAGAATTTTTCGAGAAGAAAAGAGCCATGGCAGTAAAATATTCCCAGGAACCCAAGTACAATAACCTAGCTAAATCTCAGTTTTCTTTCTGACAGGCCAGAGATTTATGATCATCTTCCCAATCAGCATGCTCTAAACAAAAGCTTCTTTTGTCTGAAGATCTCCATCACTGGCTCTGTGAAAGTCACCCAATACTGTATTGTCTTTATGGCTCAACACACTTTCAAGTTGTCTAAGTAAAGCCTGCCTACGCTCTCACATTATAAGCTGTACATGTAGAACAACAGGCTAAAACAACTTACATCTCAACTGTGTAAGGGAACTAAATCTGGCACTTGTCAAAAACAGGTAAATCCCATGCTAAAACAAAGGTAAACATATGAAACTGATACTTTTAAATTGCACCCTACTGATCCCCAAAGAGAAGTATGTTTCAATTTCAAGCCCACTGTGGTCAGACCAAATAAAAATCTGATTACTTTTTATACACACAGTAATAATACACATGGAATAAAATTTACATTTTAACCATTTTAAAGTATACAATTGAATGGTATTAAGTACATTCACAATATTGTACAGCCATCACCACTACCAGTTCCAACACTTTTTCATCTTTCCCAGATGGAAACCTCATATGCATTCAGCAGTCAGTCTCCACTCCCCCAGGTCCTGGCAACCACAAATCCACAGTAAATGTGTCTCTTCTGGATATTTCATATAAATAAACTCATATGCTATGTGGCCTTTTGTGTCTTTGATGGATTCCCTTCAGCCATTGCTGTAAATTGCCTGATCCCATTGTTTATATTACCTTCCCTCACCCTAATACCAGGGCTGTCTATGGGATTTGTGATTGTCCATTTTATGTGTCAATAGACTAGGGTACAGCCCCCCAGTTATTCAATCAAACACTAATTTAGCTATTACCATGTAAGTATTTTGTAGATGTGATTAAAGTCTATAATCAGTTGGAAAGCCTTAAGAGCAGAACTGAGATGAAAAAGAGGAAAGAAGAAGCGGGAGGAGAACGAGGAGCAGGAGCAGGAGGAGGAGGAGGAGGAGAAGGAGGAGGAGGAGGAAGAGGAGAAATTCCACCTGCAGGACGCAGCTTCAGCTCATGCCTGAGTGTTCCAGTCTGCCCTTCCTGACAGCTTACCCTAGGGATTTCAGACTTGCCCAGCCAGTCTTCACTATTGTATAAGCCAATTCCTTAGAATAAATCTCTTAATATTTATCTCCTTTTGGTTTTGTTTCTTCTCATTGAACCCTGACTGATACAGGAGGAGAAAGGGAGACTTAAATACATAATATGCTGATTTTTCTAGTCTGCTGAAGTTGGCTACCTGAAAATTAGTGCTTATGGAGTTGTAAAGATGTCCTTTACAAATGGATGTTTTAGATAATCATTTACCCAGAAGCCCCAGGTCAATAACCACTAATTGCCTTTAAGAGGATGAAAAAGACCTGACTCTATCTGTATCCTGGGTTCACAGTAATATTTGTTAACCTGGTAGCTGGCTGTTGAAATTGCACGTGACTTGTCAAGGAAGCAATGGTGATCTCTAGCTTTGAGAATAATCTGGGTTATCTTCATGATGCTATGAGACCCAGAGAGCAAGAACATGGATGTCTTTACTACTTAGCTGTTTAGGTTCAGTAGGTGAAGAATTCTGTGTGCATAATATCACTTGGGACTTCTCTCTGGAGTAAAAACCTAGCATGGATTTTCCTGCTCATCTTTACCTATGAAAATCCTATTCATCCTTTAAGGTTTACCTCAAAGACTATTTACTCAATAGTTTCTCCCAAGTCCCCAAATTAAATGTGAAGGCTTTTGCCTTTTGAGCTTCTATAACACTCTGTGTTTCTCTCAGGCCAGAGGTCTCCAACCTTTTTGGCTCAGGCAGTAGTACTTGCTAGCCCGCTGCTCACCTCCTGCTGTGTGGCTGGGTTCCTAACAAGCCATGACCAGTACCAGCCCATGGGCCAGGAGTTATGGGCCCCTTAGACCATTTAGCACATTCTACCCTTGATTCTCATTATCTGTGTGTTGGTGCCATTTCCTCCCCACTAGACTGTGGGAGTGATATATCTCTTGACTTTGGGATCCTATAATGACTAGCACAGTGTATTTTGGTAGACTGTTTGCTGAACTGAATTAGTCCTAGGAGTCTGGAGACAAATGGGAGTCAGAGAGTCCATCTTTAGTCTTCTTGGGTCAGATGTGGGTTTTTCTTTTTTTCATTTGTTCTCTGCTCCCCAACCTCCACCTACTCCCCCTGCTCCAAAATGGATTAAAGGTAAAGGAAAAATACTTGCACCCTGTAGCTGCCATGGTCCAAATGAAACTACTCCTGACAATGACAAAAGTGGAGAGATTTGGAAGTCAGGAAAGGATGACTCCAGGCCACTTGTCTTTCCATGCCCTTGATTATTCCTTACTATCAAGTATTTCTCCAACTGGTCCTCACCTAAGTTAATGGTTAAAGTTGTTACCCCTTTCTTTGGGTGTATGGCCAGAGGCAGCCTGTAATCAACACCAAGGAGTAGAGGAAACAAGGAAAGAGGTTCTCTTATCTACTCTACTCTCCTTCTCGCCTGGAGTCTGTGTTCTGTTCTTTCTCATCACCTACCCTGGGCTGAACAGTGACCAAACCTGGAAAACTGACTGTAAACAACTGTATTTTTCATGCCTTCATTGCAGCATGTTTCCATCTGTTACAAAAGCTATATCCTAACACAACCATTCCACTGATGGTTTGTCCTACAATCTTCCACACTGTCTTTGTTATTAATGCCTACCATATTATATATCATTATTTCTTAATTAGGTACATCTGTATAATGTACTATATCAATAATATAAAGATGAAAATTTATGTTTCTATATTATATATTTCTTACTAAAATGAGAATCTCTGCTGGCTTTGCCTTTGCATAAAATACATTAACTAATCCTTATGTCAGACTGACAACAGATTCAAAGATTTTTACTAATTCATCCTGGATAGAAGCTAGTGGAGGAAGAGCCTTTGCCGCTATGTAGTTTCAGGTCCTGGTCCAATTTTTTAAACATGCGACACTTACTTTTGAGAATGAGTCTGTGGAAGGCTTTTTGGGGGGAGCTACAATGGAGGGCAGCCAACTATTTGTTAAAAAGAATTTTACTTTTCTAAGGTTGATTCTCCTTGCTTAGAAACTATTGTGAGTAGAAGGCCACATCTAAGCTATACTTTAACAGATATACTAAACATATAGTGGGTGCTTGTAAAAACGTCAACAGGTGAATAAACAGACAACAAGCAATTGTTCACTAAGTCCAAATGTGATTGCTAAATGAAAATTTAGTTTCAAGTTACTCTAGCTATAGCAGAGTGTCTGGGTCACAGGGGACTAAAATTCATCTGGGCACCACCCCATCCACAGACTACATCTGGAGAACCATGCTGGTCCAAGTGTGACGTCTCAGGAGAGGTACAGACAATCTGAAATGCATACAACCCAAGGGCCCACTGTGATAAAGCAAAGGAATTATGTCATGTAAGGTACAATTGGGGGAATTGGGGATATTGACAACTGAGAAAAGGAGATGTTGTGGGGAAAGAGAAACCCAAGAGCGATAATCCAAGGCTCATTTGGATGTTCTCTCGAAGACGAATTACACATTTTATATGTGGTCATGGAAAGCAGTACTATTTGGCTCAATACAAGAAGAGCTTTCTAATAATCAGGCATATCCAAAACTTTATAAGCAGTGTAAAATATTTTTTGGTTAAACAAAAATTCACTTGCATAAAGTGACTATATTTCAATTTGACCATTGAAAATTTAGCATCCAAACTGAGATTTGCTTTCATTGTTAAATATACACAGGAATTGAAAGACGGTACAAAAAGAAAAAGAATATAAAATATTTCACTGATAATTTTTATATTAACTATATGTAGAAATTACTGTATTTTAGATATATTAAGATATATTATTGAAATTGATTTTACTTATCTCCTTTCACCTTTTTTTAATGTGGCTACTAGAAATTGTGCAATTACATATGTGGGTGGCATTATATTTTAGATGAACAATGCTAGTCTAGAGAGATGGTCAGTGTCCTGACCATGACCTTCATCTCCTGAACTGGACAACAGGGTAGTAGTAGAAAAAGTTCAACTAACAAGCATATGAAGATACAATTTTTAAAGCAATTAATAATTTAGAGAAACGCAAATTAAAACAATGAAATATCACTTTATACAATCAGACTGGCCAAGATTAGAAAATTAGAAAAATTAGAAAACTGGAAGTGCCAATGGGGATGAGGGGATGCAAGACTGCTCTGCACTGCTGGCAGATGTGTGGGGGCTGGAGCAGCCAGGCTGGACAACAACAAACTGGCCCAAAGTGGTCCAAGTTAGCATATGTGTGCCCTATGATCCAGCAACTCCCAAAAAATCTCACATAGGCTCATCAAAGAATATGTACAAGATGTCCACTTCTCAGTTGTCTGGTGTGGTAGAAATCTAGGGGCAATCTGGGCATCTCTTGCCAGGGCAATGGACAGGGCAGAAATGTGGTGGACGCAACTCTGGAGTACTGTGGAGTTGTCAGCAATAATGAGCCAGAGGTGCATACAGCCACGTGGGTGGAGCTTCAAAACCTAGCACTGCGTGGAAACAGTTTAAAAATAAACAAATGGATAACAACAAGAGAAATAAATCTATAGCAGAATACCATTTACTGAAATTAAAAATGAAGGAACACAAGAGAGTTTTTTTTTTTACAAGAATCCATACAAACAAAAGGATACATATCAGACTTATTATAATGGTTTGTCAGTGGGTGAGGAAGCCAATGAGAGTGGGAAATAAGGAAATAAGAAGAAAAGGGACTAACTAAACATATATATAAAGGAAGAGAGAGACATGGAATTGAACCTTGCTTTTCCACTTACCAGGTAGGTGACTCTGGACAAGTCACATAACCTTTCTGAGCTTTAGCTACATCATCAGCAAATAACAAAATCAACACTGAAGGGGGGTTAAGAAAATCAAAGGCACTGTGTATAAAGTGCCCAGAACTACACTGGTATATTCCAAGGCTCCTTAAACAGAAATGGCTAATATCACTTGGAGTTTACACAGGCTCTGCTCACCAGTTTGAAGCACATCCTTCCCGCCCTATTAGGCACTAATGCTCATAGCTTATTTAACTTCAGGTTAACAAGGCATTGATGAAGAAAATAAGGTGCCATAATTCAGAATTACCTTTTATCTTACAGGAATTACTTTCACTTTGCAAACACTTCTTCCATCCAGAATCTCCTGCCTTTATTTATATACAAATGAATAATTTATCATTGTGTCTTTCAGGAACACAGGCCCAAACCAAGTCCTGAGGAAATATAAATATAAAAACACTAATGTGATTCAATGACAGAATGTTAAGAAATTTTGAGAAAATTGTGGTCCCTCGGATATATTACCATCCTCATGTGGTCTCATCTGACATCACACCTCAGCAACATGGTGTACCCTAATTTACTCCTGTTCCATGAGGTTGCCTATAAGCACAGGTAGTTTTAATATGTGAATTTTCCCAACATTAAAAACTGCCAAATATCTTACACTTCTCCAGTGTCTGCTCATGATATGCTGGCTTTTTTGTTGTTGTTGTTCGTTTGTAGTATAAAATGAATAAAATGTCTGGTTTTGTGAACATGTCGGGGCTTTAGTGCTTCCTTATACATACATTGCAAACAAAACCCAGTAAATTTTAACCCCTTTGGAGCCTCTGGGAGGCATCCAGAACTGCAGAGGGATAATCGCCTTTCTGGGTAGCCCTTACAGGCTACCCACTGAAATCAGGCACCTATCCAATGCACTTGGAAACTCACTCAATCTCAGCTGCCAACTTTCGAGTTTTTCTAGACTGTTTTTAAATGGAGTTGGGAAGCCCCAACTGTTACTGAAAGAGTAGCCAGGAACTCATGGTTATACCTGGATCCTGCCCACATCCATGCAACCCAGAACCCTTGGCTGGAGATGTGGAAGTGAGGCCACGTGAACTGCCCTACACTGAGGGAAAAGTGTGGAGAAACCTCCACCCCTGGAGAAACAGACTTATTGTTCTCTGCGTTGAGATCTTTCCTTTAGACTATAAAATGCTTGTGGTAAACAGGTGAAATCTCAACAGTGCCTACTACAGGATTCAGAGTCAGGAATTCCAATTTGCAGGGTACATTAGGAAGATGAGGAGAAGCAGTGCTCACCAAAGGGGACATGCATTGTACATGAGCTGTGTAGGACACAGGTTGGGGCTGGAAGATACAGGCGGCTGCAGGAAGGTAGATTGGATGCCTTGAGGCATCTATTAAAGGCATCTATAAAAGACCTGCTTTAATAAAGCAGAGAAAGTGGTTAGAGTGCTGAGAATAATAATGATAATAGCTAATATTCATGAAGTTCTTATTACATACTTGGTAGTATTCTAAGAATTTTACATGTGAAAGTACTTTATATGTAAAATGCTTAAAATATAAATGTAATAGTAATAATTTACATATATTATTCATTTTCTTTTTGCAATTTACAGAGGGGAATAATGATTTAGTTGTAATAGATTTTTTTTTTTTTTTTTTGTATACAGGTCCTCGCTCTGAGGTCCAAGCTGGAGTGTGGTGGTGAAATCATAGCTCACTACAGCCTCCAACTCCTGAGCTCAAGGGATCTTCCTGCCCCAGCTCAGCTAATTTTTTTTTTTTATTTTTTTTGTAGAGATGGGTCTCATTATGTTGCCTGGGTTGGTTTCAAACTCCTGGCCCCACTGTGAGGGGCCAGGTTTCAAACTCCTGGTCCCACTATGACCTCCCAAAGCTTTGGGGTTACGAGCATAAGCTACTGTCCCTGGCCTAGTTGTATTAGGTCTTAACAGAGAAAAAAAGGGATGGGCTTTGATGAAACAGGATGAAGAGACCAAGAGAAGCACAGCTGATGGTCAGGACAGGAGGGTGCCATGGAAATTCCTAGGTGTAAGAATAAAATCTTTCCTAATACTTGGCATATGAGAGGTTGAATTTATCCTTATAGAATGTCAATGTGTTGCCACCTTGAATATTGTAAATTTGCTCAAATACTTAGGATTTGTTTTCTATGTTTGGCCAAACTATTAACAATAAAAAATGAAACTTATAAGCCTATTAATTGAGTCTAGAAGTAAAATTTTAAACTATGATTTAGTCTCCTTCCATCTTAATTTTCTCCTGAAAATAATTTTATCAGCCTGGTTTTACATATAGTAACTTCTGGTCTAGGAGGCTAGTTTCTGTTTATTGGAGGAAGGAGCCCATGAAAAGTAGAAAAACTTTTCAAACAATATGATCCTGCAATCCCTTGAAGTCAAGGTTAATCACAGAAGAGTGCTAAGATTTGCTTTGTGTTCCAAAGTTTGCAAACTAAAAAATATGTATTTTATCAGAGAAGTGAAATGGGCTCTACTGACTCAAAGGCAGATGTAACAGAACCAGGGAAGAAAGGTGACATCAGACTTAAGGTGAAGAAGCCTAAATAGATAAGGTATGATGATCTGGAAGAGAAGGGATTTCTCTGGATGGCTGCCAATTTACATGGTACTAATCGCGTTAACTGGACCCATTGATCTCCGCTTTGGGGCCTCTGCACGTTCCCTTCCATTGCCTGGAATTCTCCTCTCTCACTTTCTTTTCTCAAGTCTCTTGTTAAATGGTGTCTGGTCAAAGAGATCTTTTCTTTTTTCTTTTTTTTTCAGAGGGAGTCTCGCTCTGTTGCCCAGGCTGGAGTGCAGTGGCACAATCTCAGCTCACTGAAACCTCCGCCTCCTGGGTTCAAGCAATTCTCCTGCCTCAGCCTCCTGAGTAGCTGGGATTACAGGCATGAGCCACCATTCTCAGCTAATGTTTGTATTTTTAGTATAGATGGGGTTTCACCATGTTGGCCAGGCTGGTCTTGAACTCCTGACCTCAGAGGATTCACCCACCTCGGCCTCCCAAAGTGCTGGGATTAAAGGTGTGAGCCATTGTGCTCGGCCAAAGAGACCTTTTCATCTGCACTCCCTATCACCCTTACGCTGTTTCTCTCTTTCCATAGTATTTATGATCACCTGATAGATTACATATTTAATTACTTGTTTGTGTCTGCCAGTCCCCAGCAGAACATAAGCTTTGTGAGGTCACAGAACCCATCTGTTTGGTTCACTGCTGTTTCAACAGCGTCTAGAACAGCCCATCACTCTGCAAGGGCTCAATAAACATTTGTGGAATGAATAAATGAATCTCCCATTCAGTCTCTATTCATCAGTCTTGCCCTTTATCCACCTCTGGTTAACATCAACTCATAGACTCTCTATACTAGTCCTTTTATTTCTCATGGAAGGGAGAAAAAGACAGTTGAGTGCAGTAGTTACAAGTTTGGACTTTGAAACCACCAAACCTGCTAGGTTTAAGACTGGCTTCATTGCTTCTCTGACGGTTCTGTCCAATAGAACTTGCTACAATGATAGAGACATTCTGTGCTCTACACTCCCTAATACAGTAGTGACTCGTCCCACAGACTAATTGGGTATTTGAAGTGTGGCTAGTGTAACTAAGAAGATGAACTTTTAATTTCATTTCATTTAAATTTAAATTTAAGTAGCCACATGTGGTGACAGGCTACTATACTGGATAGTTGTAGCTGTATGATCCTGGGCAGTATATCCTAATCTCTCTGTGCCCCCATTTCCTTATCAGTTAAATGGGAATAATAATAATAATAATACACCTCATATTATTGGATTAAATGAGGTAATACATAGAGCACTAGAATAGTACTTGGTATAAGGAAAGCTCTCAGCAAATGGCACTATTGTGGGCAAAAGGAACTAGCTTCACAATAACACTAAATCTTTACTCAAATATGACAATGATACTAATCTAACATACTTAAAAATAGGGAACATACTTAAAAATAGGGAAACAAAGGCATTTCCAAAAAGTAAGGTTATAGCAAATATGTGACGAGTTGGAAAGTGGGGTAAATATGAGGGAACTCTAGAATAGCATGTCAAAAAGTTAGAAATTTTAGTTAATTATAAATGTTACTTTTTTAAAATTATACTTTAAGTTCTGGGATACATATGCAGAACATGCAGGTTTGTTACACAGGTATACATGTGCCATGGTGGTTTGCTGCACCCATCAACCTGTCATCTACATTAGGTATTTCTCCTAATGCTATAAATGCTACTTTTTAATAAAATAGCAGTTACCATAGCAGCCAGACATCACGAAGTCATTTCAAAATCAAAGGCAATGAGCATCTTCTTAAAGAAACCTTGTGAACAATGTATCTGAGCAATATCATAAAAGGGGTCCCTTGTATGTCTGGGGTTTATTATACAGAATAATTCATTTCCCAACACTTTTCTGTAGCTTTCAATATCTACTCTACAACTGCACTCAAGATTCTATACATTTTTCTTATTTCTTGGGGTTTATTTAAAAAAAAAAAGAAACTTCACAACAGTGGAAAAGGTAAAACAATTATTTTATAAGAAAAAACAATTATTAATATCTCTTAGGACACCACTTTATTATTGCTCTGCAAGGCAGCAAATTGATGCTGCTATATTTTGAAGGAGACTTGAATTAATTTTATTATCTCATGTTGTCTTTTTGTTAGCTTCTAAGTAAAATGTTCTTTCTCTACCTGTATAGGTTTTTTTTTTTCATTTATAAATGTCATGCTTTTTTGTCTTCCCAGAGAATTTCAACTTCAAGCCAGATTTGTGAAGAAGAGGAAGAGAAGAGAGGGAGGAGGATGGAAGGAAAAGGAGGCAAAGGAGAAAAAGGAGAAGAATGGTAGAAGAAGGACGAGGAGAATAAAGAGGTTCTTCAGCTCCCCGAGTAGACTTTGCCTGATCAGTCTTCCTCTTGCAACCATTGTATAAACGTCTAAACGGAGCAGGATGGTAAGAAGCGCGCAAGGTCACTGCTGCTTCTGACACGTGCCAGTCTCATCTGTTTAGCACCTTGAACTATACTGCAGTGTCTTTTTGTCTTTTTCTTTTATCCTCTAGATCTTCCCACCTTGCTCAACTTTTGGATTTTATAGTTGTTACCTTGAAGCCTGAGAACAAAAAGAATTTCTTTTGGAAAACAATCTGTTTAAAAACAAGGTTTATTCTCAAATGTGTTAGTGTTTACTTGGCTCTATAATGGTTTTCTTCGTGTTAAGGTCAAATATTACAAACCATAGGACCCACATATCTGATTTTAACAGAGTATCTTTTTTTCAGTGCCAAATTTTCCTAGTTAAGGTAAGCCATTTAGAATATGTGTCATTCCATATTTATATATACAAGATGTTAAAACATAAACAAGTTTGTTTCATAGTTCATCGTTTTTAATCTTGAAATAAAAACTGAATCTGTTTTCTTTTTTTGAGGTGGAGTCTCACTCTGTCGCCAGGCCGGAGTGCAGTAGTACGATCTCGGCTCACTGCAAGCTCCGCCTCCCGGGTTCAAGTGATTCTCCTGCCTCAGCCTCCAATAGATGGGATTACAGGCGTGCACCACCATGCCCAGGTAATTTTTGTATTTTTAGTAGAGACGAAGTTTCACCACGTTGGCCAGGATGGTCTCCATCTCTTGACCTCGTGATCCACCCGCCTTGGTCTTCCAAAGTTCTGGGATTACAGGCATGAGCCACTGCGCCCAGCCGAATCTGTTTTCTTAAATAGAGCTTAGATCATACAGAAATGATACGATCTCCCATTGCACTGACTCGGTGGGAAAAATCAGTATGTTAAGCCTTTCTCTATAAAGAGCTGAGAAATTCTCCTTATATCAGTTTCTAATATAAAGCTTTGGATTGTGACAACAGTTTCGTGTATTAGAAAACAAGGCAAAGTTGTTTTTGTTTTTTTGAGACAGTCTGGCTCTGTCACCCAGGCCAGAGTGCAATGGGCGATCTCGGCTCACTGCAACCTCCGCCTCCCGGGTTCAAGCGATTCTCTTGCCTCAGCCTCCCCAGTAACTGGGATTACAGGGGCGTGCCACCACACCCTACTAATTTTTGTATTTTTAGTAGAGATGGGGTTTCGTCATGTTGGCCAGGCTGGTCTTGAACTTCTGACCTCAAGTGATCCACCTGCCTTGGCCTCCCAGGGGATTACAGGCATGAGCCATTGTACCCAGCTAGAAAAGAAGGCAAACTTTCAATAATAAGCAACCTAGGCACTAAACTACAATAGTGAGTAAAACAGCCATGGTCCCTGTCCTTAGGAAGCTTCCAGTAAAAAGGCTACAAGGAGCCATTACAGCTCCTTGCCACCCTTCGCCTGAGCCTCAATGATACCATTCTACAGCGCCCCAATCCCTAACTCCAAAAAGAGGGTGAAAAGAGGACCCACCCCTGGAAAGTTTCACACCTTGTTCTGTTCTCCCCTCACTATTACCAAATCCCTAGAAACGCCTAGTATGGAAAGGACTGACCTTACTCAATAAGTAATGGAGTAGCAATGGCTTGGCAACACCAAAATGTGCATGATTTTTTTTCTAGATTAAAAAAGAAATAAAACAGTGAGGACACCTGGAGTTTTTATAGAAGAGCAATCTACCAGGTCGTTTATACTTCTTGTTCTTTCTAGGATTGCCTTTCTAGAGTGATAAGACAATGGTGATGGTGATACTAATACCTAATGTTTATCAATGTTTTCTGTGTACCAGATCTGAGATAGGTACTATTTTTAATCCTCATTTTACAGATGAGGAAATTGAGGCACAGGTAGGCTAAGGAACTGGTCCAAGGTCATACAATTGCCCTGTAAAAGAAGTATCCACCACACAAACCCAGATGTTCTGGCTTTGGAATTTATGCACTTATCTAGTATGGTATAATGGTCGCCACATTTTTCTTCCTGGTAATGCAAAATTATTTCCAATCTTATGAAGAAAACTAATCCCGAAGAGATCCTCAACATTAGAAAGTGTGTTAGTCTTCATATCTCCTCTAATATGCATAAAAGGAAAGCAATAGGGAAGGATAAATGAATGAGTGAAAGAAGAACAGGAGGAGTGAGAATCCAATTACAGTATTTCTATTATTTCATTTGGTATTTTTATTTTTATAGGAGAACTAAGAGAAATCTACTACACTACATACGTATGTCACTGGAAGTGGAGACCTTCATTCCTTTGCTCCTAATATAGTTCATCTCAGAAAAACATGATGCTAACCCAGTATGAGAGATTCATGAGTTTTGAGTAGTCAGTTCAGAAACTACAATTACTTTGCATGCATCCGTGTCCATTTCTCCCATCCTGTTCCCCATTGAGCAATGGCACAAAGTGGTGACTTGGTACTTTGATGTTTGGAGTTCATGCGGCCACACAGCTAAGCAAAGGCAATAGAATATTATCCATGGGACTTACATTTTGGACAATACAACAGAAAAGATGACCAAAAAAAAAAAAAAAAACCCTGATAACTAGAACACTTAAAAATATGGAATAACAGTTTGGGAGGCCAAGGTGGGTGGACCACTTGAGGTCAGGAGTTCGAGACCAGCCTGGCCAACATACCAAAACCCCATCTCTACTAAAAATACAAAAATTAGCCAGGCATGGTAGCACGTGCCTGTAGTCTCAGCTACTCAGGAGGCTGAGACAGAAGAATTGCTTGAACCTGAGAGGCAGAGGTTGCAGTGAGCCAAGATCACACCACTGCACTCCAGCCTGGGCAACAGAGTGAGACTATGTCTAAGAAAAAAAAAAAAGAAGAAGGAATAAAAATTCAAAACTTTTAAAAGCATGCAAGACTGAGCTTATAGTAAAGTAAGACAATATTAGAAGAAAAAAGACAAAGCAAAAATCCAAAGACGTAATGGAGCACTGAAGCTGACATTAACCATGGGAGCATCAACTGACCACCAGTGGTAAAGAGTTTTTTCTCATCTTTTTCGTATCATAGAAAATGATACTAGTACAATAGCAATTGCTAGAATAAATGGGAAGGTATCTGGGAGCATCATCTATTATGCTAAATGTAACTTTGTAAAACCACTTGTTATGTTTATGTCATGTAACATCAGAAAAAAATGAATATTAAAGTACTAAATATTAAAAATACATCGAATATAGCTTCAATATCAAGTATATGTAATTTGTATAAACCATGGCATTGAAATATTTGTAAATATTTTAACAAGTAACTTGAGCTTTTTATAACGAACATAGAATTTTGTTACTTTATATGATGCTTATAATGGTTGCAGGCAATTCCTACTCAAAACTTATAATAATACCCTTTTCAAAAATCTCAGCATAGATAAACAGGTCGTTTTCCCATAAAAGTTGTAGTGGCTAAAAAATTAACAAACTTGGTAACCAAATTAAAAAGTTAGAAAAAGAACAAGAGAATAAACCCAAACAAAATAGAAGAAAGGAAATATTTTAAAAAGCAAAAATGAATGCTATAGGACAGAAGAATGTAGTGGAGAAAATCAACAAAGTTAAAGCTGGTTCTTTTAAAAAGACGTGACAAAACTTTGGCAAAACTGAGCTAAAGAAAATAGAGAATACACAAGCAACCCTTATACTATTATGCGAATATATTAGGAGCAGCTTTATGCCAACACATTTGAAAATTTAGATAGAATAATTAGACAAATTCTTAGGAAAATATATCTTTACAAACTGACTCAAGATGAAATAAAAAGCCTAGATGATTCCATAACAATTAAAGAAATGTAATAGTAGTATAAAAATCCTTCCATAAAGAAACACCAGGCTCAAACAGTTTTATGAGATAACTCTATTAAACATTCCAAAAACAGATCATTTGATTCATACACAAATTTTTTTCTCAAAGACAGAAAAAGAGAGAGACTTCTCAACTTTTATGAATCTTATATAACCCTCTTATCCAAACTAGGTAAAGACAGTATGACAAAGGAAACAAAAAAAGACCAACTTTACTCATGAAAATATTTCAAAAAATCATGAAGTAGATCTACCATTTGATCCAGCAAACCCATTACTGGGTAGCTACCCAAAGGAAAATAAGTCATTATATCAAAAAGGCACTTGCATGCATATGTTTATTGTAGCACAATTCACAACTGCAAAGCTATGGAACCAACCTAAGTGCCTATCAATTAATGTGTGGCTAAAGAAAATGTGGCGTACATACATACAGCATGGAATACTATTCAGCCATAAAAAAGAACGAAATAATGTCTTTTGCAGCAACTTGGATGAAGCTGGAGGCCATTATTCTAAGTGAAGTAACTCAGAAATAGAAAACCAAATACCATATGTTTTCACTTTTAAGTGGGAGCTAAGCTATGGGTACGCAAAGGCAAACAGGGTGATAAGATTGTCTTTGGAGATTTAGAAGGGGAAGGGTGGAAGTGGGATTGGGGATTTAAAAGCTACATATTGGGCACAATGTATACAACTCGGGCTATAGGTGCACTAAAATCTCAGATTTCACCACTATACCATTCATCCAGGTTACCAACAACTATTTGTACCCCAAAAGCTATTGAAATAAAAAAATTAAAAATAATAAATAAAATATTAGCATCAGGTCTCATGACGTATGGCAAAGTTAGCTTCATTTTTTAAATGCACAATTACTTCAACATTAGAAAATCCAGTATTATAATTATCTTATCAATATATATTAATTTAGAAAAGTAATTTGATCATTTCAATAGATGCAGGAAATGCATTCAATAAAATTCAACTTACATTCACAATTTAAAAACTTATCAGTGTAGGAATATAAGGGAGCTTCTTTAATCTAATTAGTATTTGCAAAAATAAAAATCTACAGCATATGTCATTCTAAATGGTGAAATATTAAAAGCATTTCATTTAAAAACAGAAACAGACAAAATTAAACAATATGCTACCCAGGAAAGTGTACATCACTGATAAAACTAAAAGAAAATATAAGGTAATAACACAAAACTCAAGACTCAAGAAAGTGGCTATTTCTGGGTGAGAGGGGATGTAATCAGGGAAGTGGGTAGCAGGTACGCAAATGGTCGTTTTAGTATGATTTTGTAAACCA
Source organism: Hylobates moloch (assembly GCF_009828535.3). Lineage (NCBI taxonomy): Eukaryota > Metazoa > Chordata > Mammalia > Primates > Hylobatidae > Hylobates > Hylobates moloch. The sequence continues at coordinate 185,102,063 of NW_026652276.1, read as the reverse complement.
CACACACACACACACACACACAAGCCATACACACAAATGTAAAATATATTATTCATAACATGAGGCAGATGAAGTGAAACAATGGTTCATTTTGCAAGTGTTAGACAAAATCAAAGTGATGGCTAGGCTAAATAACATTTATAACTACAATAGGTATTTAAATCACCTTCTCTTTCATTGTATAAATTGAAGCTTGGCTTCTTTTTTTGTTTGTTTGTTTTTTTGAGACAGAGTCTTACTCTGTTGCCCAGGCTAGAGTGCAATGGCGTGATCTCGGCTCACCGCAACCTCCACCTCCTGGGTTCAAATGATTCTCCTGCCTCAGCCACCAGAGTAGCTGGGACTACAGGCATGCGCCACCATGCCCGGCTAATTTTTGTATTTTTAGCAGAGACGGGGTTTCACTCTGTTGGCCAGGCTGGTCTCGAACCCCTGACCTCATGATCCGCCCTCCTCAGCCTCCCAAAGTGCTGAGATTACAGGTATGAGTCACCACACTCAGCCTTTGGCTTCTTATAAATCATATTTCTACACCAAACTTGGATAATACTTTAACACATTTGGGGAAAAATTTCAAATGAACTGCTCATGTCATCATGAGACTTGGAGACAAAGAATTGTAAGTGAGACTCATTCCATTCCTTGAATAGTTCTATTATAATTAAAACTTTAGTGTATAGGGACCACCTCTCACAATCATTTGTTTGGCTTTCTAGAGAATTTGCAAAAAAAAAAAAATCAATTCTTTAATAATACGCAAAAGAAGGGAACAGCCCTTATGAAATACAAACTCATATTGATTGCAGAATTTTCTTCTTTATTCTCTGCACACTAAGTTTGGCCAAAACATTCTAAGCAGTACCACAGTAATGCTAGCCTGCTAAATTAAATTGCACTATCAGTACAGTTTCAAATTTCCTACTTGGTTTGTTCACACACACTTTAGTGGGTACTGGGGCCATAGCAGGGCACTGGGGCTAATGAGGGAAAATTCTGGTGAGGATTAAAAAGAGTGCTCTATGAGTATAAGATGGAAAAAAGTATTGATTTAGAGAAGGGAAGTGTGCTTTTTGAAAATTTTCCTCTAAAGAACTTTCTGCACTTCAGGTTCCTGAAGAGATAAAATAGGAAACAGCTTGAGAATTTGTGTCTCCTTTGAGTGGTGTTCAGTGGATAATGCTATTTGTGGGTATAAAAGGAACTCATTCCTTTCCTTTTCTTTTGTTTTATTTAAGGAAATAGAGACTGGAATATGTAGGTAGGAACTGGTAATTAAATTAGGTGCCCAGTTTTTCATTCTGATTTTGTGAAGCATTATTTGCCAATGGCTGCGGTCCATGTTCTGAGTTATCTAAAACATTATTTTTAAATTCTGAAAAGTCCCTAAAGTTTCCCAAGAAATGGGATTTCCAACCCTACTTTTTAAATTTTCAAAACAAGTTCAGGCACCTGCAGAAACACAACTATAATGCATAGTTCATGATCACCAAGACCAAAGGGCTGTTTAGAACCTTACAGTTCTGAATTCCTCAATTTCTTTTGAATTATCCAGGGACCTGCTCAAGTCATTCCCATGTGTCCATCTCCAGTCTAAGAAACAGCAACCAAAATGACCTGATGGGGATTACCATGCCAATGAGTTCTCCAAAAAAGAAGGCCACTGGAAGTCACGGCAGATTCTTCAAAGGTCAGATAGATTATAGAGAGTAATTTCAAAGCATTTTATATTAAGGCAAGGGGCTGCAGAAATATTCAGGAGGAGCTGGCTTTTCCCTTGTAGGTAAAGGAGCTTTCCCTTCTACTGTGTGTTTTCTTATAAATCCTTTTTCTTATTCTTTTTCAATCTTTATATTTTATCCTCCACCCTCCGTCCTCCAGAATATCATCCTCCAGGCAGTGTCAGGGAGAAAATGAGTCTGGACCTGACCCTGTAAAAGGCAAAGTTCTCAGAAGTATAAGATGACAGGGCTGGAGCTCCCTCTAGAGCCCATCCTGCCGACAATGGAGGGGTCTTCAGCAAAGTGAACTGGGGCTGGTGGATCCTGACCCATTTCCCTATCCTGCTCATCTTACTGGAGAGCGCTTTCAAAAGACTGAGAGGTCTGGAAGAGCAGAACTATTCACCATAGCCTTCAAGATGGCTCAGTGATGCTCACTGGCATCTCCAAAAACAGTGTGGTCGAACAAGCTTATTTAGTAAGTTCTCTTGTCAAAATCGGCTCTAAATAGTCACCACAAAAGGAATTTGGATGAATATGTAAAACAGAGAATGTTCATTTGCTTATTGTTTAATCCAGTAGTTTGGATCATAGTCAGAGATGTAGTCATAGCAAACTTGATATTCTGATTTTATAATAAACTGATGACTTTAAAATGAAACATTTATAAGAAGCAATGTTGTTGCTGCTTTTTTCACTTTCTTTAGAAAAGCTAAAGAAATACAAGGAGGAATTAACATGTTAATGAAAAATAGAACAACATCACCTTCATTTGGGCATAAATCAGAAAATTTTAAATCACTATCTTCTTTGCTCAGGAAAACAATAAAGATTCACAGATAAAGTACTGAGAAACCTAATTTTCAATGTATTATAGTTGCATTTTGAATAGCAGAGGAAAATGCTATTTCTAATTTCCTGATGTTATTAGAGATGGAGAATATTCAATTTTGCTTTCGATAACTGTGAAGAGGAAATAATTTGGGTAATAGCTGATAATATTTTTCTATCATTTGGAAGAACTTAGTAAGAATGACTAAATATTCAGGTCTTAACACAGTTAAAAAACTGTCTTGCCATGCATTCTTCAAAACATGGCTTTCTTTTTTTAAGTTTGTTTAGTTGCAGTTATCAAACAGTTCAAAATTATTTCCAAAATACATTCCTATTATTTTCAGTCATTACTCCAGACAAATAAAATGGAAGAGCTAGTTCTGTTAACACAAAATTAAACTCTTAACTGAAACTGGTGTTTTGTTAGTAATGCATACAATTCATTATAAGGATCACAATAGCATTTTTATAACACCATGCAGTTTACTAAAAATACTTGCAAACATTTCCTTAATCTCAAAACAAAGTAGATCCAGCATACACAAATTGCGCCACTCAAATGCCTTCATTAGGTAGTATATTGTAAGTTCAATTTTTCTGTTTGCTAAATTTTGTAAACACTGACCATGCTTCTGGCCCTGATCTCTTTAGTAGTAGTAGTAGTAGTGGTAACAGTAATCATAGCTAACTTTTTTTGAGTGCTTACTATGTTCTAGGTACAATTTTAAGTGTTTTATGTGCATTAATTCAATAATCCTAAGAATGAAGAAAATATATTTTATTTAAAGTTTCATTAGATTGAGAAAATTTAACTTTATATGCCTACTTGTCTTTCTAGTTTTTCTTTATTTTCTTTCTGCTTTAAATTTCACTCTATCCTTGATGGTTTGCCTAACATTTACTTTCTTGGTAAATACAAAGCAACATTTGGTTAGCAGATGTTGTTTTTTAAATGTCTATAACTTGCAATCTCTCTTTTTAAAAAAATCTGGAATAGAATTGTACAAGCCTTAGAAAAATTAAGTCAAGAAAATAAAAAGTCAAAAATAGTTACGTGACTTACCCAAAGGCATCCAGCCAATAAGATGACAGGTCAAGATGCAAATATTGACCACACACTAGCTTCCCTTCCTCACCCTGATCCCCCCAGAAACTGCTCAAGTCTATTATTACTTTCTCTGGAACTGTGTCTGAACCTTAGCAACTCTGTCCATCTTCACCACCACCATCAATAAGCAAATCTATTAAGAAAATTTCTGCATTTAATTTAGGGCAAGAATGGATGACACAAAGCCAGTAATGTGGATGTTGCTCTAGTCCTGTAGGAATTCACAGTCTAAGATTAATGGCAATAATCTCAGAGGTGTAACCAAGGGGACATTAGGGGAAAAGAACCACTGCAGACTTTAGGTTAGAGAAATGAAAAGGATGGTATGAGGGCTACCTAAGTATGCTTGAAGAGGAAATTCTGGTAAATACATAGATAACTATTTCCCCTGCAAAGAGCAGCTCCTTCCTTGCATGATGATACAGAATGGTGAAAATGCATATTGAAGACTTACACTAAACAAATGGACGTTACATTGGGAGGCAAAAGAAAGTGGTAGAAATGGAACTGCAGTGGGAATCAGATGCGTGTTGATCTCAATTTTTCCAAGATATTCTTTTGGCAAGACTCTGAATCTCTCTCAGACTTAGTGGAAACATGCTGTAGGCCAGGGAAAGAGTCTAATTTTGGCTCAAACCACCTATTGTCTCTATGACCTTGAACAAGTTCTTTTGAGTAATTTTTTAAGCCTCCATTTCTTCATCTGCAAATTGGGTATAATACGAACCTTGTAGTATTGTTATGAGGGTTAAACTAAAGGTTTTTGCAAGTGGTAGTTGCTCAATAGTTAGTATTTATCATTATTATTTCTTTTCTTTTTTTTTGAGACAGAGTTTCACTCTTGTTGCCCAAGGTGAAGCGCAATGGCAACATCTCAGCTCACTGCAACGTCCGCCTCCTGGGTTCAAGCGATTCTCCTATCTTGGCCTCCCGAGTAGCTGGGATTACAGGCACTCACCATCACGCCTGACTAATTTTTGTATTTTTAGTAGAGACGGGGTTTCACCATGTTTGTCAGGCTGGTCTTGAATGCCTGACCTCAGACGATCCACCTGCCTCAGCCTCCCAAAGTGCTGAGATTACAGGCGTGAGCCACCATGCCCGGCCATTATTATTTCTTAATCAAGAAAAGGAGAAGATCATGTTAAGTGATTTTTAATATCTGTCCAACGTTCAGAAGCCTATGAGTCTATATCCACTTGACACATTTAAATACTTTTGTTAAATGGTTTTTAAGCTATATTGTTTCTCAGAGGTGGGCCATGTCATTTTTTACAGCACAAAGGGTCAATCAAATCACATCTGGAAAATAAGTCTAATTTTCAATCAACCTACAATTTAATTGGGGATAATACATTAGCAATAAAAGTCATAAATGGAGGTGAGAAAATAAAACCAAAGGAAAAAAGTCTCAAGTTGCTTAGGTTAAGTATATTTTATCTAATCTACCTTCTAATACAAAATTAGCTATGAATAACTTGTATAAATCTTCCACAATTTTCCAAAGCAGAGATGATTATTTTCCTAAATTCACACTAAATCATCTTTGCTCTGGAATAGTATTGTTCAAACATTGTGACTACAGCCTACAGTAATACATTTTATGTTGCAACCTAGTCCACACACACGTGTGTAAGCATGTAAATGTTTTTAGAAAATAAAGGTTTTGGCTGGGCGCAGTGGCTCATGCCTGTAATCCCAGCACTTTGGGAGGCTGAGGTGGGCAGATCACGAGGTCAGGGGATCGAGACCACCTGGCTAATATGGTGACACCCCGTCTCTACTAAAAATACAAAAAAATTGGTCGGGCGTGGTGGCGGGCACCTGTAGTTCCAGCTACTCAGGAGGCTGAGGCAGGAGAATGGCTTGAACGCAGAAGGAGGAGCTTGCAGTGGGCTGAGATCGCACCACTGCACTCCAGCCTGGGCGACAGAGCGAGACTCTGTCTCAAAAAAAAAAAAAAAAAAAAAAGAAAAGAAAAAGGAAAATAAAGGTATCATAAGACCATTTTTAAATGCCTTGCATTCGTATTTTCTACTCTCTTTTAATCCAAGTTCTAATGTTGATTATCTACGAACTGATTCATGACCGTTAAAAGGTCATCCACCATGGTTTTTAAAACACTACAGTAGAGCATTCCTTTCTCTATGAAGGTTTTTATAACATACCAACTGGTCAGTACTACGTTTTGTCCAGTCAACTGGTTAAAATGTAGCTATTCAGTTAACTCAGATTTGGCATCACACAGATCCACAATATCGCTGGCTATTAATCATCTGAATTTTAGATGAATTAAATTAGTCTAGTTTGTAATTATACAGGTTCTTAAAATGTTTTGTAAATGTATTTACCCAAATGTTCACTGTAAGCACCCTTTCCCCATTAAAGGCATTATATTACAGAAATCAATTTAAACTCACAATTTATAACTAGGTTTTCAAAGAGAAACTATAGAAATGCTTTTCATCAAATTTTACAATGACCTATTCTTTCTTAGGTTGCCTTATTTTAATCTTTCTCCTTATTTCCACCTGCCATACATCTAGTATCTCTCCCTTTAAATAGCTTGATTTTAGAGTCTATTATAATTCCCTGACTGGGGGTGAAGCCATAATTTTTCTTTCTTAAAAACTGGGATTTGCACACAGCTCTGCACCATATGACATATTCTAGCTCTCTGCTTGTCCTGTGCCAATACATTTTTAAGCCATTGATGATATCAAATTCAAAAGGCATTTGATGTTATGAAATTCCACAGGCTTTCCAACCTTGAATTTCATCGTCTCTTTACTATTCATACTTCATTTATTTTTGGTGTCACTCTTCTATATCCCTCCCATTCTTCACAGCTGGATTTGTTTGCCTGTTTTTTTGTTGCTGTTGTTTGTTTGTTTTAATACTGAGCCTTCTGTCAATTATAATACACATTTCCCATTTTGATTTTGCAGCACCTCACTCTTGATCTTAACTGAAACCAACTAAAGGCCATGCAGAAAACATTCCCTCCAGACTATTTCCAGAAGGAGTCTACAAACACTTAAAAAAAAAAAGGCCTGTGATGCATTCTGTACTAAAGCTAAAGTTGAATTCCCTTCAAAATCCTATCTGCCATTGTTCTCTAACAGGGCAAAGAATGTGGAGAACTCCCTTGATTATTTAGTTTGTGCATGTCTGCTTCTGAGTTAGGGCCTCTTTTCAGATACAACTATTTTTCATTTATCCCATTATTTTTCACTGCTCTTCCACTAGCCCTTTCATTGATAAGTCATAATCTTAAAATTTCCTGCAATTAGAAGATCAACTTCACTCAGACAATTATTTAGGATCTTTCTTCCTGTTGAGCACACATAGTAGCCCTACCCTGCTGCAGCCCTTGGTTTCACTAGGGTGGGGAAGATATCAGAACTCAAGTATGTCAATTCTGTGCCAGCAACTCTATTTCCAAAAGGTTTGCTTTCTTCTTTCATTCTACCCAGTAGTAGTCAGATATGGTTCATATCTATATTGGTCGAAAAACTATTTATCTTCCCCTTGCAAGCCCCTTATTTTTGTCTTTTTTTTTTTTTTTTTTTAGCAAAAAAGGTGAGAAATGCACTCACTCAAGATTATAGTTAGGACAATTTAAACTATGAATAGTAGCAGGACCTTGTGCAGTGGGAGTATCATAGAACTGTAGCCATAATTTGAGTGCTTATGTCTTTAATTATGATATGATGTAAACATTTAGGATGCTGAGGGAGATTATTTCTATTTTTCAAATGCCTCAGTGACTTTTTATAAGAGCATTATGTTTAAGTCATCAAATAACTCATCTACTATTTGCTATATGAAGTAGCCTCTTACTTTCCATCATTATTACTATCTTCTTTTTATTATTAAGAATAAAGGTCAGCTCCTTGGTCTTTCCTCATATCAAATAAAAATTCCAGTTGACTCATTATGATAAGGAAAATTCACATTAATTAAAGCTGGTGCTGACCCCCAAAGTTCAAATACATTATGGAAATTACACTTTAAAACTAGTCCAGTTATCATGAGATTAAGCCCTCAAAGTAGAATTCTCCTAGAGCGTTATTTGCTTCATGCCAATGTGATCCAAAATTCTCTCTACTCCTCTCCCCATAGTTTATCTCCTGATACCACACACCGAAGTGCACTGAGCCACATACTGGAACTCTAGCTATATGCTCTTCTGTTTCTTTCTTTCTTTCTTTTTTTTTTTTTCATTTTAGTCCCTTTGAAAGATTTCTGAGATATGTACATACAGTGAAATATACTAGCTTGGCCATCTGGATTCTCTTTCCTGAGTGGTAGCAACATGCCAAACAAAAATTACCAAATAGGTGTTTTCATATTAAGCCTCTGATACCACATTCTGGTTAGACTTTTATTATATTATTTACTTACAGAAGTATAGAAGTACTTTATTATATTTTTACAGTGGAAAACTTGTTGATTGTGCAGCCTTGCACCAAGAAAAAAATTTCTAACAATATATTGTAGGGGTTATATGGGACCGGTTATTTTTCACAGATGTTTGCTTAAAATCTCACTTTTATAAAAACTGTTTGTTTTGACATCACATTAATATATTTTCTAACATCTCTTCAATTGTCACATTTCTTGTCACATTACATATAAGGGAAATGTTTCTAAATTATTCCAGATCACTTTCTTGTAAGTTTGTCTTGGTAAATAAAAAATTATTTTAAGTGAAATATGTTGTTAGAAAACAAAAACTGCCCTCACCAGCAGTACGTATCCTTTCCTCTACACATGGGAGAAGATTTGAAATGCTCTGGTAGAGGAAAAGCCTCTATTTAGGGTCACTCCATGGCACTGAACTCAGGAGGCATAAGCAGTATTTTGGGGCAAGAGCTCACTTTTACATACTGCTCAGCTCTAGCCCAAGGGTAAGGACAGATGATTGTCCTGAGCACTGAGTCTACACCTGAGTACATCCCAGTTTTGTCCCCTCTTCAGAGCACCCCATCAGAGCTCAGCACATTCAGAATCACTCTGTCAGAGAGGGCTTGGCCGGCTCCATGGGAGTCCAAGAAGAGCACATCTGCCCTGATGCCCAGTAAGAAGTGGGAAAGCCTGGAAAGACAGGAAAAGTCTTTTCCTGTCTTTATTGCTCCTGAAGGTACATAAGGAAATCCAACCTAGAACAAGTCCCTGTTCTTCCTGAAGGAAAACCCAATCTCTTGATTTTTACATAAAGCCTCCATTTTGGATGATATGGGGTTTTTTAATGAGAAAATAAATGGTAAGGGAAAATTTGCTGAAGCCTGAGATATGATTATCTCCCAATGCTGTAATAAAGATCATTACCTACATATCAGAAAGCCTCTGTTTGGGAAAAAAGCTCATCACAAATTAGGGTGTCAAGTCACAACCATTGTCAAAGAACAAGGACTAGTTCTTTCAGTGTGGTCACTACTAGTGATGCCACACACCACTGAGAAATGAGTATCACGGCTTTCAAAGTACACAGCATTCACTTCTCGCCACAACATATTGGAAATTTATTTTATTTTATTTTTTTGAGATGGAGTCTCACTCTGCTGCCTAGTCTGGAGTGCAGTGGCATGATCTCGGCTCAGTGTAACCTCTGCCTCCCAGGTTCAAGTGATTTGCCTGCCTCAGCCTTCTGAGTAGCTTGGATTACAGGTGTGCGCCACCATACCTGGCTAGTTTTTGTATTTTTAGTAGAAACAAGGTTTCACCATGCTGGCCAGCCTAGTCTCGAACTCCTGACCTCAGGTGAGCTGCCTGCCTTGGCCTCCCAAAGTGCCGGGATTACAGGTGTGAGCCACTGCACCCGGCCTAACATATGGGAAATTTAAAGTCCTTTTTCCTTTCATTCTTCACCAGATTATTCATTATTTTTCAATTTATTAACTCAACAAAAAATTGTTGAATACCTACTATGTGCCAGATATACACATACTACTATATGCCAGGATATAGTAATAATAGCAAGACAACGACAGCAACCATACCCAACACTCACAGAGGGCCTACTTACTGTAAACCAGACACTAAGTAATACATTAGCTCATTTAGTCTTTGTAACAGTCTCCTGACAGGTACAATTATATGCATATTTGCAGATGGGCAACTAAAGCATAGGAAGATTAATTCCCCAGGTCACACAGTCTGTAAGTGTCACAGCCAGGCTTCAAACCCACATCTTTTAACTCCAGTTTCCATGCTTTTGACCTCTATGCTGTATAAAGAAAAACAGGCAAGGCCTTATGGAACTTTCAATGTACTGGAGAAGACAGAAATTAAATAAACATGGAAATGTGCTGTAATTTCAAATGCTAATGAGATCTATAAGAAAACAGGAGGGTGCCACAAGATAGGATGGTATAACATTTCAAAGCTCTTCTTGCAGGCTAAGAAATATAGTGATTACCTTTGGTGATTCTCATCTCACCTAAACGACAAAGTTATAAAATTTAAGAAAGCAAGTGGGATAAAAAGAATTTGGCACAACTAAATCTAGGAGGCTAGGGGTAACAGACTAAACAATTCACCCCTTACCCCTTGCCATAAAGCCTTGCCATCTTGGTGGCCCTTCTTGCTGGTACACTGAGAATGATACCGATGAGGAATCTGGGGAGTACAACCCATTCTGTCCTCATCTCTCCTTAATAAGAAAATCCAATCTGGATCAGGTGTCCCATCTCCACAGATGAAAGCGAGTATCTTTCCATATCTGCTGCCTTTGACCAAGAAATGCATGACCGATGTCTACAAAACCTGAAGTTCCACTGAATACTTCAGCTTATAAAAAAGAAAAAGAAAACATAAGATTTCTTTGGCCTAATATGGTGAACACACGGGCTTCTGGAAACAATTCAAGGTATGGCTTATAGTCACTAGAACAAACAAAATGCAGTTATTAGTAGACTCAGAAACCAACTGAAATATTGACTTAAAGAGAACAAGAACATAGAAACAGAAGATAAGGTTCCCAGGGAAGAAAATTCCCATCCTGACTTTTTAAAAATCTGGACTTTATTACCCTGCTTGACCAATTACAAATCTACTCCTTTCCTTTCAGTGTCAGAGAAATCACACAGAAAGAAGAAAAGGCTCTTGTTTTTTCCTTCTGAAGAAACTGCCTTTCTACAGATTTAGGAAAGTTTTATATCTCTTATTATCTTTATTGTATGTATTATTTTTATGTCCCCAGTTTTTATATAAGACATGGTCTGTACATACAGGATTACATCCAAACATAGTATGACATATTAGCTCCTAATTCTGAGCTTCCTAGTTTCAGGCTACTGTGTTTGATAAAGACTTAGAGTGAGGAGGGAGAGGGTAAGGTGTTCATAACTGCATGATAATTAAATGTGCTTCACACACCTAGATGAATGAGCAACATCATTTTCAGGTCCAATAAATAAATTAATTTTTCTGGTTCATCGTTCAGAATCATAAAAATAATAATTTTTTATATTGTAATATCATAAGAAGTCACCTGTTTCATCATCTTAATGTATCACTTGAAATAGGATTTTGGCTGGGTGCAGTGGCTCACGCCTGTAATCCCAGCACTTTGGGAGGCCATGGCAGGCAGATTGCTTGAGGTCAGGAGTTCCAGACCAGCCTGGCCAACATGGTGAAACCTTGTCTCTATTAAAAATACAAGAAATTAGCCTGGTGTGGTGGCACATGCCTGTAGCCCTAGCTACTCAAGAGGCTGAAACAGGCGAATCGCTTGAACTCAGGAGGCAGAGGTTTCAGTGAGCTGAGATCGCACCACTGCACTACAGCCTGGGTGACAGAGCGAGACTCCATCTCAAAAAAAAAAAAAAAAAAAAAAGGATTTTATATTCTACCTGACTACATATAGGATGTTAATATATTAAAAATGCTTAGATAACTAAATATACAAGTGAATAGTTTGATTTCCAATGAGGGATAAACAGTCTCTAATAAGCAAATAGTACATTAAGGTCTCATCTTTCATATTTAGCAAATTACACTTGAGATTAGCCTAGGTACAGGTAAACAATAGGTAAGAGAAGGCTACTTAACATTAAAGAGGAATAGTCTGAAGGCTAAACTTTCTTCTTTTTCTTTTTTTTGAGATGGGGTCTCACTCTGTTTCCCAGGCTAGAGTGCAGTGGTGAGATCTCGGCTCACTGCAGCTTCCGCCTCCCAAGCTCAAGAAATTCTCCTGCCTCAGCCTCCCAAGTAGCTGGCATTACAGGCACCCACCACCATGCCTGGCTAATTTTTGTATTTTTAGTAGAGATGGAGTTTCATCATGTTGGCCAGGCTGGTTTTGAACTCCTGACCTCAAATGATCCACCCACCTCAGCCTCCCAAAGTGCTGTGATTACAGGCATGAGCCACTGCACCTGGCCTAGACTAAACTTTCAAAGTAACTTACAATAGGTTATATTAAATTTTTTGTTAGCATCATAATGAGACTTAATTTTTTTAGAAAAACCCTGAAAACCATGTTAAATGTAACATTCTTTAGAAATATCTTCTATATGTTATTCCTTAAAAATCTGTGAATGAGTGACAGATTTTTATTTGATCTGTCATCAGAATCCATTTTTCTTTTATTAATATACTTCACTAATGAACAAAATCATGTCCTATAGTTTGCCTAGAAATAAAATACCAAATAATTGCAAATAAAGGTTTTAAAAAGTATGTCACTTAAGGATCTGGACTTCTCCAAAATGAAGCAAATGTCCTTACATCTTTAGTACAAAAACTATCACCACATTTTACATGACATGGAAAACAGGATAAACATTGATGTCAAATGCCTGAGAACAACATTATATTTCACTGCTCCAGGACAGACAATTTTTGTGTGCTCTATTCCAGAAAGAGAAAAGGAAACAAAACAAAACAAAACCTTGTAATGGTTGCAGTTTGTATTAACTTCAAAACTGGTATTTCTTTCTCAAAGATCATTTTCTGTTCTTTAAAAAAGCGGGGGGTTAGAGTATGAAACCTCATACAAATCAAACATTGAAGAATATGTTGTTGAGAAAGCACCTGCAAAGTATTTTCAGACCTTTGAAAAACGATGTAATTTGAATCACCTGTCTAAATAGGTCATTTAACTTAGAAAAATTAAAATTAGCTGTGCAGGGTCAATTCTTTTTCTACAGCATCTGCATCTTGTGTGTCCTCTTCAAAGTCAAACCAGAGCTAAGTGTCAAAAACAGCCATAATACATGAATTTATTCCAAATCTTACAGTTATTCTGCTTGAAATGGCCATAAAAGTTAACATTATATACAAAAACATAGAATGAGGAGTTGCTAGAAAAAGTTGGGGATGGGGGTGCAGAAGGAGACACAAAACTCACCTTTCAAGAGATAATGGTATGTGTAAAAGAGGGAGTCTCTACTGGTTCTCATTTCTTGCTTTTTACATACGCACTTTTACAATATATGGCAAATCAAAATCAGGCGAGCCAAAACACAACATAAATACTTTCACACAAGTGTAGTCTCCCATAAGCTTCTCTTTCGTTATCAAACTAGCAATATAGGACTATGAACCTTAACGCTATTGTCCAGCACCTTTAAGTACCTACTCATCCTACAACACTCTGGTAAACTCGGGGATTGAATCCCTCTCCCCAGAAAACCTTCCCAGGAATAGAATAAACGACAAAATCTTGAAACATCTTAAAAATGAGAACAGTAAAATAAAACGCAAATGAAAAGTTTAGCTGCCTAAGATATTCAGTGTCCTTCTACAACCAGACCATCCATAAAATCAAAAGGACCTCAACAATGTTGGAACAGAAATGTGTCAGGACCACTGGACCCTTGGCTTTAGAAGGGAGGGCATCCAAGCTGGCTGGCAGAGAGGCAATCAGCATCAGGGAGAGTACAGTAAGGAGTCAGTTTTGTTTCAGGACTCTTCAAAGCCACCAGGAAATGTACCCCATCCTTTCTGGGTTAAAAGTAACTTTGATGCACAGAAAAAAAGTACTTTCATATCCTCCAGCTAGCAACAATTTATCACCCACAGGCAAAGAGTGATCGGAGATGCTAATGAAACATTCTCCTCTCTACCCACTTCCCCAAAGCCACTTTCCAAAAATGAGATCTTGAGGAATTTTGATTTACTAAAGACTTCTCTCTGTTTAAAGACGAAATGGAAGGACCTTTGCACGGACAAGGAGGCAAACTGAAGACTTGACATTGAGCAATTGCGAAGGAATGTTCTAAGCTACATTCTTCTTACAAGGGGAAACCCAAAGCAGAATTAAGATCTCTTCACCTCCAGATGGAGGAGAAAACATATATAACTGCCCGGGACGGAAAGAAACAGTATCACTCCAGCCACCGCCCCCCGCCCCCTTTCCCAGGATCAATGACAGAAATAGTCCCAGCAGCGAGGGGCAGGGCACGCTGGCTGCTCTTTCCACTACGACCTCTCCAAATCCGCTTTTCACTTCGCCCTGTCAGTCCCTCCTTAGTCCCTCAGCACGGACACCTGGCCCCATCTCTCTAAGCGGCCACTTCTCCGCCCACCATCCTTAGTTCTGAGCGGACTCGGCCCCACAACCGCCCTGCCTCCGGCGCGTCCCTCTGGGTGGCGTCCCCCACACTTGGGAGGCTCACGAAAGCCCCGGGATGAGGCGCCAGCGCCGGGGCTGGGGAACCCCGGGGGTTCTGGCCTCGCTGGGCTCCCGCCCCCCACACCTCGACGCCTGAGCGGATTAGGCGGCTGGGCTCGCAGAGCGCGCACAGCCCCCGTCCCTCCCACTCTGGCCCCTCCCTGGCTCGGGCGCCCCGGGGTCCCCCGCTTCCGCGGAGGTGAGCGCGCACTCACCGGAGGTGAGCTGCATCCAGGCACATATCTTGTACACAGTGGCCGTGTTGCAGAAGAAGAAGAGGGTAAAGCAAACGATGCAGGCAATGATGAGCATCATGGAGAGGCCGATAAAGAAGGAGGCGGCTTTGAAGGCGCCCGAGGGCAGCGTGGAGAAGTCCGTGAAGCTGCCCCTGCAGGTCAGCTCCCGGGAGAAGCCGTTGCCGATGCAGTAGTGGAAGAGCCCGAAATAGCCGGCTTGCGGGGTGTCCACGCCGTCGCCTATCCAGTAGGGCTGGATGAAGCACACCACGTTGACGATGGCAAAGCAGATGGTGAAGATGGCCCACAGCACGCCGATGGCCCGCGAGTTCCGCACATAGTTGGTGTGGTACAGCTTGGCAGCCTCCTGAGTCGGGAGCATCGCGGCGGCGGCGGCAGCGGCGGCGGCTCCGGGCATTCTCCCCCTCCTCTTCCTCCTCCTCCTCCTCCTGGTCCTCCGCCTCCCCCCGCCTCTCTGCGCGCAGGAGACACACTCACGGAGCCTCGCGCGCTGCAACTCCCCTGCCTTCGCCTCAGCCCAGCAGCATCAGTTTCAGAGTCTGCATCCTCGCTCCCGGAAGGAGGGCGGGGGAGCGCGGAGCACCCCTCCAGCTCGCCTAGCACAGCTTCCCGGCTCCCCTCCCTCTCTCCCTCCTGGCCCGGGCTCCGGCCCTCCTCACCACCCTCCACCCCTCTTCCCACCGCCGCCGCTGCAGCTGCTGCAGCTTAAGGCGGCAAATCCCTCGTGGAGCACCGCGGCGCGCAAGCCCAGGGCGCCCCCCCTCCGCTTCCCGCCTCCCTCCCCGCTGCCCGGCCCGCGCTGCCAGTGCCCAGGGGCGCAGAGGACAGTGGCGACCCCGGAACGCCCATCAAGGGGTGGACACGAGCCAGAGAAGTGGGCCTGGATTAGGAGGGCGAGGGTAGTCTAAGAAGGTGGCAGGAGCACCCACAGGGATCCTAGAGGCAACCCCAGGATCCTGGTGGGTGTGAGAGGCCGGGCTCGAGAGGCTGATTCAGGGAGCATTTCATCACCGCACAGCAACGTGCTTCGACCTCTGCATCTTTGCAGAGGCACGAGGGGCAGCGCGGCAGTTGCAGGCAAGAGACACCAAGGCAGAGGAGGCATACAGCCCCCAAGAGTCTTTCTTGTTACCACAGAACTGCCCCTGGCTAACTCCTTGTTTGCCTTCAGGTCGACAGGTGGAGACAGAAGTTGCGCAGGAGCCTGGCAGACAATAATGTAAAAGACAAACCTCAAGGGTGGTCTCACATCAAGCACAGCTGAGCTTGCGTTCTCTTTACGTTTTTCCCTCAAGCAGCCAGCTGAACTGTAGCCGATGGATGCCCCATACTTTCCTTTAGGTCGTTTCCCCGATAATTCCTTCTATAGATTGGGCCTGTGTGTGCTTGGAAGGGACTATGTCACAGAATTTTATAGTTTGTTTGAAAACAGGGTAGTTCGGCCAGTGTTACACTTACTATACAAATATTGACAGCTACCCTGTGCCCAGGCACTGAGCTGGGTGGTAAGGGTACAAAAAGACACAGCAGATGGTTAATTGTCCAGGAACTTCCATCTCCCCCTACAACCCAAAGCTAACCAGAGAGCTGTTTTCAGGCTAATTTATCCTGGAATTACCACTATAGAATTCCTTACATTTTCATATGGCATTGCTGTTGTACACCTGCCCTTCGTGCTGTTTCCTTAGCTTATGTTTTCCCTTTTAACAATCTTTCTATTGCTCTTTTAACAGTTTCTACTTTTCAAACTGCATTTCCCTATTTCAGTTGGGTTTTTTGTTTCTTTCTGATTCTGACATAAACAAACATGTAACTGCCTCCCACCCCCAGCCATGAAACCAGAATGTTTAATTGTAGGAGTGGATTTTGGTAACAAATAATTTTGAACCATATGATCACAGAATTTTCTGAGCATTTCTATCAGAGAGAATTCTGATAGAATTGGACCCTATGTCTATACCTAATTGGCTATATCAATGGCTATTCTATGGTAGAAGGGTCATACCCTAAGAGATGAAAATTATGCTTTTCATTTGATAGTCTGAAGATTTGAGATTCTATGAAGAGGGAGGGGGAGAAAGTGGAATAGGGGTGTGAGACACATAAGATAATGAAGGGGCTGCTGCTGAAACTGGGAAAGGATCTAAAAGCATGAGTTTCAGAATCTTCCATTCAGCTTTTTCTATAGGCATGTAATTAAAATATTACACTTCAAGGTCCATCAGACAGAGCTTTGAAAATCAAGAGAACAGAATTAAACAGCATGAGACATGTAAGTTTAAGTGAGTAAGAATTTCTATGAAGTGTGATTGTAGACTCTCAGAAGGTCTGCAAAATAAGTATCAGAGGGATTTGGAGGAGGTGACAAAGATGACCTAAATATGGGCTAGCCCAATATAACACTTGCAAGTCTCTAAAAATACAGTTCATGATGATGCATCTTGAGAGCATTGGTGGCAGTGGAGGGTCAGAATTTCTGTTAGGTTTCATTTGTTTTAACTCTCCTGAAGTTGCTGGTAAATCAGAAGAATTTTAACATGGAAAGAGAAAAAGGAAAGGAGAATAATCGGATTTATGGGGCCATTTGGCAGGCCATGTGTCCCAGGGGCAGAGATAGCTTTACAGCAAGAACTGACAGTAATTTCTAGTAACTCTCTTAAGCTCTCAAATACCCCAAACCTGGTTGTATGAAGTAGTCTCTCTTTAAAATAAATGCCTGAAAGAAATCTTACTGTTTCCATGGGGTGGTTGAGATGGGAGGTGGCTGAGAAGGGAAGGCTGAGAATCAAAAAGCCTGGTTTATACCTCAATGCTTGAATTGCCTTTATGGGACAAAGAAAAGACTGGTGGGTGACTCAGATTCAAATGTGATTCAAAGAGCTTTTCTATTTGAGTCATGCCCAAGGAGAGCCTTATTCTTATTCCAGGTTTGGAATCGCCTCTGGGTTCATGTTCAGAATTACCATGCCAAGGGGCACGCTCAGAGTGTCCACTGTTGTCAACAGCAACGAGGATCAGACCAGTGTTGGTGTATTGCTGATCTAAAGTGCTCCCATTCCCTCTGAGAATTTGAGTTGTTGCCTCTTGAAGTTAGGGTCAGTCAGGGATGAACTGGAGTCTGCCAGTTGCCCTTCGCCCTACCTTCACCCTTCCCTATATTACAGCAGATTTTCAGGATGAAGCAGGATCTTTAAAGACTCTAGCAACTAGGGATGAGCTAAAATACCTGTGAACTTCTGGCTTGCTATCAACGAATGCAAGATGTTCTTCTACCCTTTCCCAAACCCCTTTGTCACCCACCCCCCAACTTTGTCCTTAGTAACCAGGAATCCCAGAGGTAAGACAATTTCTTCTCTTAATCTAAAACTTTTGGCTTGCACCCTGTACACTTTAGGAGTTGTGACAGCTAAGCATCTGGGCAACTTATTGCACCTCATTAAATCTGATATGACCAGGAAAGCTGCTTTGGGAAGGAGGAAATAATAAAACTGGCCTGATTCATGTTAAGAAGTTGCTATTGATAGAAAAGTATTTTGAAACTATAACATGATTCATATGTGCTAAATAACTAGTAGAAGCCAGTGTCATCGACAGCATCGAATTAGAAACACTGAACACACAAATCTCAAACTTCACTGTTAAGATGTTTTCCTGTGACTACCGCAAAGGGTCAGTGGTGAGACCCACACCCTCACTTTTTGCAAACTGTGTCTCAATGAATGTTAGGACTATATAAGAGAAAGCAACAAAAGAAGAATGGGGGCCTTGTAACACTGCAAAAATATCCTGGGTAAGGTAAAGAGCTAAATATTTTGGTCCCAAACTAATCTGAGACAGTATGGGAGAGTGTGAAAGCCTTAGAGGACAAGAGGCTTGGGATCCAGACCTAGCACCATCTTTGTCTAACTACGAAAACCCAAGGATCTAAGGGATCCATTTTCTCATCTCTAAAATTATGGTGAAGGAGAAAGGACATTAGATGTATCCTGAGCTGCCTTTCTGCAGTAGTTCTATTCTATGAATACTCTTCCAAGATAACTTTGAAAAAAAATATAAAAAGAGGTACAACCTAGCACTTGGGGAAAACATTAGTCGAGACCTAAGGAATATATATCAGACTGTGGTGAAAGAGACATTTTCTTTAAAATTGAAAACATCTTCTGAAATCCCGTCGGTATAATTTTTCAAGCAATGGCTGCTTAGAGTTTTCAGATGAGTCATTACTATGACCTTGGATAATGGAGAAAGAGATGATTTCTAGAATCTGTTACTTAATCGATTTTTAGGGCTATTGCCAAGGTCAGTATCAGATTCCACTCCAGAATATAAAGATTTTAATAATGAAGCTCTTTTCACTCATCAAGGCTTTCCTCTGCTCTCCTTTAGTTTTCTTTTAGGGATTTTCAGAAACCAGGAACCACCTCTTAGATAATAAATCACTAAGTTAGCAGTGGCAATCAGATAGATTATTTCAACTCTCCCTGCAAATCAAGACCAAATTCATCACAGGACTCTGAATTCATTGCACCTTGGTCTGTGTAGAACTCCGAATGGGGAGGAAAATGGGAAATAGAAATGCCAGGCTTTCTCCTTCTTTCCTTTGCTCCTCTATTTGGAATTGGATTATGTGTAAATTGGCCCTTTCTTTTTTTTTAATTTTTTCCAGAACTCAGTTAAAAGCATAAGTTGTTTTCTCATAAGGCTGACAATCTGAAAGAACATACTAAAAGAACTATGTTGCTATTAATCTGTTTAAGCCCTTGATAATTTTAGAACAATTCTGTCTAAAGATACGTAGTGACCTCTATTGAATAAAATACTATAGAAATATGACCATCACCTGAAGTGTGGTTTTTTTAAAGTCTGTCATAGTGATATTACGTTAAAATTTAAAGTTCAGTATGCAGGTCCTATTCTCTTTGAATCTAACACTAGTTGGTCTTCTTGATCTTTAAAAAAGAAAATTCTATCTGCTGTACCTTCTGAACATGCTTCATGAAGTTTCCCACTCAAGGTGCAGCTTGATTGAAAATAAACACCTACAATTTGAAACATCTACCCTTGTACCTTCAATTTGGGGCCTGTATTTGAACCCACTACTTGGATTCTCTGCTAAAGGCATCTGTATCCACACAGCTTGTTTCTCCTACTTGGCAATCATTTGCATCTCTCAAACCTCAAGTTCAGCCTTTTTGAGAAGATCCCCAAGCCATATATTCTATATTTTAAGTCTTATAATTCCAAACACATATCTAAAGGTGCTTTCTTTTACTGCCATGGTAACATAAAAATATTAATCTTGAAAATTCAGTACTTTTGTTATAGAGGCACATTTTTATATCTGTATTAGTCAGCTCTTACTGCAGAAGCACCCCAAACTTTCAGTCGCTTATAACCACAATCATTTGCTTCCTACCCACAGCACATGATGAGTTGTTTGTTGGCTGTGGTCCTGCTCTAGGTGGTGGACCTGACTGCAGATCTGTCTTCTCATTGTGGGGTCCAAGTTGAACGCCTCTATTGAGAACATATTGTTTTATGACGAGGACAGAACTACAAGAGGCTCAGGCAAATTATAAAACTGTATATAAAACTTCTGCTCAAATATGGCATGCTCAAAACTTCTGCCCAGATATGGTTATATTCCATTGGCCAAAGCATATTCCACTGGCTAAAGCAGATCATACGAAAGTCAATATGATGGGGATATATTATCCTTTTAAAGAAAACAGCCCAGTGAAAAACTCAAGAACTTTAATAAAAGTTGTTACATTCACCCTCCGTGCTGATAAAACTTTAATACCAACTTACTTTTCCAAATGTTTCCTGTCAAGACTACATGTGATTTTTGTGTGAAGGCTATAGGCTTTCAAATCAAATAATCATTTCAAAATGAATAGCCATTTCATCCCACTCACTATTTTACTGAAGAATATGTTTCTTTTTGTCTTTTTATTTAAAAAATTGCAAACTGAAAAAGGCCAATGAAAAGCTAAATTTATATTAAATTTCTTCACTTTACAATATTCAAACATGAGCTATCATTCTGCCTGTTAAAGTGTATATTGTAAAAAATGGTATTTAGTTTCAAAGGGGAGAAAAAAAAGTTACCTTACGAATTTTCAGGACTATTTATAGTGTTTTCCAAACTTGAATATGAATCTTTTTTTTTTTTTTTTTTTGGAGACAGAGTCTCACTCTGTCACCAGGCTGGATTGCACACAATCTTGTCTCACTGCTCACTGCAACCTCTGCCTCCCTGGTTCAAGTGATTCTCCTGCCTCAGCTTCCCAAGTAGTTGGGACTACAGATGCGTGCCACCACACCCAGCTAATTTTTGTATTTTTAGTAGAGACAGGGTTTCACCATGTTGGCCAGGATGGTCTCGATCTCTTGATCTTGTGATCCACCCTCCTCGGCCTCCCAAAGTCCTGGGATTACAGGCGTGAGCCACCGCGCCCACCCTGAATCTTTTTAAAGAAAAAAAAAACACCTTAGTGGACCTACTATAATGACTTGCTAAGTTATTATTTTAATGTTTCTTAAATGGACAGAATAAATACTAAAAGCATAACATTTAATTTAATCAGTTTTCAGTCATGGCAGCATGAAGAAATTAGTGTATCTTCTTCTCCAGAACAAGTAAAACTGAATAAAATTGTCAAAATATTCATTTCAGAGCTCTGAAGACTGACTATAGGCAAACAATAAATTGAGAGGTGTTTATTCACGAAGAACTGCTGGAGTTTGGGTAAGAAAAGTGAGAGTTTGTGACCTTTTGTGTGGGGTGCCACCCTTCTTATCCACCCCCAGCTCAATCAGCACATTAGTTTTAGCGTGACAGGGCCAGCAGTGAAAACAAGCAGCTTCTTCCAGAAAGGGAAGACTTGATTTCAAGGGCTAGAAGAATATGATACATGCCAAAAAATACAATCACTGAAAGTAGCAAGCTCAACAGGAAATCAGTATGGAAAACCCGCAGTTCTGCTAGCTTGAGGTCACAGCTGGAGCAAGCAGGACTAGTCCAGAATTTAATGAAGATACCCAGGAAATTAGAGAACTGTAGAAAAGCTAAATAAACTCTCCACACAACTCTAGCCAACCCTGGAATGACATGCATTTTCAGGGGAGACAAAAGAGTGTTTCTTGGCAAAAAGTAGAGGCTGAGAAATAGTTGAGAAATGGCTGAATCCATTGTCAGAGGATGGAATTCTTACAGGTTTAATGTATTTGTGTATGATCGCTGCCCAAATCATTGCCTGACCACTAAGATCTGCAGACTCAGGGAAAACCTTTAGAAAACCAGGATAAAAAATAAAAATAAGAAGAATAACTTTTAAAAACTTGTGCACAGACATCGGCATCCACACACCATAGGAAGACAGATTCTACAGATTAAGTTCAGGAAAGATATTCTAAAATAATCCCTCAGGAGAGAAAATCAGAATCTAGAGTTGCGATCATTTACTATCCAAAATATTGAGTTTTGTATTAAAAATTATGAGACATGCAAAGAAACAGGAAAATGTCACCCTTAGGAGAAAAATTTTTTAGTAGAAACTGACTCCCAGGTGTTTGGTTTTAGCAGACAAAAACTTCAAAGCAATTTAAAATATATTTTTAAAAATGAAAAGAAACCATATTTAAAGACTTAAAGTATAATGACTACTACTCAACAAATAGGAAATCTCAATAGAGAAAAAGAAACTACAAAAAAGAACCAAATGGAAATTCTAGAGTTGAAAAGTATAACAACTGAAATAAAACATTTATCTGATGGAGTTAACACAGATTTTATATGGTAAAAGAAAGCATCAGGGAACTTGAAGATAAATGAATAGAAAGTATCCAATCTGAAGAACAGAGAGGACAAACATTAACGAAAGATAAATAGAGCCTCAGAGACCTGTGGGACAATATCAAGTGTACCAATGAATGTGTAATGAGAGTCCCATAAAGTTTATCTGAAGAAACAATGGCTGAGCACTTCTCACGTTTGATGAAAAACATTAATCTACAGACCCAAAAAAGTAAAAAAAATGCCAAGTAGGACAAACATAAAAAGATACATACCTAGACATATACTTAAACTCCTGAAACCAAAGACAACAAGAAAATCTTGAAAGCAGCAAGAGAAAAGTAATTAATGGGAAAGCAGTAATGACAATACAATTAATGGCTAACTCCTTATTAGAAACAACAGAGCTCAGAAGGCATTGTAATGACATATTCAAAGCGCTGAAAGAAAAACTATAAACCAAAAATTCTACACTCAAGAAAATTATCCTTCAAAGTCGAAGGATAATTCAGTATCCTGGTCACACTACAGTACTATAGCTTGGCAAAGTGTTGCCAGTTGGGGAAAATTAGGTAAAGAAAACATAGGAATTTCTCTGTATTATTTCTGATAATTGCATATGAATCTATAATTATCTCAAAATAGAAAGTCTAATTTTTAAAATTATATGTAAAAATAAATGTATACATATTCCAAACATCAAAAAAACTGAATGGAATAAACGCTATCAATCAAAATACAAAGATTGTCAGATTGGCTAAAATACAATCCAAATATCTATCAATGCCTTCTGGTAATGGATAAACAAAATGTGCTTCATCTATACAACAGAATTAATCAGCCATAAAAATGAAAAACTACTAATACATGCTATAAGATGGATGATCCTTCAAAAGCATTAGGCTAAGTGAAAGATTCCAGACACAAAATATTCCATTTATATGAAATTTCTAGGAAAGGAAAATCTCTAGAGACAGTAGATCAATAATTGCCTGGAGCTGGAGTTGGGATAGGGATTGACTTCAGATGGGCACAAGGAGGACTTTTTGAGAAAATCGAAATGTTGTAAAACTGGGTTATGGTGATGGTTGTACAGCTTAAGACATTTACTAAGAAATCATCAAACTGCACACTTACAATGGTTGAACTTTATAACATGTTAATTATACCTCAATAAAACCGTTTGCAAAATTAAATTTAATGTTTATACCTCCTTTTTTAGGTTTGAAAAGAAAAGTTTTATTAGAAAGTATGCTGCAGAATAGTACAGTGGGTGCTTCAGCAAGAAAGGACTGCATATGCCATGGTGGATTTTCCTTACGGCTATTAATGGACCTTAAAGTGAGAGCTTAAGGGTAATTTGGACCATATTAGCCATGTAAGTCATGATAAATGATTGCATTTGTGGACAGTTTATACCTTTTATAAAAACAACTCAAGAAATTATCAGCCTAAAAGAAATCCACAAATTAAATATGTCAAACAACCAAACTAATAAAATTCAAATGAACATTTCCAGAATATAACTGAGAAATTTAAAGATATTACCTAACAAATTTTTTTGGCATATTATATACTCACTTATACTAATGGTACAAGTTTATATGCAGAAAGACAAGATCAACTCAGTAAAACCTCCCTCAGTATAAATTTGGCTATGGTTGATCTAGTCAGGTTTTTTTAGAGACTGCAATGCCTACCCTACAGTGTGTTCCTTGGCAACTCAATTCTCTCACCACCTTTCTTCCTTCAAACTACTACAAAACTTTTCTTTGCACAGTTGGACTATAATGTGCTTTGGCTTTTACTAGAATGTAAGCTCCACAGAAACAGGAACTTTTTCTGGCTCAGTGCTGTATCCCCAAAGCATGGAACAGTGCATGGCATATTGTACATATTGAAAGAATAAATGAATAAAATATATATAAAGTCCACTTTATTATGTGTTGGTATTTTACAATATTACTTTGATGTACTGTGTATCATTTTCAAATGGCGGTATCATAGTTACTAAATGAGAAATTAACATCTTATTCCATGAAAATGATTTTAGTTGCAAATTATCACTGCAAAAGAGAAAAGATTTTTTGTTTGCTTGCTTTGTCTTTGAAATTAGTAATAATTACACAGTAGTAGTTGTAGAATAAGTGTTATTTTGTTGTTAGAATGTCTAGTGGAGCTGGACATGCTTACCAGTATATTAAGAACTAAACTCCTGGGTGGATCACTCTGTATCAAAGCAGTCATAAATATGAGCCCTCTACTCTAAAAGTGTTTGCCAGTACTGTTTTCCAAGCCATTTCCCCACCAGACAGTAAGTGAATCTTATTACTTGAAATATGTTTATATTAATTTTTGAATTAACATTTGATTACAAACTAAAATTTAAAACTCTCCTACAGAACTCACAAATGCTGAAGAACATGTTGTAGATCTGTTTAAGAAGCACTGACCTAACTCATTATGCATTTCACCTGATAACGTTTCTCAGTTTTATGAGTAATTATTTTTCATTAGTATCCTCAATAAAAGTATGAAATAGTGCTTCAACTAATTATTCTATTCTGGGGGGTATTCTGTTTTTTAACTTTTTCATTGAAAACATCTGTCTTTAAATATTTCTCAGGCACACTTAATTTCTGATGTATCTTATGGTGGAAAATTCTGAAATCTCATCTGAGTACTTATTTAAATACTGAAGCAGATTGTTATGTGTGGAGGGGTCGCACAGTGGGGAGGGTGAGGAGGAAATCAAGGCTGCTCACTAGCAATCTTCTGGCCCACCCTCAGGCAGAGGCGATGGCAGCCTTTTAGGAAGGAAGACTAATTGCACTTCTAAATTTCCTCCACAGGGTGTCGGCTCTGAATTTGGGGATCTTGCACCCACAGAATTCTGATTAATCAATAATATGGAGTAATATTACATTGTCATTTGCTAATTTTTCAGAGAATTCTGCAAAGATTTCATTTCTAAAACTTAACTTTAAAAATCTGGTATTTGAGAGAAATTTGAAAAGACTGTCTAACTATTCAGATCTTCAAGGTTTAGTGAATTAATTCCCTTTATTCATTAATATAAATAAATACTAACTAGTGCTTACTGTTAGTAGGCTGCATACTGGGCTAGTTGCCGGGGTCACAGGACACAGCCTCTGTCTGAAGGAGTTCACACAATCAAGTTAAAGAGATATGCAAAATAAGCATTGCAATGCAGTGTAGTACATTCTTACATCTGATAGAGATGGCCTCTGAGGACACAGAGAGATAGCATATAACTACCCTGGGATTCGCAAAAGCTCCCTTGATGAGGAACAGACTGGTGAGGGCATGGATGGTGATGAGAATGAGCAGAAAGGATGTTGCAAGAAGCAGAAACAATACCAGCAAAGGCACTAAGGCAAGACAGAATTAGAGAACTTAGAATTAAAGAGGAGAGGTATGTGTGTCCTCTTATTCATTAGTCTTGTCCATCCATCAATCCATCCGTCCGTCCATCCATCCATCCATCCAACACTCATATTAATTCTGTTAAATTCCAGATGTTGATCTAAATGATAGGGACTCAAAGGTTATTAAGATTTTACTCCTATTACTTTAGAGGAAGCAGAGTCCAGTGAATCAGGAGAGACCTAAATAAATATAGAACCTCCTGTGTTTTTTTTTAATTATTGTGTTAAAAAACAAATAATATAACATAAAATTTACCATCTTAACCATTTTTAAGTTTACAGTGAAGTAGTGTTAAATATATTCACATTGTTGTGAAACATATCTCTAGAACTCTTTCATCTTGCAAAATTGAAACTCTGTACCTATTAAACACTAGTCTCAGCTTCCCTCTCCTCTAAGCCCTTAGCAACCATCATTCTACTTTCTGCTTCTATGAGTTTGAACACTTTAGATACTTCATATGAGTGGAGTCATATAGTATTTATCCTTTTGTGACTGGCTTATCTCATTTAGCATAATATCCTGGAGGTTCATACATATTGTAGCATGTGATGGGATTTCCTTCAAGTCTGCATAATATTCTACTCTACGTGTATATATCACATTTCTGTAACCATTCACTTGTCAGCAGACATTTAAGTTGCTTCCACCTGTGGGCTAGCGTAAGGAATGCTGCAGTGAGCATGGATATAAATATATCTCTTTGAGATCCTGCTGTGAAATTTTTTGGATATATACTCAGAAGTGGGATTGCTGGATCATATGCTAGTTCTATTTTTAATTTATTTTCGAGGAGACTCCATAATGTTTTCTTTATTTCTTCTTTTATTTTTGTTGTTGAGATGGGGTCTGGGGCCTCCCTATGTCACCCAGGGTGGTCTTGAATTCCTGGGCTCAAGTGGTCCTCCCGCCTCAGCCTCCCAAAATGCTGTGATTACAGGCGTGAGTCACTGTTCCCGGCTTCATGTTTTCTATAATGGTTGCACCATTTTACATTCCCACCAACAATGTACGAGGGTTCCAATTTCTCCACAACCTTACTACCGCTTGTTATTTTCTATTCTTTTGATAGTGTCCATCCTAATGAGTATGAGGTAATATTTCATTGTGGCTTTGATTTGCATTTCTCTCATGATTACACATGTTGGGCATCTTAGCATATGCCTGTTGGCCAATTTTTTTTTTTTTTTTTGAGATGGAGTCTCATTCTGTCACCCACGCTGGAGTGCAGTGGCATGATCTTGGCTCACTGCAACTTCTACCACCCAGGTCCAAGTGATTCTTATGCCTCAGCTTCATGAGTAGCTGGGACTACAAGCACCCACCACCACACCCTGCTAATCCTTTACCCATTTTTTAATCAGGTTGTTTTTTGTTGCTGAGTTATAAAAATTCCTTATAGATTCTGGATATTAACCTCTTATCAGATATATAATCTGTAAATATTTTTGCTATTCCATAGGTTGCCTATTTACTCTGTGGATTGTTTCCTTTGGTGTGCAGAAGATTTTAAGTTTGATGTGGGCCCATTTGTCTATTTTTGCTTTTGTTGCATGTGCTTTTGGTGTCATGTTTAAAAAAATCATTTCCAAACATGATGGCACAAAGCTTTTTCTTTATATTTTTTCTAAGAGTTTCATAGTTTTAGGTCTTATGTTTAAGTCTTTTATCCATTTTGAGCTATTTTTTGGTATATGGCATAAGATAATGGTCTGACTTCTATTTTTTTTTTTTTTTTTTTGCATTTGGATATACAGTTTTCCCAGCATCATTTGTTGAAGAGACTATCCTTTCCCCATTGTGCAGTCTTGGGCACGTCTACCAGGCTTTCCAGCTTTCAACGCTTGTTGAAAATCATTTGACCTTGTAAGCAAGGCCAAATGATTCATTAATTTGGGCATCATTTATTTCTGGGTGTCTTTTTTTCTGATCCATTAGTCTACATAGCTGTCTTTATGCCAGTACCACACCATCTTAATTACTGTTGATTTGTAATGTGTTTTGCAATCAGAAAGTGTGAGGCCTCCAGCTTTGTTCTCCTTTTTTCAAGTTTATTTTGGCTATTCGAGGTCCCTTGAGATTCCATACAAATTTTAGGATGATTTTCTCTATTTCTACAAAAAATGCCACTGGGATATTGATAGGAATTGCACTGACTCTATAGATGGCATTCTGCAGTAGGGAAATTTTCAGAATATTAGGTCTTCTAAGGCCGGGCACAGTGGCTCACGCCTGTAATCCCAGTACTTTGGAAGGCCAAGGTGGGCGGATCATTTGAGGCGAGGAGTTTGAGACCAGCCTGGCCAACATGGTGAAACCCTGTCTCTAGAAAAATACAAAAAATTAGCTGGACATGGTGGTGCACACCTGTAATCCCAGCCACTGGGGGAGGCTGAGGAAGGAGAATCAATTGAGCCCAGGAGATGGAGGTCACAGTGAGGCAAGATCATGCCACTGCACTCCAGCCTGGGTGACAGAGTGAGACTCCATCTCAAAAAAAAAAAAAAAAAAATTAAGTCTTTTAATCTATAAACACAGGATCTTTTTCCATTTATTTGTATCTTCTTTGTTTTTTTCTATCAATATTTTGTAGTTTTCAGTGTACAACACTTTCACCACCTTGGTTAGGTTTATCTTTTTTGATGCGACATTAAATGGGATTGTTTTCTTAATTTTCTTTTCAGATTATTAGTTATTAGTGATTTTTAAAAAGCAACTGATTTTTGTGTATTGATTTTGTGTCCTGTAACTTTGTTGAAATATTTTATTAGTTTTAACAGGTTTTTGTGGAATCTTTAGAATTTTCTGCACATGAGATGATGTTTGCTGCAAACAAATAAGTTTACTTTTTTTCCCAATTTGGATGCCTTTAATTATTTTTCTTATCTAATTGCTCTGGCTAGGATTTCCAGTACTATGTCAAGTAGTAGTGGCAAGAGTGGGCATCCTTGTCTTGTTCCTAATCTTAGAGAAAGCTTTCAAATCTTTCACCATTAGATATGATGTTAGCTATGAGCTTTTCATACATGGCTTTTATTATTATGTTGAAGTAGGGTTTTTTTCTTCACAGTTTGTTGAATATTTTCATCATGAAAAGATGTTGAATCTTGTCAAATGCTTTTTTTCTGCATCAATTCAGTTGACCATGTGGTTTTGTTCTTCATTCTATTAATTGTGTGTGTTATAATGATTGATTTCCATATGTTTAACCATTCTTGCACTCCAGATATAAATCCCAGTTGGGCATGGAGGATAATGCTCTTGATGTGCTGTTAAATTTGTTTTGATAATATTTTGTTGAATATTTTTGCATTAATATTCATCAAAGATATTGGTCTGTAGTTTTCTTTTCTTGTGTCTTTGTCTTATTTTGGTATCAGGGTAATGTTGGCCTCATTAGCATGAGTTTGGAAGTGCTCCTTCTTCTTCAATTCTTTGGAGGAGTTTGGGGAAGATTGTAATTAGTTCTTCTTTAAATATTTGGTAGAATTCTACACTGAAGCTGTCTGGTCCTGGGCTTTTCTTTGCTGGGAGGTGGCCAGGTAATTATGTTTCTAGAATTTCTTCCATTTCTTCTAGGTTACCCATTTTGTTGACATATAATTTGCTCCTGCCTCTTTATTGAATGTGTTTAATTCTCTCCATCTTTACCACCAAACTAGCCTAAGTTGTTAATCACCTCTTTTCTCAAATTACTATAGTAGCCATTTCATTGTTCTCCTTGCTTTCACCCTCTCTTATTTATTTTTCACACTGAGAACAGTATACTTTTTGAGTATAAATCTGAGTATGCCATTGCCCTTGCTTGAAATAATTCAATGGCTTCCAGCTGCTCTGAGACCAAAGGCAAAATGCTTAGCATGCCCCTGCCTGGTTTGAGCACCTCTACCATTTTCTGCAGCTTCAACTTACTCTCCTCTCTATTCCCCACCCACTTCATCAGCTACAAAGCCCTTCTCTGTATTTTTGTTCTCATTACATGTCTTCCTTCTGCAATAGGGCCTTTACCATACTGTTCTTTGTACATGGAATGCTCTTTTAGAAATTCACCTCTATCCATCCTTCAAATCTCAATTCAGTTATTGTTTTTCCCTTAAAAATATGAGTGTATAAATTTATTTTTTTTGTTTGTTTTTGTCATTTTTTTTTATTTTTTATTATACTTTAAGTTTTAGGGTTTGATGGCAAGCACTAATGGTCAGAAAAAATAAAATGTAGTCTTTACAGTAAAAAAAAATATTGTTTTTCTGGAAAGAAGCTTTTACTGACCTCTTAGACTTCCTCATACTCTCTCATGGTACCATGGATCTGTAATTTTTACCATTTATCATTCTTACAATAATACATCTATTTATGTGACCATTTGAATAATGCCTGTTTCCCCCCATATACACCAGTAAGTTTATATTTCTCCCCACTACTGAAAATTTAACTTCTAATTCAGTGCTCAATAAATATTCATTGAATGAATCAATAAATGAAAACATATGGTCTGGCAGATTGCATATTCCAAAAATGCCACAACAATATCCTCTATTCCACATGCTCTTTTTAACATGTGACTTTAATGCTCCTCCACTGAGAACTGAAGATTATGATCCCTCCTCTTAAGTCTAGGTAGGTTGGTGAATACAATGATGCTGTGTTATTTCTGGGGCTAGGCCATACAAGGCAACAGCTTATGCCTGGTTCTTTTGAGACCCTTTTTCCTGGAACTCAATCACCATGTCATGGGGAAGGCCAAATCCAAATAGCCTGGGTCAGGCATAGTGGCTCACGCCTGTAATCCCAACACTTTGGGAGGCTGAGGCAGGCAAATTGTTTGAGCCCAGGAGTCTGAGACCAGCCTGGGTAACACTGTGAAACCCTATCTCTACAAAAAAAAAAAAAAATTAGCCAGTGTGGTGGCCTGCATCTATAGTCCAAACTACTTGGGAGGCTGAGGTGGGAGGATCACCTGATCCCCAGGAGGCAGAGGATGAAGTGAGCCAAGATCACGCCACTGCACTCCAACCTGGGCAACAGAGCTAGATCCTGTCTCAAAAAGAAAAAAAAAAGAAACAAACAAAATACCCAACAACAAATAGCCTGTAGAGAAGACCACGGAATAAAGGACTAAGACCTTCATTTCACAGTCCTGGCTAAAATGCCAGCACCATCTTGGAGCAATGAGTGTGAGCCATCTTGAAAATGGATCCTCCAGCCTCCAGTTGAGACACTCCAGCTAGTATTATATACAGCGGCCATCTCTGTAAAGCCCTGCCCCCAAATAAATTACTGCTATTGTTTTAAGCCACAAAGTTTTGGGGTGATTTGGTACATAGCAAGAGAGAACTGGAACATATACTAAAAGAAATTCATACTTAACTGACAAAATATCCAGATTAGGTTGTCAAGATCACTAAGTCAGATTGAATATTTGATCACTCTTAAAGTGCTTTTCAATTAACCATTTCAATAATTGAACAGAGGAAGTAACCATCAAAGCAGCACATCAAAGGGTCAAAAAGAAATCTTATTAAGGATGTATGCCTTTTCACCCAATCTAGACCCCGGTTCTATGCTTATTCTGCCCACTCTCTTTTTCTTCTTCAGTCTCTCTTCTTTCCTACCTTAATTTCACATTCTTAAACTATTTAAATCTACAAAATTGCTTTGTTCTAAATTTTGTGATACAGGGTTCAGGCTGATGACAATTTTGTGATTAGTAGAAAAGTAGCTTGAAAGACTAGTACAAAAATAATAGAAATACCTGATCAAAGGAATTTGCAGTGACAACTCTTCTGAATAAAATTATTTGGAATAGTTTAGGCTCTTGATTGTACTTTTTATGCTTTGCAGCATGTAGCTAATTGGATATGTACAAATTGAGAAATTTACTGGATTTGCTGCAACCTGGCTGCTGATTAAGCTGGTAAAGTGTTCATGTTTGTGTGGTGGGCATATCATTAATCTGTCCCTGGAGTACACCTTGATAATAAGCATGGCTCCAGTCTTCCATTAAAGTTAAGTGCCTACTGACAGGATGCAAACAGAGCATAGTACATTGTAAATAAAGAGTGCCAGTTCTTCAGTTTGGCTGCCTGGGTTTGAATCCTGGCTTATCATATTTTAATTATGTCACTATGGCCAGGTCAATTATTCTTTTCAAGGTCAATTTTTTAGCTGTGTAATAGGTACTAAATGATACCACATCTTGAAGATTATTAGGAAGATTAAAGGGGATAATCCATGTGAAACATTCAGCAAGTGCTTGGCCATAGGAAGTGCTCAGTAAGTGCCAACTCTTACATTGTGTCCATCTTATGACTCATTGCTTCCAGTTTCATTCGATATAGCCAATCTCTGCATGACCTTTATAGAACTATGATGTATGTGAAACAACTTTGGAAGAAATGAGTTCGTTTACAACATGCAAGACTATCTCTCACCATATCAAATCATTCATTCCCCTTTCTACTTCTCTTGTGACCATGTTTGTTGCATTTTTTTTTTTTAAATGGAGTCTTGCTCTGTCACCCAGGCTGGAGTGCAATGGCACAGTCTCGGCTCATTGCAACCTCCACCTCCCGAGTTCAAGCGATCCTCCCACCTCAGCCTCCTAAGTAGCTGGGATTACCGGCACACAACACCACCCCCGGCTAATTTTTGAACTTTTAGTAGAGATGGGGTTTCGCCATGTTGGTCAGACTGGTCTTGAACTCCTGACCTCATGATCTGCCCACCTTGGCCTCCCAAAGTGCTGGGATTATAGGTGTGAGCCACTGAGCCTGGCCTGTTGCAATTTTATTACAAGTTCACCAGCCAAAGAACAACCCTCACTCCCAGTTTACTCTAGTTAACTTGGGGAACCAGAATGCCATTTAGAAAATTAAGTACACAGCACACTGAACAATACAATAGTGTTTTTTAACAGATTTCCAGAAACTTACCACCATAGAATTGTTTAATAAAGCTTCAGGTAAATCTAGATGAACATGTATTTAAATATGATCATAGAATGATTTCACAATGAGGTTAAACGGACAACGATGTAGTATGTTTCCTTTTCAAAGGATTTGTCTACATAGTGCGATGGAATTTTACTATATTAAGATATAACTGGCCTGGCATGGTGGCTTATTCCTGTATTCCCAGCACTTTTGGAGGCCAAGGCAGGCAGATCACTTGAGGCCAGGAGTTTGAGACCAGCCTGGCCAACATGGTGAAACCCCTTCTTTGCAAAAATACTAATTAGCCAAGCATGGTGGTTCATAGTAGTCCCAGCTACTCAGGAGGCTGAGGTACAAGAATCGCTTGAATCCATGAGGCGGAGGTTGCCGTGAGCTGAGATCACACTACTGCACGCCGGCCTGCGTGACAGAGTGAGACTTTGTCTCAAAGAAAGAGAGACATAACTGATATGATTAACTACAAAAGTGTATTAAGACAATTTAAAAATTCAAAATCAACTATGCTGGAAAGTGAAGTATTTTACAGTCATATAGACTGGAAATTTTCATATAATCATATAGACTGGATGAAGAGGAAACTTTCAACTCCACTGCCTGATTCAGGCCTGCAACACAATCCCAAATGGTGTTAGAAAAGCATGTTTCTATATTAGAGTTAATATGAACAAATTAATTATTTTTACCCCATGATGTGACATTTTATGACATATATTTTTAACATGGGAATAAAATAATGGGTATTACATTGATAATGATGTGGAGTAGAATAATAGTAGTTTTAGCACATGGTAGTATTCTAAGTGCTTCTCACCAATGGTCCTCTTTAATCTTTATAGCAGCACCATGAAGGATATGAGATTACTATTCATTTATAGATGAGGAAACTGGATTTTAGAGAGAGAGAAAATAATTACCCAAGTCACACAGATATTTAGCAAGAGTCAGAACTAGCCTTTTAACATGTATCTGTCCAACTTCAGAGCCTATTTATTTAACCACTATGCTGTTTATAAGTTGGATTGCATTAAAATTAAGAACTTCTATTCTCTAAAAGACACTATTAAGAAAGTAAAAAGGTAAAACAATGTTTGAAAGAAGATATTAGTAATATCTATATCTGACAAGGAATAATATCCAGAAGATATGTGTGTGTGTGTGTGTGTGTGTGTGTGTGTGTGTGTGTGTGCATGCATGTATCTTTTACCAATTAATAAGAAAAAGACAATACAACAGAAAAACGTGTAAAAGGTTTGGACAGGTGCTTCATAAAAGAGGAGAACCAACTGGCCAATTAATATATGAAAATGTGCTCAATTTCATTATTCAGCAAGAAAATGAAAATCAAAACAATAGGGAGATATCACTGCACACCTACTAGGAAGGCTAAAATTAAAAAGACAGACATACTAACTATTAGTGGTGAGGGAAAGTACCTGGAAATTTTCTATACTGCTTTTGGGAGTACAGTTTGATAGAACCACTTTAAAGAAGTGGATATATTGGTTTTCCAGCAACTACTAAAGGTAAACATTCTCATATTCTATGATCTGGCATTTTAACTCATAGATTTAACCCCCCAAAATGCATGGGATTGTGCATAGATGTATGCCAAAGACAGGTACAAGAATATTTATTGTGCCATCATTTGTAAAGCCCCCAAAATAGAAACAATTCAAATGTCCACCAACAATAAATGAGTTAAAAAAAGAAACTGTAATACATTCATGCAGTGCAATACTATATAGCAACAAAAATAAACAAACCATAACTACACACAACATGGATGAGTCTCACAAGCATATTGTTGATGAAAAGGAACAAAACACAGGAGCATACAGTGTATGATTCAGTCTTGGTCTATTTAGTATTACATAAAGGAATACATGAGGCTAGGTAATTTATCAAGAAAAGAAGTTTACTTGGCAGGTAATATAAGAAGAATAGCACCAGCATCTGCATCTGGTGAGGGCTCCAGGCTGTTTCCACATGGGGTGGAAGGAGAAGGTGAGCCATGTGCAGAGATCACATGGTGAGAAAGGAAGCGACGGAGTTGGAAGTGAACATCACTTTTTTAACAGCCAACTCTCCTGGGAACTAATAGAGTGAAACTCATTCCTCACTGCAAGAATGGCACCAAGCCATTCATGAGGGATCCAACTTCATGATCCAAACACCTCACATTAGGCCCAACCTCCAACATTGGGGATCAAATTTCAACATGAGGTTTTGGGGGATGAACTTCCAAACTGTAGCAGACTCTACTTATAAAGTTAAAAATTGGCAGAACTAATTGATAATGATAGATAAGCAAGTAGTTACTACTGAAGGTAGTAATGACTGGGAAGGAGACTAATAAAGCCTCCTGTTATACTGATAATGTTCTAGTTTTTAGTCTGGGTAGTAGGTACACAAGTGTATTCACTTTGTGAAAATCCATCAAGTTATACACAAAAGATTTGCACTTCTGTATGTATACACAGTTTAGGTGGGTAAAGGGGGAAGTAATCTTGCTCAAGTCTATGCTCCTGGCCCATAGGTGTTAGCTGATGGGGAAGGTTTTTATTTTGTGGTCATGAAGCTCACCCTTGGTTCTCTACATCCTCTCTGTTGTACTTCCAGAAGCCAAGGGACGGAATGAGGCTCCAGGTGGCTGGTTATGGCCTTTCTTTGCCTTCTAGAATGGGTAGACACAATAAGCCTACCATAATCCTTCTCCTACTCATTAGACCTTACCAATCCTTGTCTTCACACTTTTGACCAATTCTTGCTGTGGGATTGTCCTCTCATATTGTTGTTATTCATTGGAGCTTTTTTTTTCCCCAGCTATTGCCCAATTTGCCATTTTTTATACCCGTAGACATGACATATTTATACCCTTTTCTTATCTCACTTATCAAACAGTAGCCAAAATAGAGACTAAGCGGAACTTATCTCTTAGCATTTGACCTTGTTGATTGTGATTGAGATTGGGACCCAGGCAGAAGCATGACAAAGCAGGAAGAGCTAGAGATTAAGGCTTTCACAGTGGTCTTTGGATAAAGCTTCCGAGAATTAACTGAGAAATAAAACACACCAAAGCAGGAATAGAAACAGAAATAGAATAAAGTCGCTGAGAATTACAATTCTGAGAACTCAAATATTTCTGTGGTTTTCAAAAATTGCTTGATATATCTATGACCATAGGCCATGGACAGTACTTTACGTATAATAATAATAAATTAATATTTGGAGTTTAATATGTGCTAGGTATTGTGTTAAGTGCTTTTACATATATTATCTCATTTAACCCTTATAACCACTCTATAAGAGGTATTATAATTATAGTCATCTCCATTTATAGATGAGGAATTTGAAGTCTAGAAATATTAACTAACTCACCCAAGATTCCCCA
Source organism: Hylobates moloch (assembly GCF_009828535.3). Lineage (NCBI taxonomy): Eukaryota > Metazoa > Chordata > Mammalia > Primates > Hylobatidae > Hylobates > Hylobates moloch. The sequence continues at coordinate 185,065,930 of NW_026652276.1, read as the reverse complement.
GTAAATGAGTGGTATTATTGGAATTTGAACTTAGATACATCTGATCCAAAATTCCCATATCTTAATCAGTACATTATACTACTTATTTATTGCATAAAAGATAAGTCTGTGCTAATTGAAGATTGTGGGTGAGAATCTGCGAGTGAGGGCCAAGATGAGGTATATTACAGTAAAGTGTCATAATGATGGAGTGGAATTCAGAAATTGAGACTACATATGATACAAATCAGGTGTAATATGGAGAGACCATCAGTAAACACAAACATATGCCCTATTATTTTATTTTTATTGGATCTGAATGCATGGTACATTCATCAAAGATGTCTCTATCCTCTTAACATTCATCAGCATGTTACTTGTTTAGAAACTCAAGGTTCTTGTATGTGTTAACTGAGACTAATTTATAAACATTATGGGTTTTACACATCATCTGGGACCATTCTTTACTATTTAGTGCCAGGACTAGGAAAGAGAAAAAAAGGAGACTTGGAGGCTGGAGGTTCACTTTCCTGTATTACTGTTGCCATGGCAACTGCCGGCTCTTCCTCTGATGAGCTGTAACTATCATTAAAAAAAATACTAAGTTTTGCATTTTTATTTTCTATCACTGACTTTTTTTGGTGTGTTTTTTCTTCTTATTTCTTATGGCCCATGGCCAGACAAACTACAAAGCAGCAAATAATCATTGTAGTTTTTTAGGAATCACATTCATTAGTTTGGATAATTCAGATTTTTTAAAAGACATGTAAATAATTGCTGTGCTTTCAATTAAATTTATGATGTGTTATGGTTGAATTAATCACAATGTTGGTTGGTCTGAAATATTATAGCAAGATTAATAGACTGCATAAGTGACCAGGATCACACTTTCCTGTCTAGTGAGGTAGATTGTGGAGGGCCAGGTTGTCTGAGTAGCAGAGTGAACAGCTGGGTGTGAAGTGCGGTGGAAGGGACCACACTAGGCCTGCCCATAGGCCTGCCCACCTTACCCAAAAATATCTCTCCTGCTGCTTGTCATCTATGGTGCCTGAAATGTCACCATTTAAGCTTTATTTCTGTGGTTCTTAAAAGGCTTTCTTTAAAAATATTTTTGGTGTGAAATAATATCTATATTTAGAAGTGCATAAACCATAATGTTTAAAAATTACAGTAATTATTAAGTGAATACCTGAGTAACCACTACCCAACTCAAGAAATAAAACATTGACAGCACTCTCTTTTTTAAATTTTGTTTTTGCATCTGAAGGGAGATGAGAGCATTCTCAAAACCCTCCCACATATCCCTTCCAATTCACAGCCCCTTCCCTCTTTCCTAGAGGTAATAACATTCCAGATATTTACAGTAATAATTTCTTCTTTTTCTTGTAGTGTTTCCAGCTATACTGTGTTCTAAACAACATAATTACACTTTGCCTGTTTTCAAAAACTTTATATAAATGGAATTATGTTAAAGTAGTCTTTTACATCTTGCTTCTTTGGCTCAACATTATATTTGCAAGATTCATTTATGTTGTGGCATTCATTGGTGTATAGCATTCCATTGGACTCTATTGTTGATAGATATTTGGGCTTTATTTTCTTCATCTCTAGAATTGATCATACGATTTTTCTACTTCAATCTTTTATTGTGATGAATTACATTTTTACTGATTTTTAACGTTAAACCCAATCTTACAATCCTGTGTTTGGCAACTATTTTCATATGCTGAAATTAGCCTCTATTTTTCCTTTCTTATACTACCCTTATTGAGCTTTGGAATCAAAGGTGTGCTAACCTCATAAGAGTAATTAGTAAATGTTCCCGCTTCCTATTCTTTGGAAGTGTTTGTGCCATATTTATTTCCACATTGAATGTTTGGTAGAATTTTCTACTGGAGGACTTGGTTTCTGTTCCCCTATCTGTGAGGCTGCTGAGTCAAAGCTCAAGTTTTCTGTTATCTTGCCTAATATTGGTAAATGCCCTCAAGGCAGCGTTGGTGCCTGGCTCCTTTCCTTACTCTCCAGAATCAGGCTTTCTCTCAGAATTTGGCCTGGCAGTTCTCCACTATTTTGTCAACTCCTCAATGTTTAAAGGTAAATTTTTAATATTTCTATTTTTTTTGTTTGTTTTCTAGAATGAGAAAAGTAGGTCTGAATAAGTGTTCGATTCAATAAAGGACCTTTTGTAAAATGCAAATGTGCTTGGAAGGGAAAACTCTTTTAATACCCAATCTATTCATTGGATTTCCTTGTGCTCCTGGTATGTTGCAGAACTGGGCTTGGTAGGACTGCTAGGACAAAGGTGAAGGGTACAAGGCTGTGTCCCTACTAAGGAACACAGATCGGGGAAATGGATCACCTCCCATGCCACACCAGTTCTAACTTCTACTGGGCTGGTAATGTTGCTGTTCCATGACCTATCACGTCACCTTTTCAATTCGGACTCCAACATAACTTTAGTCTCTGATGCCACCCGCTGACCCCACTTCTCTTTCCACTTCTACTCTGGTCCCAACACCACCAGCCAGCACTGTTCCCAGCTCTTTGACACCTTTCATCTCTGCTGTGTCACCGTTCATCTGTGTTTGGGAATCATGAGGACACCCAATCATTGAATCTCAGAGATTTCAATTCTAAAGAAGTATATCTTTAAAGGGATTCAAGTGACACCCTGAAGAGTCATCACATGGTGCCCTAGATATAGTAGACCACCTCAGAATCCACTCTGTACATTAAAGGATGATATAGGATGTTTGGATCAGATGAATTTCCTGCCATATTGAAGCCACTTTCTCCCTTAGGAATTTCTTTGTACTCTATCACCACTTCTGTTTGAAGGTATGTTTTACTCTGAAAGTGAGGAACCTGACCTTTAGCCTCAAGCCCTCTCTGCAGGCTCCTTCCATGAGCCTTAAGGGAAAATAGGTAATAAAGGGGGACCCAAGATGACAAAAGTAAGTTTTTGTGGGGAATATATGCACACCTGAGAGCCAACTCTTTTGCGCATGGACCTTGGCTATGCCAGGAACAAAGAGGAACTTTCCTATTCACAAACCATTGCAAGGCAAGGCTGCCCATGACAAACCTTCTAAGAGTTGCCATCTTGCTGAAATATATGGGTCATTTCCTTATCCCTGTTGCTCAGGACTTCCTGGAGTCTGGGTCAAATATGCCTGAAATAACCTTACAGTTAAGAATATGTGCCGGGCGCGGCGGCTCACGCTTGTAATCCCAGCACTTTGGGAGGCCGAGGCGGGTGGATCACGAGGTCAGGAGATCGAGACCACGGTGAAACCCCGTCTCTACTAAAAATACAAAAAAATTAGCCGGGCGTGGTGGCGGGCGCCTGTAGTCCCAGCTACTCGGAGAGGCTGAGGCAGGAGAATGGGGTGAACCCGGGAGGCGGAGCTTGCAGTGAGCCGAGATTGCGCCACGGCACTCCAGCCCGGGTGACAGAGCGAGACTCTTGTCTCAAAAAAAAAAAAAAAAAAAGAATATGCATATACTTGTCATATCTTGCTTTTCCTTTTATGTTAATCTCTAGGAGTAAATAGAGAAATCTTTTGAAAATCTGTATTTAGACTTAAAGCATCCCGATGAGTGAAGTTACCAGCCTTGTCATCAGAACCGAGCTCTAGTCTTGGTGCTGTTACTTACCAAATGTATAACCTTAGGCGGTGTCATTTAATCATTCTGGACTTCAGGTTTCTTACTTATTAAATGATGAGATTTGACTGGATGATATTAAGAATGTTTTGGTTCTTAACGTAATTGAGATAACAAATCCACTCATAAATGCAAGAGATGATTGGAAGATAAACAGTTGCTATTTGGGGTGGGCATTTTAGTCTGGGATTACAAACCTCCTGGGGCATAGCTGTCCTCCCTCCATGGGGGAGAGAAAGCCTCATTCAGTTGTCTCCCTGGGCTCTAAGCTATCCACCTGAGATCACTGAGCTTCCACATAGGGGGAGAGTTTGGGGGCCCTAGCAAGACATGATAGGTTGCTCTAGCTGCTGAAGAAGCCCCCAAAGTTCTTTGTTTTCCACCACATATTTTGCAATGTGCCACTTCAGATATCTCCTAGATAAGTTCAGATGTCTCCTATGGACTTTTTCACAAGTCACTGTAGCAGCTCTGCTTCTGTTTTAGCCAATCTGCTTTGGTCTTCCAGGCTACCTCAGGATTGGCATGCGCATACATCCATAGTAGAGCTTTGTGTGATGTTTCTGCTATCTAATAGGTCAATACGATACGAACCTGTATAAGGCATGAAAATCAGGCCATAAGTTCAAGTGTGCAAGAAATATCATTTCTCTTTCTTTCTCTCTCTCTTAATATTTCCTCTTTAATTCTAAGCCCCCATACTACCAGGCTGGCAGGAAATTCCACTATAGTGGAATTTGGAGCTCTCCTCCCAGTCCCCTATCCTTCACCCTCACCCGTGAGTGGTGGCAAGACATCAGGAGCTGTCACAGTGCAGGGCCCTAGGTTTGGGAAATGAGGAGGAGGATGTTCTGATCATCATTCGTTGGTTCATATAGGTCATGGTCTTCAGATATTTCCTCTGAGTTGTCCACTGTCTCCTTTAGGTTTAAATGTTCTCTGTTGCTTCTGTGTCATTTATGGATGAGTCCAGGAAACTCAAAGCCTATGATTTCCCTAGAACAGCGATTCTTAACTGGGACAATTTTGTCCCCCAAGGACATTTGGCAAAATCTGGAGACAGTTTTGATTGTCATAAATGGGGGGTGAGTGCTACTAAAATCTAGCAGGTAGAGGCCAGGGATAGTGCTAAACATCCTACAATGCGAGAAAAGCCCCATCCCCAGCAAAGACTTATTCATCCAAAATGTTAATAGTGCTGAGGTTGAGAAACTCTGCCTTAGACCAGCGAATCTAGCTGCCAGTGTGAATCACCGGGAGAGCTTTTGAAAAACACCTATTCCTGGGCCCAAGTTAAATGAATTAAATCAGAATATTTAAGATAGACTTGGGTATTGGGATAAACAACAACAACAATAAAAACAACAAAAACAACTCTGGACTGAGCACAGTGGCTTATCCTTGTAATCCCAGCACTTTGGGAGGCCAAGGCAAGAGGAATGCTCAAGGCCAGGAGTTCAAGACCAGCCTGTGCAACACAGCAAGACCTCACCTCCATTAAATAAAAAATAACTTTAAAAAATTTCAAAGAAACTTCTTCAGATAATCTGACATGCAACCATGGCTGGATACTATTGCTTTAGACAATCCATGAAGCTATTTCCTACTGGGGTTTGGCAGTCCCATGTACTGCCAGGAAATAAAACACAAGTTCCCACTGTTCCAGGATCCACAGGCCTCTCAGCTCTTCCTCAGCCCAAGAGGGTCTCTATTTTATCGGAGAGAGCCTCTCTTTCCTTTCTCCTTCTTTGAGTCTACTGTTTCTTCCTTAAACCTCTTCCAATGGGTTTATGCTTTTAGAGATACTAGGTCCTATAGACTATTTTTGGGCTTTCTGCCTGCCCTTTACTCTCCCTTAGGCAAGGAAGCACAGAATTTATTGCTGAGTTAATAGAAGGAAATGAGCAGGAAAATGCTGTGGGAAAAAATATGAACTAATATCACCAAATATTATTCAGGCATATACTTCACAAATACTCTACAACTTCTTAGAAACCACCACTGTCATCCTCCACTGAAGCACCTAAATAAGTTCTAATTGGTCCCTTAAAAGAGTTCCTTTCCAGGTTTAAATTTTTACGGTTTTGAATGCTCATTTGAGTCCATCATTTCACATTTACAATTGTTAAGGGACAATTCTAATAGGCAATTCTGCCATCAACTCACACCCAGCATGTCCAAACTCAATTCACCATGCTCTATTTTAAATGTTTTCTTTTTCTTTTCCACATCCTCCTCCATTTCTGTATTACCTAAAAGACAATAGCTTTTCTCCATTACTCAAGGATGAAAAGGTAGACTCACTCTGGACAGCTATCTCTCTTCCATCCCCTGATTCTAATGACATTATCAAGGTCTTTTGAATCTTTAACAAACAAACAAAAAATCTTATTCCTACTTCATTGTTCCAGTTTTCACAGCTGCCATATTAGTTCATGACTCTATCACTTCTTGCCTATGTTACTGTAATATTTTCCATCATTCTTGGCCCAGATCTTTGCCATGTTCCATCCATTGCTCCTGTTCAAAAATTGTCAAGGTTTCTCCTCTGTGAGTTAGATCAATTCTAAACTCCTCTATATTGCCTTCAAGTCCTCCACAAGTTGGGTCTCTAAATCCTTAAGTCGGCTAACCCATCTAGGCCGTGATCTAAATATCACTAGCACCCACCATGGCTAAGGTCTGTCACGGAGCCATGGCTGAGACTTCTGACATTGTAACAGACTGCCAGCTTCTGTAGACACAGAGATTTGGCAGTCAAGCTCTGCATAGAGACCAGAGATGGCATTTCAGGGGAAGAGTTATTGAACAATAACAGTAAGGCTGAGTCTTCAGCTTACTAAACCAAGAGAATAAATTAAAACTGTCACATTCTAGAGGCAACAACAGAGATTAGTACCGCCCTTAAAGACACACACGATGCAACCCACCATATTCTTTTGTCATTCAGCAGTCTGGCTCCTAAAAATAAGGATGACTTTTAGGTGGATAAAAGTGGACTACTGAAAAATCAACCAAGTAGAAGCTGCAGTGTCAGATGTGGTACCTTTGCTAGGGCAGATCATTGCAACCTAGGTACATGGTATGCAGCCACTGATCTGGTGAATGCATTCTTTTTCATCACTATCAGAAAAGAAGATCAACAGTAATTTGTATTAATGAGGCATAGACAACAGTACACATTTATGTCTTGATCCAGGACTATATTAACTCTTTTATTATCTTCTCTGTCATAGTTTGAAGAACATCTGGACTTTCTGCAGAATACCACATTGGTCCACCGTGTCCAGGAGATCATGCTCATCAGACTGTTTGAGCAAAAAATAGTAGGTGTATTGAAGACCTTGGTAAGATGCACTTCAGAAAGTAAGAGTTTGATGATGAAATACAAAGTCCCGACTCCCTTCCATCAACTGAGGCCAACTCTGAAGGAACAGCCCAACTCCAGCACTCCCCATGGGATGAGCTGAAGTCTCCTTGCAGCTAGATGAGAGACGAATTCTATTTAGTCTGATTCTGCTGTCTTTACTACCTTCTAGGCTCTGTTTCAGAGTGTATGCTTCAACAAACCTGCTGCATGAAAATATCCCACACAGAGCCTGTTTCATGGATCTAAAGTAAAGTCATTAAATAATGAAGGGAAGTCCGTAGGTGACATCAACTAGGGCAAGTAGTGGGTGGCAGATTCTGATGACTCAAAGTTCTAAACTGGTATTGGGTGGTGGGAGGAAAGAGGACAAGTATCTACAAATGTCAATGCGAAGCAAGGACCTCCTCCAATTCCAGTTGTACGAGAGTGTGGGAGAGACAACTGACTTCATTAGAGAGTCCTGAGGGGATTGCTGCCTTTTAGTAGGGACAAGAAGATTAAAAAAAACTTTAGAGAAGATCATGGAGATTTTCTAATGGTAGAGCATGAGTTTCCAAGAATTAGTAGAAAGGGAAGGAGTGGGGGCCGGGCGCGGTGGCTCACGCTTGTAATCCCAGCACTTTGGGAGGCCGAGACGGGCGGATCATGAGGTCAGGAGATCGAGACCACGGTGAAACCCCGTCTCTACTAAAAATACAAAAAATTAGCCGGGCGTGGTGGCGGGCGCCTGTAGTCCCAGCTACTTGGAGAAGCTGAGGCAGGAGAATGGCGTGAACCCGGGACGCGGAGCTTGCAGTGAGCCGAGATTGCGCCACTGCACTCCAGCCTGGGCGACAGAGCGAGACTCCGTCTCAAAAAAAAAAAAAAAAAAAGAAAGGGAAGGAGTGGGATAAATCCCTGGGAGACATGCAGAACCGTTTCGGGATTACAATGGTGGGAGGAGGAGAGATGACCTGGCAACTTAAGCTTCTGTTGGTAGCTAAAGCAGCAGGGATAAAGAACATAATGAGATTAGCCCTGGGATTTTCAAGACAGAACAGGCCAGAGAGCTGTGCCTGTGGGGGTGGGGAGGACAGGCAAGGGCCCTGCCAGGAACATTCAGAGTGCTGGGGCTCCATCTCCTGTTCCCAACGTTCATGGGAAGGCTGGGATGGAGTGGTCTTACACTGAACACCGAAACTCTGAGCTCTGAAGCTCTCTCTTCAATTTTGCATAAAAGAGAATTAGTCTTTGCTTAACTTAGAACTTCCACCACATTTACAAGAGCAGGTGAATGATTTTATTATCTCTCTCGCTGTGATAACAGTAACTATGAGATGTACACTCCCCGTCATAAGATTTTTTTCTTCCTAACCACTGATATGGCATCAAATTAAAGATGTTTGGTTATAATAAGAAGCTTCAGAAATTGAAGGTGTCAAGCAAAAATATCTAGGTTGATCTCAGCTCCATTAAACATACACACACAAAGAAAAAACAATTATCTGCCAAGTAGAAAGTATAAAATCATCAAGAAATTAAAATATGTTTATATTTGTAAGAAGGTGAAGTGAGGAATAGACGTAGGAAAAAATGAGTGAATTTAAATATAATCTTGATGCTTTTTTCTCTGATAAGGATGTTTACATTTGGTATTTGGAAAAATGTTTCTTCTGACAATTCCAATGACTGATGAATAAAGCCCTTCCATTTTGTTCAAAGAATTGATCAAACGTCTGTGGAGAAATGACCTTAATTCTAAGTCCATCTTTGCTCTGAGTAATCTGGGGGATAAATCATTGTTTCGTTCATTTAAAAAACAAATATTTATTTGCGCCTATTCTATGCCACCTACTTAGTCTTGAAGCTAAACCTATGGAGAAGACAGACATGATCCTTCTCTTCATAGAGCTGGTATAAGTAGGTCGGGCGCAGTGGCTCATGCCTGTAATCCCAGCACTTTAGGAGGCCAAGGTGGGTGGATCACCTGAGGTCAGGAGTTCGAGACCAGCCTGGCCAACATGGCAAAACCCCTTCTCTATCAAAAATACAAACATTAGCTGGGCGTGGTGGTGGGTGCCCATAGTCCCAGCTACTCAGGAGGCTGAGGCAGGAGAATAGCTTGTACTCGGGAGGTGGAAGTTGCAGTGAGCCAAGATCATGCCACTGCACTCCAGCCTAGATGACAAGAGCAAAACTCCATCTAAAAACAAAAACAAAAACAAAAAAACAAAAACAAACAAACAAAAAACTGGGATAAGTAGCTGGATTCAGCCAAACAAAGAGACAATACAATATAATGTGATCGGTATTAATGAAGAAAGTACAGGGCCTCTCTATTAGCCCATAGGAGGGGTACTTACTTACCTTAAGATAAGTAGGAGTTGGAATAATTAAAAGACTAGAAAAATATTTTGGGCAGAAGCAACGGCTTCTGAGAAAACCCAAGGTAGAGGTAGAAGAGATCTCTGCAAAAGAGAAAACTTGAATTGTTGGTATGCGATGGAGGGAGAAGGGGAGCTACTACAGTGTTAAACCAGGTAAAATAAGTTTGGTCTTTACCTTGAGAGTGGTAAGTCACTGGCCATGTGTGCATTTAAAAATAATTACTATGACCACTGCGTGGGGGAAAAAAATGTTATTATAGAGAGGACTTGAAGAAGGGATTAGACCAGGTGATTTTTAGGATTTTTTTTTCCAGTACAAACATTCTGTAATTTGATGAAATAAATCACATAGAACTTTTGTAAGTAATCACTAAATCATTCAGAATAGCCACCTAGACTGGAATACAGTGGCACAATATCGGCTGACTGCAACCTCCCTCTCCCAGGTTCAAGTGATTCTCCTGCCTCAGCCTCCCGAGTGGCTGGGATTACAGGCACACACGCCACCATATCTGGCTACTTTTTGTATTTTCAGCAGAGATGGGGTTTCACCATGTTGGCCAGGATGGTCTTGAACTCCTGGCCTCAAGTGATCCACCTGCCTCTGCCTCCCAAAGTGCAGGGATTACAGGTGTGAGCCACCATGCCTGGCCAAAAACAGCTAACATTTCTTACAGACCTACCACAGACCAGGACCCATTCTAAGCACTTTATATTTATCATTGCATTTAAAACCAACACCAACCCAATGACACATGTTCTGTTATTGTTATCAATGCCCCCACTTTACAAAGAAGGAAAATGAGACACAGGGAGTATAATCAGTGAGTGACCAATGGATTTGCATCCAGGAAGTCAGATTCCAGTGCCCAGGCACTTACACTTTGGGATGTAAATGAACAGACTATTCTCATTCCCTATATTTAGAAATCTCATCCCTTACAGGAAGCATTTCCCAAGTGAAATGAGAAGGGATCTTCCTTTGTGACCAGGGGTGACAAACCTACATTCTGAACCTAAATTTGGGATTCATTCCAATAGGAAAGCAGGAAAATATCCAAGCTAATTTCCTTCAGTGGTTGTCTCAGAGATGAAGGTTTCTGGACTGGGTTACATAAGGCTTTCATAACGCCTCTCTCACCATTCCACCACCACCAAATTTAAACATTAACCAACTGCTTCCTCTTTGATAGTAAAAAAAAAAAAAGAAAAGGAAAAAAAGAAAAATGGAGAAGGAAAAAATGTAAGAGGTAATGTGAACTTAACGATCATGTTCTTTATAAATAGAGGGTTTTTTCTTTAACTAAGTGTAATCCTGATTTTCAACTGAATTAAAGTGGCTTAAGTTAATTGAATGAATTAAATGTACAACAGATGGGAAGTCAGGCTTTAATATTCCAGGTTTGGTAGCTGAAAATGTTGTCATTCTTGCCTAAAATTGCTATTAATAACGGTTTAAGAAAACCAGTAGTTTCTATGGAACCTGCTGGGTGAAGTGAATAAACTCCACGTTTGTGATTTTCAAAGAAAAAGTGGTTCCTAAAAATTGGGAGCCATTAATACACCAAGATATCAATTCATAAAAATCACCTATAGTAATCTAGCAGCAATATTTCTAACATATTCAGTAGTTTAAATTCTTACATTTGGGTTCATTTTGGCGAAACTTATCTAACTGATCTAGTCTGGAAATGACTCTTATTCCCTCCCCTTAATGTGGGTTAGAACTAGTGGCTTTCTTCTATGAATAAGTTATGGAAAAAGTTAGGAGGTATCACTTCTGAGATTAGGTTATAAAAGACTGTATCTTTCATCTTGCTGGTTGTTATGGGCTGAATGTGTCCCTCCAAAATTCGTATGTTGAAATCCTTAATGGGATGGTATTAAGAGGTGGGCCTTTAGGTAGTAATTAGGTCATGAGGGTGGAGACTTCCTGAATGGGATTAGTGCCCTTTATAAGAGGAGACTTAGGAGAGTTTGCTTCCTCTCTCTCTGTTCTCTGACACATGAGAATACAACACAATGATAGCTGTCTGTAAACCCCAAGGAGGTCTTTCACCATGAACCTGACCATGCTGGCACCCTGATTTTAGACTTCCAGCCTCCACAGCTGTGAGAAATAAATGTTTGCTGTTTAAGGCACACAGTTTGGCTATTCTTGTTACAGCAGCCCAAACTAAGACAATGGTCCTTTTTTTCCCTCTCTCTCCCTCATCTTCTCACTTGCTTTCTCTGGATGAAATAGGCTTCCATGTTGTGACCCGACCTGTGGAGAGGCAAATAATTAAGAACAGCCTCAGGCTAACAGCCAGCAAGAAACCGAGTCCCTCAGTCCACAGCCCACTAAGAACTCAATCCTGCCACCATGAGTGAGCTTGAAAGCAGATCTTTCCCCAGTCAAACCTTAAGACAACTTTCGCACTCAACAACACCTTAATTTAAGGTGTGTGGGAGGCTCTGACTGAGCCAGAGACCCAGTTTGGCTGTGTACAAATTCCTGACCAGAAACTATTGCTATTTAATAAATGTTGTTTAAGCTACTAAATTTTGAGGTAATTTTTATGGAATAATAGAAAACCAATTCGGTGTCCAATAACTATTTATTGAATATAAAAAATAAATGTGTGTTGATTTTTTAAAAAATGGACCTGGGGACCTGGCATAGTAGCTCATGCCTATAATCCCAGCACTTCAGGAGGCCAAAGTGGGAGAATCGCTTAAGGCCAGGAGTTTGAGGCCAGCCTGGGCAACATAGTGAGACCTTATCTCTACAAAATAAAATAAAATAAAATTAGCCAGGTGTGGAGGTACACACCTGTAATCCTAGCTACTAGAGAGGCTGAAGTAGGAGGACTGCTTGGCCCAGGAATCTGAGGTTGCAGTGAGCTATGATTGTATCACTACAATTCAGGTTGGGTGACAGAGGGAGACATTGTTCCTAAAAAATGCATAAAGGGTGGAAATGGGGTAGCAATTAGCAGAAATATTAGAGAAGGCTCCACAGAGAAGGTGATACCTGAGCTGAAAATTGAAGGATAAACAAGAGGGCATAGGGTGTACCCAACAGAGAATCAATATGTCAAAGGCAGAGAGAATGTAAGGATATGTCAGTTAGGAAAGGTACTAGTAGATTGGTTAGATGGGACGGCAGGATTTCTATGGAAAGGAGATGGAGATAAAGAAGACCATTCTGAGAGGCTTTGTACACCATGCAAAGGATATGAGCTTAGTTCTCTAGGCAATAGGGAGCCAGCAAAGGCTTGCCAGTAGAGATGATGCATTAGATGGTAGCTATGGAGGGAGACAGAGTGGAGATGAAGGTAGTGGGAATAACTGGAGGGAAATCTCCTTGATGAGGATGCAATTGTCTACATAAAAATTGATGGTAGCCCAGACTGAAACTGGTGCAGTAGTGGGAAAATGAGGGGATAATTGATGCAAGAATTTTTAGGGTAAAGAGCCTCCTTGGTGGGGGGTTGGGGGGGTGAGAAAAAGGTTGGCATCTAAGGTGACTTGCAGGACCTAATGTGATGCTATGCCTTCACTGAGACAGGGTAAGGCCCCAGCTAGAGAAATAAGTTGGTATGTTATCAGTGCGGAGGTGTAGGTGAGAAACAATGAAAATTTAATGAGTACATATCACGTGGCAGACCTGAGCTCCTCTCTTTACTTATTTTCACATTTATTTCTCACAAGAACTTAGTGACTTATGCATGATTCACCCCGTCATACTGAGGACAAGGAAACTGCATTTCAGTGAGGTTAAATAACTTCAGGATCACATAGCTAATAACTGTTCAGGATCACATAGCTATGAATGGAATAATCAATGGTCAAACCAACATGCCTGTCTCCAAATCTCACTTTATTTCTACTCCCCATGGTGCTCTGGAAGATGGACCAAGCATGGAACCCTGCAAAAGAATAATGTAGAAGAGGTGGGTGAAGGAAGAGGGGGTGGTCTGAGAGAGAGAATAAGACTAGAAAGAGTGGTGTCATAGAGGCAATGATGAAGGAGAGATTCAACATGGAGGAAGCCATCGACAGGATCTACCTTGGGATGGACGGCAGAAAAGTGGCTGTTGGTGATCTTAGAAGAGCAACCTCAAGAATGTGGTGATGAATTGCTGGTGCCCGGGGCAAGCAGAAGCAATGAGTGCAGGCAACTCCTTCTCTAAGTCTGGCTTTGAAGGAAAAGCAAACGACGGACAGATGTGTAGTTGATGCCCAGGGTTCAAGCAAAATTCCCTTGTCTATATGACTAATTAGGACATAAGAAAGTTGATCAAATTTCTGCTGAGAAAGACACAGTTGGTCAGTAAGAGGCTGGTGGATACCAGAGAGGAAGATTATTGATAGAATAAAATTCATCAGGTGACAGAAGAAATCTAAATCTGGAGAGAAATGACAGCATCTACCTCGTTCTCCAAATTTAGTATATCCCCTCTGTGTGACCAGGAATAATTCCTCTTTTGCTGTCTTGAAGGTGACCTTCTTGGTCCCATTACTCTTTATGCTCTTGAAGACAGAATTTGAGACCTACAGGGTCCAATTCAAAACTGTGCTTTTGAGGAGCAGCACCAGACTACGAAAAGAAGTTCTAATAGCCACAATTTCTGCCTTTACTGTAAATGTGCTGCGTGACCCCTGTGACTTACTTAGTTTTTACTCCTTCTTATCTCTGTAGATCCCTGAGATATTGTAAAGATTCAAGAGATCATTGTGTTGATCTTTATGTCTGCCTAGCATTCAGCACAGTTTTGTTCACGTGGTAGGTGTATAGTAATCATGTTGATTTGCATCTGCTTGATCCTGAGAAAATCAGGTCAATGTAATCTTCTTGAGAAAGTCTTCTATTTGCTCACACAGAAAGAAAATATCTATCTCAGTATTTAATCCTTGCAATCCATAGGCTAAAGGTCATGCAATCTCTGAACAGCCTTTATTATATTTGTTATTAGGTAAAATTGTTATAACAATATCTGAATAGACTGATTTAGAGGTAAACAGTGCTTCTACCGAAACTGCTGGCTCCTCTCTCCTTCAGAGAGATGCCCTTTAATCAGCAGGCAGGGAGAGAATAATTGTTAATTCTATATGTATCAGTAAGTTGTTTGCAAGTGGCCATTACCAAAATGAATGAATTAACTAATAACATCATGATGACAAGTTGATGAAGAAATTTGACCCAAAGATAAATCCATTAACATGTTTCTGCTTGTTTCTAATTTTAGAATTCTATCAGATAAAAGCAAAACTGAGTCAAATCATTATTTAGTCTAACATAAACTGCAGTCAAGGAGTCTCCCTTTTTCATTTTTATTTGGAAACCTAGTCTATTTAGTTTTAAATTAAAAGCAATATAATAGGCATAAGGTTGGTACATTCATGGTGATCACGCTAGTCGGGGGATGCAGAACAAGCTCACATCTGGAAGGGAGACATACTCAGTTCTCCACCCAGGCATTTTTCAATATCATGGTTGGGTTAATTTTTCCTGTTTAGCTTTTTGTAAGGCTGCTTTGAGATTGTGGAGTCACTCTTTTCGAATCACATCTCAACACTGAAAGAAACCCTGACCCACCTCAGCACCCCTTAGTCTTCAGTAGCAATGAACATGAAAATCAGAGTGAAGTGGTCAGAATATTTTTCACTCCATCCAGACTCAAGATCAAGTTAGATAAATGTAAAATCCCTACTGCATTACGCAAAAAGATACACTATGGCTGTATCCTTTACATTCCATTCTATTTGTGTCCCTTGGTAGACATCTGGTGGTCAAGCCCTCTCTTGAGCCCAGGAGCAGGAGAATAAGGAGGGAAGGACTGCCTTTTTAAGTCCTGAAGATCATTCCCAGCTTCCTTGTGAATTTTTATGACTGTAGTATTTGGAGGCTGGGTGCCTGAGGGGGCTGTCCATCAGCAGAGACATAAAGCAGAATTTTCGGCTGCATGTGATCAATAAATATCTCGTGGCCTTTCTGTGAATAGTGGAGATGGTGACCTTGGTATCACGGAAAATTTCTAATTTGGATGATTATGTTCTGTTTCTCTCTGTTGCTCCTGTTGCTTAAATAGAAAATGGAATTCTTCATTTTTGTTCATAAACTGCTGCTTAAGTTGCACTGCTGTGAGGTGTCGCTGTGAGCTGTTAAACATCTGCTGTGCCTTACTTCGGAGGTGGTTGTTTTTTAATTGAATTTTACTTTAATTGACTTGAACTCACTATATAGGTAATAAATCTGCTTGCAAAATGCTTTCAAGTCTATTTAGATAAAAAGATTCACATAAAATACAAAACACAATAATTAGCTTTATAAAAGATATTTTCAGGGTACATTTTTCTTAAAAATTATTTTGTGAAACAATGTTTACTACTGAATGGTTTTCTAGGATGTATAGAAAAACACACATTATTTTTCCTTTATAAAGCTAAGAGTTTTCAATTAAAGCAGTCAATTAATATGTGTGTTCTCCACAGTTGAGTAGCACAGGGGTGGGCTCTGGCTCTTGTAGAGGTGCTAAACAGAGCTAAGAACAAGTTGTTTCCATTAGAGGGCAGGCCTATTCCACTAATGTAAGCAATGGGGGATAACGAAATACCAGGGACGATGTGGGGAGGTGGGAATATTGGATGTTCTGCTGCCGCAAACCACCTCTCCCTTCAGTCTTCTGCAATACCAAAAATCCCACTATTAAAGTTCGGTATAAGATACGTTGAAATGTTCATTTATGTCTGGAAAGGACTACTAAACTATTGAATATTCCTCTAAGTTTTTCTTTCAACATGTATGAGGTGCCTCCTATGTCCTAGAAACCTTGCCTATAGAATTATCATCGCTATTTGGCAAGTGAAAAGATTCTGTGAGGTTCAGTAAATTGTCCAAGGTTGTATGGTTAATAAGTACAGAAATGGGATTCAATTCTTGGGAAGTTGTTGCTGTTTCTGCCTCTCCAACTGGCCTTCTTGCCAGTGAATTGAAAGTGGCTCTTGTTCCTCAGGCTAAGGTGAAGGCAGACACGTACATAACTACAATACAATGTGAAGAGAGCTGCCACAGAGATATGTACACTGTGGTACTGGAGCACAGATAATGGAATGACTTACTCCACCTTAGGAAGTCAGAAAAAGTTTCATGGAGGAGGTGGTATTTTAGGCTGGGTCTTGAAAGACAAAAAGGGCATAAGTTCCAGGATTGTCTTAGTTAATTAGGGCTGCTATAACAAATATGCCACAGACTAGTGGCTTATGCAACTTTTATTTTTCACGCTTCTAAAGAGGCTGGCAAGTCCAAAATCAAAGTGCTGGCAGATCTGGTGTCCAAAGAGGAACCCCTTTGCTTCCTGCTTTGCAGATGGTTGTCTTTTTGTTGTACCCACATATGCCGGAGAGCAAAGAGAAAGGAAGCAAGCCTCCCATGTCTTATCTTATAAGGGCACTAATCCTATTTGTGAGGGCTCTATCCTTATGACCTATTTACTTCCCAAAAGCCCCATCTCCAAATACCATTGCAGTGAGGATTACATTTCAATATATGAATTTTGAGGGAACATAAACACTCAGTCCATAGCAAAGATAGCATAGCCTGGTTTAGTGGCAAGAGCTTAGGCTTTAGACTCAAGAAGGCTGGAATTTGGATTCTAGTTCTAGCCCTTAATCATTCTGTGAATTTGAGCAAAGTTAAAAATTTTTCTAATCATGATATTCCTCATTTTCAAAATGGGAAAAACAATCAATTTCTAGGAGTATTGAAGGAGAAAGTGGATAGCACAATGCTTGGCACATAATGGACATTCCATGCTTATTGGTCTCCCTCTCCCTTCTCAGGCAGACAGAATAAAACATGAGAAAGCAGACTGAGGTGAGAACCAGAAATTTGGTTTGGTTCCAGTGGAAATGTGGGGCATCCTGTTAAAAAGAAAACAAAACAAACAAACAAACAAACAAAAAACAAGTTTTACCTAGACTCTGAAAGGTCTTAGCTGGATTTTGTCCTGTAAAAAGTGATTAACCATTAGCCATTTTTAAGCAGGAGAATGCCATGATCAGATTTGTGTCTCAAAATAACTCAGGTGTCACTGTGGAAAATGAACATTGCAGTGACTAGGAGGCCAGTCAAGAAGCTGTTTCAATAGAACAGTTGACAAGTTTTGAGCCCCAAAACCTAGATAGTGTAAGAAGAGATGGAAAAGGGACACTCAGTAGGTAAAATTGATGGAAAATATTGATTAATAGAAATTAAAGGTGATTTGAAGTTTTAAATTAATGGTTCTATTTAAATGGTGCTGCTACTAACCAGTTCAGGGAAGCAAAAATGTTTTGTGGGAGAGAATTATTAATCTTATTTTACATAGTAGAATTTTAAGAGCCTGTGAGATACACAAGTAGAAAGTTTCAATAAATAGTTAAAATTTTGTCTTGAGGCTCAGGGTCGAGATATTGACATGAATGTTAATGTTATATAAATAGAATTAAAGTCATGATATTGGATAAGATTTCCCAGGGAGGGCATATAAAACACTAAGGGGGAGATCCACGAGAGGACCCCTGAGGAAAGCAACTTAGAACAATTTTCTTAGGAGGAGGAAAGTCCAAAAAGAACAGTAAATGAAGCATTGGCCAAAGAAAGAAACCCCCATAGAACAGCAAAAGTGCACTAGGTTCTTGGAAAGGTGGAGAGAGTTACAGGTAAGCATTTTAAAGAGTAACTGGTACAGATGTTCTCAATATGACAGTCTTGAGTTGAATAGAAACTTGGTGTCAAATCAAAACTGTCATTCAGAGAAACATGGACATACTACAATGTTATTGATTTAAGAACCATTACTAGGTTACTCATTTGGATGCTTCATGGCACTGCATGAAACATTCATATGAGAAACTTAGTAATGGTTCTTAAATTAATGTGATTTTCTCTTTGGCCTTCCTGCATACTTAACCTTTACTCCATTGAGCCTGGATATCCAAATGTGGGTAAGGAGGTCTATCTGAGAGATTAGGAACATTACAGAAGGAATACAGAGTAAGAACATGGCAACGTTGTATTCAGCTTCTGACATGCAAAATAGGATTAGGCTACAAGATAATAGCTTTTCTAGCCACATTATTGTATTGCAAAAAAATTTTTGTCATGTCCTACTTTGGCATATCTAGTTCTAAGCTTGAAGGACTCAGCTCATAGTTTTGTACCATCATGTAGATGCCTTACTGCATCTTCCAGTAAGGCCAAAGGCTAGGTGGAGAATATGGCAGAAACTGGTGTTTTCAGTGAGTGAAAGAGTAGAAGAAATCATGTGAATAAGGCATCTCAATTGGGTCTTGACCTAGTTTAAAGAGACCTGATCAGGAATTACACATTACTGAGAAAAAAAAAATTTTGTTTAAAAAATTATGAGTGAAATACTCTGATGCTTTCTATTCAGATCTACCCTATTGTATAAAATTTAATTTTTTAAAATCCTAGATACAACTTACTAAAATTGATTTTGCAACCCACAAATGGGTTTTTATCCATAGCTTGAAGAACATTACTTTAGGATTTGTAATGAAGATTCATATAGTCTTTATTTGTAATAGGGCAATATTCTACCATGTTAATAAAAAGCAATTTTTCCAGATAAAGAGCTTCATACTAGCTCTCTAGACCTCAAACCAGAAGTCTAGAAATAAGAAAAGGAATATGGGATTGGGAGCTAGAAAAATTTGAAGGACAAGAAATGATAAAAGAAAAGGTGAGAAAGAGAAAGCTTTTAGGGGACACATTTTGGCTCTCACCACGGTGATTTCCAGGACATATCTCATGAGAAATCTCCCACATTAGCCTGACCAGTGCACAATTTGCTGAGAGAAATAAGCAAGAACAATTCCTGAGAACAGTGGGGATATGCAACATTCTCTGGAGGAGTACCAGGTGCTTATTTGAATTGCTGATAGTTGATGATGAACATCTTTGTTTGAATTTCTGATCAAGTAGGATTCAGTTTTGGTCTATCAGGGGTTCACCTGTAAAAGAAAGTCCAACCTTAGGAAAAAACGGACTGATATCTAAATATTAAGTATTTGTTCCTAAAATCCTTCTTCATCTCTTTTCCTGTCCTTACTATATTCTTCTGAATAATCTCCACTTAGTGACAATTAGAGATTGTGAAGAGAGGGGAATAAGTGTAGAAATTTGCCTTGTGGAGAGACATTCCAGAAAGCAAAGTTCTATAGGCTGAGAGGCATAGCTCAACAGTGAGGGCTCTTTGTTTGCCATCAAGAAGAAGAAAATAACTAACTTAATCAATAAAAAAAAAAAAAGCTGGTGCCATGCTTATGCCTGTAATTCCAGCACTTTGGAAGTCTGAGGCAGGAGGGTCAGGAGTTGGAGAATAGCCTGGGCAACATAGCAAGACCTCATCTCTACAAAAAAATAAAAATAAATAAAAATTATCCAGGTATTGTGGTGTGCACCTTTAGTCCTAGCTACTTGGGAAGTTGAGGTGGAAGGACTGCTTAAGCCCAGGAGTTTGAGGCTACAGTGAGCAATGACTGTACCACTATGCCTGGGTGATACAGTAAGACTGTCTTAAAAAGAAAAGAGAAGAAGGTAGGGGAGGAGGGGGTGGAGTAGGAGGGGGAGGGAGGTTAAGGGGAGGGAAAGGAAGAGAAGGGAAAGGAAGTGAAAAGAATGGAAGGGAAGGGAAAGTAAATTGTTGGGGTGACTTGCAAATTCAAATAAGGAAGTCTACAGTAAAGAGAGGGTCTAGAGCTGTTTGGGGACCTCAATACTACAAGAGCCAATGGACAGTCTCTTCAAGGGCCATGATTGAAACAGATTATTTCCTGTATCAGTCTCAGTTCAAAAGTCAAATCCCCAAAAGAGAGTCTCTAATGGCCTTGATTGGGTCACAGTTCTATCCCTTGGCCAGAGGATGTCAGGACACCTTGATTGATACATCCATCAAGCTTGTATCTAGTGAGGGAGGGAGGAGTAATCCCTTGTGACAAAACTGAAACAACTGACAGAAGAGTGAGCAGATGGTAACCAGTGGAAAATCGCAGTATTCACCATCACTGCCTTCAAGGTACCATGCTGATAAAGAAGGTAGCCTCAGGAGGCCTTACTGAGCCCAGACGGGTCAGGACAGCTCATGTGGAATCCTTACATGACTCCTGTCCAAAGCAAAATGCACTTGACTGTCTGCATTCCTTTCCAGGACTGAATTTGGAATTCAAATCAAACATTATTTGGGTGGAAGACTTATGATTTTACTGGGCTGTTTCAAAGAGCACATCAAAGAAGCTCTTTGTAAATAAATTATACTGCTGTAAGTGTTACATAAATCTTGAAGGAATGTAACTGCTCCTCAATATGCAACTGGGTTAACTTACAATTAATGGCAAATGCTGGGACATTGCTGAATACACACACACATATTTCCTTTTAATCTTTTCATTTTTTTATTATTTTTTATTTTTTAGACTGAGTTTTGCTCTTGTTGCCCCCAGGCTGGAGTGCAATGGCATGATCTCGGCTCACTGCAATCTCCACCTCCTGGGTTCAAGCAATTCTCTTGCCTCAGCCTCCCAAGTAGCTGCGGTTACAGGCACCTGTCACCACGCCCAGCTAATTTTTTGTATGTTTGTAGAGATGGTGTTTCACCATGTTGACCAGGCTGGTCTCAAACTCCTGACTTCAGGTGGTCCACCCGCCTCGGCATCCCAACCCACCTTGGCCTCCTAAAGTGCTGGGATTACAGGCATGAGCCACTGCACCAGGCCTTAATCCTTTCAAAAAGTGAAAATGTTGATTCCCATGCTTTGGGGAGTTATAGATCAACCCAGTCTATACTTCTGCTCATCACCTACCATGCTGTTCCATATTTTAACACTCTCTCAATGCTAATTTGGCTTTTTCCCAAGCAAACACAGGTCTTTACTGAGAACACTAGATTATTTTAAAAGCAAGAGACCGCAGATTACTGAAAGGTAAAATCTTCCTGTAATGCCTTTTTCTCAAATGAATAAACTTCACATACAACTTGAGATGTACCTCTTCAGTAAGTTTAAGTAACACAACATATAGAAACACATATGACATATAGGCACCAGTATATAAACCCATACATTCATATTATTGCTGCTGCTACCGCTTCTGTTATTGCTAGGTACAATAGCCCAGCTGTGGCTAAAAATGTCCATTCGTGACCAGCTCTTCTTTCCCAACAGGAGAAAGGTATACTCTAAGGAAGACTGCTGTTTGCAGAGCTTCAATTCC
Organism: Hylobates moloch; assembly: GCF_009828535.3. Lineage (NCBI taxonomy): Eukaryota > Metazoa > Chordata > Mammalia > Primates > Hylobatidae > Hylobates > Hylobates moloch. The sequence continues at coordinate 185,044,290 of NW_026652276.1, read as the reverse complement.
ATAAAACACATGCTCCTTGCCTCATGGTCTACCTTCACTAAAAACTTTCGGCAGTTGTCTGATTGCTACCCACCTTGTGAACCCTGCTTCGGTTGTTTCACAAGAAGCCACAGCTTTTGTGTGAAGACAATGCAAATTCTTAAGCAAGATCAGCAGTACATGACCTTGATGCTATTTGGAGATGCCAAACATGAACTACTTACTCAGAAGTTCCCATGAAGTTTAGGGCTATTCCATTTCCTGGATCCCTTGATTTTGCTGGTATAGAGTTCTCTAATGTTGCATAAGATGCTTGTGACTCTCTATTTAGCTAAACTTATTTATTCTTATAGAAACAGATACCCCATTCCCAAAGACTTGTTTCTGAATGGTTTCTACCAGTCACATTAAAAAGAGAGAGAGAGAAAGTGCAAAAGCTAATACCAAAGCAGTAGAAATAGTTTAAGAAGACTATTTTTTCAATCTATCCTAATTAATCCTGGACAGAGAGGAGGAAGATGACTCAGGGATATTGCGTGACCTCAGGAGGCCATCTGCTTTATGTAGGTGGAATTAGATATGTTAGCAAGTCATTCATTCATTTGCATTTGGTCACTAGACAACCTCCTACCTTTGACAGAATACCAATTTCACTGAAACTGGACTTTTGCATTTACATAGTAGATTTCATACCTTTTTCCAGTTTCAATGTCTTTGAAAATATGCCAACATAAGTGAATAAAGATAAATATATCTATGTATGTAGTATCTCCCTACCATTCTAAGGAAGGCTATATTTTAAAAGATATTTATTCAAAATATCTGGATGAAAAACTTTTTTGAGTTTTACAAAAATTCCAGCATTTAAGGTTTGTTTTATTAGCAAGAATGAATCAACCAAACAAACATATGCATTCCAGTTATCCCTGTCTCATAAGCACGCAGTGTATAATCATGCAATGCATAGCCATGTTTCAGTCAACAATGGGCGGCACATATGACAGTGCTCCCATAAGATTATGATGCCATATTTTTATTGTACATTTTCTATATTTAGATACACAAATACTTACCATTGTGTTACAATTGCCTACGGTATTAAGTACAGTGAGATGCCGTATAGGTTTGCAGTCTAGGAGCAATAGGGTACACCATATAGCCTAGGTGTGAATAGGCTACACCATCTAGGTTTGTGCAAGTACACTCTATGATGTTCACACAATGATGAAATTGCCTAACAACACGTTTCTCAGAATTTGTCCCTGTTGTTGTTGCTGTTAAGCAATACATGCCAAACATGAACTACTTGCTTAGAAGTTCCCACTATGCCTCAAGTTGCTAGCCTTCCTCATACAGTGTATGTAAAAATAATAGATCCTCATTATATTTATGGAAGTCTATACCAATACTTAATATGGCCATCTTTTCTTTGGTTTTTATAGCTGGGAAACTAAGTAATCATGAGAAACTTCTCATGTCAGCCTTACTCATATACTACCCCTTCAACCTGCTGTAGAGTGTTGAAGATTCAAATCTCACTCTTCCAGATGAAATACTGCATTTTTTATAATTTGAATCAATTTGGGGGGTAGATTAATTTTTATGAAACAAAGATTACTTTCACACTTCCTGGGATTTTTCTTTCCTGCATGAAATTGGTCTTGCATGGGGAATTGACAATGGTGTGTCAATATGTAGAGAGTTACAGTAGAACTCAAAATTTTGGCTGGATGGATCATCTGTTGATCTCCAACATGGCTTCTTATCAGAGGGACCAATATTTTCCTGTCTCAACCAACCTCGCTAAGAACCATGACTTAACCATTTTTTTTATCTGAAATTACAATTAACCTCATGTAGGACTTTTTCTTCCATCAGGAGTATAGAATCAACTTCAGTCAAGTGCTGCTTACTACGCTATTCAATAACTCATTATAACTCATGAGGCTTGTAAAACAAAAATACAATTTCAATACAGTTCTTAAGGAACAGGGAGTCCTAAAATTATAAAGGAGATATGTCATTTTATTTTCTTTTGGCTGATATAGAGGTCAAAAGGTAACTGCAATTTTTACTATCCTAGAGATCTTTTATGATTCTTTGTGTTGAACCTTCCTATAGATTAAGATCAATCCAGCAATTACATAACTAGTCAAATTAATTGCTACATATAATAAAATTTGGGGAGGGTGCGTGTTTTTATTTTTCTTCCCAAAACTTTGCCCTGTGGCTTTCTTTAAATAGTTGTCTTAAGGGGCTGACCAGAATCTCCACTACCCATTCTGAATTCTGACCAAGCTCCCCTTTATCCCAAGCATCCTAAATGAAGCTTTACTTTCAGGGCCAGCTTTAGGCATAATCTTGATTCAGGATCAAGGAGGAGATAACTCCCCCCAACACACAAACAAAACAAAACACTTTCTTTTACCTGCTGGCTATGGTCTGATACTATTTTCACAGAAATCAAAGTGTCTCATTTTACAGCTAGAAACCAAGAGCAAACACCTGGAAGATTTACACTTCAGTGTACATGAGATTCCATCTAACTGCAAATGCTTTATGGGTGTTGAAAATATAAGCTTGGGAAGATAGGCTATGGAGGCTGTAATAATGAGGAGGTTGTCAGTGATAGGAGTAGACTTAAAGGAGAAGCTCCAGGGGAAATACAGCCTGGTGGTAAGTGGACAGAAGGCTGGGCAGCTAGAGTTGTTCTGCCCTATTGAGTAAGACTCCAATGACAAATAGAGTAAAGTCAAGAAGAGGCAAAACTCAGGTGGTGGCATTTATACATGTGTATTTGCTTGGCTAAGAAGTTTCTGGAAAGGTGTGAAAATTGAGAGGAAAGGATCCACAACTGTTCATTGTGAGGCAATATTTTTGAAGGTGGAAGAATCTTGAGGCTAAGCATTTATACTCCAATCAAAGTGTTTGAAATGTTTGTAACAGAGTGTGATACAAACCCATAATGTAGCTAATCAAGATTTCCTGAAATATGCTTATGTTCACATGTCTAGGATTAAAGTACTGAATAAAAACCACTCCGAACTTCACTATCATGCTTAGGAGACTCTGACATGCAAGGCACAATAAAAGCATACATTTTATATTTTTGGGCTCTTGTGTGACACAGTGGTAAGACTTATTCAGGGAAAGGAATCCATATTATTCAGATTATGAGGAATTTCTAATCACTGTAACAAACCATGCTGCAGAATTGTGTCAGTGAAACACCTTAGAACAATGAAGCAATTCTTGATGGAGGCATTCTCTCTGGCCAGTGACCTATCCTAACTATTCAAGGCAAGTATGCAAATGAGAAAGAAAATAAAACATTAAATTGTAATTTCTCTGAAAATTAAAATCAAGGTAAAGTGAAAGTCTTAGATATGACAAAACAGAGTATTTATTTAACAGAAAGCATAGTATTCATTGGCTACAGAAATGAGTTCAGAAAGAACAATCATATTATAGTAATCTTTTCCCTTTTGAATGAGATTTTGGTTTGGTAGAACAGAGAAAAAGCATAGACATTTGATATATCTTGATTTCTAATAAATATTTAAAGTGTATTTTAATTATAGTCCCATGAGTGGGTTGTTGACATGACAGTACCATTGGTGCGTCATGGGAGCTTTCACAACCACTGTCGGTGCTTATGAATGACATCATGTGGATGTCATTTGCCACTTCCTGAGTGAATCTTGACACACAGCACTGCCAATAGAGCAGTATCTCCAGTAGTGTGTTAGAGGCTCTTCCTTTACTTCAGTGACTGAAGTCAACAATATCAGTGACTTGGTTGAACTCCCAGAAAGCAAGATTTCAGAGGTCAAAATTAGGAATGATGATTTATGCAATAGAAAGAACTTATACCATAGATCACATAATTACAATTCAATATCTCTGTGAGCTAGAACATGGGATTAAAATTTATAGGGTGAAATTCAGTAGAAATAAATGATAATTCCTGTATTTTTCATTAAAAAATGTATGATTTGAAAGTATGGAAAGAGGTAGTTTTTCACACAGGAAAAAAAAAAAAACTTAATGTGAGCCAGCGTCAAGCAATGTGAGTCTGCCCCCAAACAACACATAGAACATCAATCCACCTTTAAAAGAATAGAGTCAAGAGCACGAGATTAATAGTTTCTTGACTTCTAGGCTGAACACTTTATGTCTGGAATACTGTATTTTATTTTTTTAGCAGCACATCTTAAGGAAGACATTGACAAATTGTGAAGTGTCCAGTGGTGATTGGAGCAACCTGGACACTATGGTAACTGAAGAGCAATAGATTCATGTGGATAAGAGAAAACTAAGAAAGACCATCACAGAGATTTAGAAATATATATTTGAACATTTTTTCCTGTAGAAATGAGATAATAAATTTGTTTTCATTTAAAAAACAAACGACAAAAGCAGAATCAATAAGGGAAAAGACTTCAGATCCATCTTAGGAATGCTTATTTAAATAACTTGCACAGTGCTACAGGTTTTCATTTGCATTACAGTAGGTCTGAGAAAGGTCTACCATAGCACACAGGCAGTAATTAAGACATGGAATGATTCAAAGGAGAGGATATAGATTAAGAAGAGAAGATTACTGATGGTGAAATCTTGACTTGAAGTTGTTGACAATCCAGTGTGATTGAGAAGGAGAAACTCTAGAATTAGGAAGAGACAGAAAATAGTATCATTTCTTGGAAGCCAAATGAGGAAGCCATGAAGGAATAAAATGGCCAACAGCATTCCACTAAAGAGAGGTCAAGTAAGATAAGAACAGAAAAAGCAGCCTTTGGACTTGACAAGCATAATGTCATCGATGATCTTAGTGATTTTAGTCACATTGTGAGGACAGAGGCCAAATTGTAGAGGATTGTGGGAAAATGAGAAGTGACAAAAGGGAGCAGGCACTGAAGGTTATTTCTTCCAAAATGTTACCTGAAAGGCTCCAGAGGAAGGGAAACGGGGACAATGTTATGAACTGAACGTTTGTATTCTCCTTAAACTCATGTTGAGGTACTATCCCCCAGTGTGATGGTACTTGGAGATGGGGCCCTTGGGAGGTGACTGGGGTTAGATTAGGTCATGAGGGTGGGACCCTCATGATGGGATTAGTGGCCTTATGAGAAAAGAAAGAGAAAGAAGTCATGCTCTCTCCACCATGTGAGGACACATCAAGAAGGTGGCCATCTATAAGGGAGGAAGACAGCCTCCACCAGTCACCAACCATGCTGGCACCCTGTTCTCAGACTTCAAACATTCAGAACTGTGAGAACAAATTTCTGTTGTTTAAGCCATCTAGTCTGTGATAGTTTATTATGGCAGCCTGAGCTAACTAATACAGGCAATAACAAAAATGCTATTCTGAACCAAGGAAAAAGCTTTTAAACTTAATTATTTTAGGATAGGCAATACTCAGTCTGTTTCTACAATGAGAGGAGGATGCCAATGAAAAAAGAAAAGTTTAAGAGACAGAAAATAGGATGAATAATCAATGGAGCAAACCTCCCAAGGAAGCAGTAGGAAGTAGGACTGAGGGTATGATGCAAGGATTGGTCTTAAATAGGAAAAACACATACTGGGTATGTATGAAAAAGATTTTCAGAACCACTGCTCATGACTGGTTGATGAAATGTTTAGTATTTTGTATACAGGCAGTCTTGGAAAAGAATAAAGTGCCAGGCTGGAGAAGGATGGAGTCAACAAAATAATCGGGGGCTATGCTTGTTTACTACAAACCCTCCAGAAATTACTTTCCTTCAATTAGAGGAGCCATAACCCATTACAGTTAAAGTTTCTCTAATTGTAGCAAAATAATTTCTGGAGGGCTTGTAGCAACCAGTATAGGGGTAATGGAGAAAATTTTATTTTCATTGTAGCTATATAAGGTAAAAAGACACAATGAACAAAAAAGAAAAAAACAAACAACCGCTTCTAAGTGCAGTTGGCAAAAGTCAGGACATATGTGCCTATAATAATCAATGAAAATAAATAACATGGCTGGGCACGGTGGCTCATGCCTGTAATCCCAGCAATTTGGGAGGCCAAGACAGGCAGATCACAAGATCAGGAGATCGAGACCATCCTGGCTAACATGGTGAAACCCCGTCTCTACTAAAAACACAAAAAATTAGCTGGGCATGGAGGTGGGTGCCTGTAGTCCCAGCTACTCCAGAGGCTGAGGCAGGATAATGATGTGAACTCGGGAGGCGGAGCTTGCAGTGAGCCAAGATAGAACCATGCCATTCCAGCCTGGGTGACAGAGCGAGACTCCATCTCAAAAAGAAAAAAAAAAAAGAAAGAAAATAAATAACATATTACTGATCACAATAGCCAAAAGTATGTTCTAGATTTCCAATGCAAATCTAAATGTCAGAAAAGTTTTTCAATGCAGAGAATAATTTCACCTCTCATGGGTTTACTAAATGTCCAATGTATAAGATATAAACTTGTATTTCAGTATTGGGTTCCTTTTAAAGCACATTTAATATTTTCTGGGCCCTACTAGTCTCTGCTGATAACCATTATTAATACAATTTAACCCTGACTTTTCCTGCTACTATAACTTAGGGAATGTTATGTACTCCCCAGTTAACATCTGACAACTCTCAAGTACACAGATAGTTTGCTATTTCAAGTTTCATTGCCTTTTAGCATTTGCCCAGGAAGTAATAAATGCAAGGATCAAAGCGTGACTGTTTTGTATAGACTCATCTATATATAATATAAATAGCCTGATTACAGGTAATCATCCAAGCAGCCTGATTTGCAAACAGAGGAAGTTTTAAGACACTGCCATCTACTGCAATGGCCACAAATTGCATAGGCGTTTTATGAACTGTGAAAGGAGACAAGAGAAAATGTCTTACCATGCCATCCCCAAGTATATCAGTAAACTGTTGAAGATGATTTGAAATAATAATTAAGTGACTGTTCTAAAGCATTACACTGTCAAATACAGCTTTTAGAATAGCGAGGCTTGTTCAAAGGGGCAGAATTGAGGCGTGGTTGTTGGTTCTAACACAAAAAGGCTGGTAAGAAACGAGTGTATTTAGTATATTACTTCTGTTAGTGGCCAAGAGCCTATTGGGAATCACTAAGTAACCATCACCTTGAGCTTTAATCCAAGCCTGGTTTAAAAAGTACACTTATAAAATCTTTAGTGACATTAAATGGCTTTCAGAGTCCTTGAAATTCTCCATTCAAGGGAGGTCAGACAATTATATTATTAATTCTTTTTTTTCTGTAGATTTTTATTATTAAAAGTTGCTTTCAACAGAACAATTTAATTCATTGATTCTTTTTATATCTCACTTGAGTGTACACATTTGGAAGATAAATTTTATGAGAATATTATCTATAAGGCCTCTATCACCCTAACATCATGGAAAAGTAATCTTGACTTGAATCAAATTAAAAGAATATGCTTTCATTGTTAAATCTCTATTTTTCTAAGGGGGAAAAAAGGTTCCCTATATCTCAATCATTTTTATATGTTTGCCTTTTACTGAAATGTATGATCTATTCTTTGATTTTGCAGTTATTGTCTAGTAATACACACTAAGGTGACATACCTTATGATTTTCACTGGCAAGACAAATAAAAACAAGCAAGATCAATAGCCTGATGACTCCATGGATCAGAACTTTGGATCTTAATGTTTACTCATGATCCTTCACAGGCTTCTATTTATGTATGTGCCACGAATACCAAGTTTACCTACTTGGAATCTCTGAATAAAGCCTACCGACTTAGAGAAAAGAAGTGAGAGTAAACATACTAGGTTGGTGCCCTCCTAATCACTAGAACGAGCAATTGTTTTAAATGTGTGGTAGGGAATTCTGTAGATTTAAGTTCATCATTTTAAATTGGACTCAAGTTATATAGTCCGAGACATTTAGTTTTTCAATTACTTACTTACAAAAAGACTAAATGCAGTAATCTATAGAAAAAATTATTAATGTATAATGCAGATTACAAGTTAATAATTATTATTATTCTGATTAATAATCAAAATTCTTTTGATAAAGATCTTTATCTGCTATGATAGTTAACTTTATGTGTCAACGTGGCTAGGCCATAGTGCCCAGATATGTAGTTAAACATTATTCTGGATGTTGCTGTGAGGATGTTTTGGGGTCAGGTTGACATTTAAATCAGTGGACTTTCATTAAGGCAGATTGGCCTCCATAATGTGCGTGGGCTTCATCGAAAGGCCTGAAGAAAAGGCTGACCTGCCCTGAGCAAGAGGGAATTCTGCAGCAAACATCTTTTCAGACTTGAATTGCACCACTGGCTCTTCCTGGGTCTCTAGCTTCACAGCCCAACCTGCAGATTTTGGACCTACCAAACTCCATAATCACATGAGCCAATTCTTTAAAACGAACATCTTTCTATATATGCATACACATCCTAATGGTCCTGCTTTTCTGGAGGACCCTGAATAATACACATAGTGCTTAATTTTAAAAATGTAAGATACATATTGTACTAGAGTTCTCAGTTTCAAGCAATAGAATCTGACTCTGGCTGACTTAGCTATGTTTTCCATGAGCCCATTGAGTAAGCCTTGGACTGGCAGAGTAAAGAGACTGTCTGACAGCCTCAGGATGGGTTATGCTGTGTACCTTATGACCCAGAGGATTATCAGAGAGGCATCTGGTGATCATTCACAGCAGCCAACCCTGAGCCTGTGTTTTAGTCAACCAACCATTCAAACAATACCAATATAATCTTCTCAAACATTAATCCAAATAATCTGGTTAGTACATTCATATTGATAAATTTAGGCCAGTGTAAAGTTGTATATTCCCCCCTCCTTGTTCTACCTCTTTTAGGATCTATTACTATATGTACTCATCCTTCCTTCCTCTCTCCTTCCTTCCCTCCTCTCTCCTTCCTTCCCTCCCTCTCTTCTTTCCCTTCCTTTCATCAACACAAATTAGCTAAATCTTGCAGTTCATTTAGCGTGTGCATATTTTATGTTTGTGTATGACTTTATATTTGCATACCTCGGGCTTGAGGGGATTTGATTCCAGGTAAAAGCCTGGAAACAGTGAGAGATAGTACAAGTATGGTAGAAGGAGAATTGCCTTTTCCTTGAAAGGTAAGTGAGATGAGATAATCACAGGGTCTTTATCTCACTTGCAAGCAGGAGGGGCCTCCTCATGCAGAGAAGTAGTCGGTGCCTCTCCTGGAAGGAGGCTCAGGGGAGCTTATAGGTTTGGCATCTCAGCCCCTAAATCCTTCCATAAGCTCCCATACCAATTTGGGGTCCCTTTCTTTCCACTAACTTTCTTATAAGAGACAGGCATGGTTATGAATTCAACTGATATGAATTTTAAATTTGATTCTCTAGTATATTATCCTGCAATTACTTTTGTTGAGAGATTTTCATAACACAATCATAGACATTCCATGATTTTCTCTTTTCTGTGAACTGAGAATTTAGAAAGTTGAGGTTTTTGTTTTTTCTTTAAGGTATTCAATACAGTTGGAAGCAACTGACTTATCCCTTAAATTCCTCACAATCTTCATACTTTTCCTGTAGTAGCAGCCTCTGGGTCAACAAAAGCCTTGCCTTTAATGGATACTCTAGATGTTAATTGTATGACCTAATTTAATTAGCACACTTGCCACTGTGTGTGTTTCATGTGATGCCAGAATCCATCTCTTAGTATTAGCTGAATTTTAGGAGCCACCAGTCCCAACTAGTTCAAATAGCCTATTCCAATTTTTCTCCATTTCTCTGCATTTCTCTTGCCTGTAATCACTTTTGTAATAGATTTCTATATCAAAAGTTCTTAGTTGGAGCCAAGATGGCCGAATAGGAACAGCTCTGGTCTACAGCTCCCAGCGTGAGCGATGCAGAAGACGGGTGATTTCTGCATTTCCATCTGAGGTACCAGGTTCATCTCACTAGGGAGTGCCAGAGAGTGAGCACAGGACAGTGGGTGCAGCGCACCGTGCATGAGCCAAAGCAAGGAGAGGCATTGCCTCATCGGGAAGCACAAGGGGTCAGGGAGTTCCCTTTCCTAGTCAAAGAAGGGGTGACAGATGGCACCTGGAAAATCTGGTCACTCTCACCCTAATACTGCGCTTTTCCGACGGGCTTAAAAAACAGCACACCAGGAGATTATATCCCACACCTGGCTCAGAGGGTCCTATGCCCACGGAGTCTTGCTGATTGCTAGCACAGCAGTCTGAGATCAAACTGCAAGGCAGCAGCCAGGCTGGGGGAGGGGCACCCGCCATTGCCCAGGCTTGCTTAGGTAAACAAAGCAGCTGGGAAGCTCGAACTGGGTGGAGCCCACCACAGCTCAAGGAGGCCTGCCTGCCTGCCTGCCTCTATAGGTTCCACCTCTGGGGGCAGGGCACAGACAAACAAAAAGACAGCAATAACCTCTGCAGACTTAAATGTCCCTGTCTGACAGCTTTGAAGAGAGTAGTGGTTCTCCAAGCACACAGCTGGAGATCTGAGAATGGGCAGACTGCCTCCTCAAGTGGGTCCCTGACCCCCGAGCAGCCTAACTGGGAGACATCCTCCAGTAGGGGTAGACTGACACCTCACACGGCCGGGTACTCCTCTGAGACAAAACTTCCAGAGGAACGATCAGGCAGCAGCATACGCGGTTCACGAAAATCCGCTGTTCTGCAGCCACCGCTGCTGATACCCAGGAAAACAGGGTCTGGAGTGGACCTCTAGCAAACTCCAACAGACCTGCAGCTGAGGGTCCTGTCTGTTAGAAGGAAAACTAATGAACAGAAAGGACATCCACACCAGGAATCCATCTGTACATCACCATCATCAAAGACCAAAAGTAGATAAAACCACAAAGATGGGGAAAAAAACAGAGCAGACAAACTGGCAACTCTAAAAAGCAGAGCGCCTCTCCTCCTCAAAAGGAATGCAGTTCCTCACCAGCAACGGAACAAAGCTGGATGGAGAATGACTTTGACGAATTGAGAAAAGAAGGCTTCAGACGATCAAACTACTCCAAGCTACAGGAGGAAATTCAAACCAATGGCAAAGAAGTAAAAAACTTTGAAAAAAATTAGATGAATGTATAACTAGAATAACCAATACAGAGAAATTCTTAAAGGAGCTGATGGAGCTGAAAGCCAAGGCTGGAGAACTACGTGAAGAATGCAGAAGCCTCAGGAGCCGATGCAATCAACTGGCAGAATGGGTATCAGTGATGGAAGATGAAATGAATGAAATGAAGTGAGAAGGCAAGTTTGGAGAAAAAAGAATAAAAAGAAATGAACAAAGCCTCCAAGAAATATGGGACTATGTGAAAAGACCAAATCTACGTCTGATTGGTGTACCTGAAAGTGATGGGGAGAATGGAACCAAGTTGGAAAACACTCTGCAGATTATTATCCAGGAGAACTTCCCCAATCTAGCAAGGCAGGACAACATACAGATTCAGGAAATACAGAGAATGCCACAAAGACACTTCTCAAGAAGAGCAACTCCAAGACACATAATTGTCAGATTCACCAAAGTTGAAATGAAGGAAAAAATGTTAAGAGCAACCAGAGAGAAAGGTCGGGTTACCCACAAAGGGAAGCCCATCAGACTAACAGCGAATCTCTTGGCAGAAACCCTACAAGCCAGAAGAGAGTGGGGGCCAATATTCAACATTCTTAAAGAAAAGAATTTTCAACCCAGAATTTCATATCCAGCCAAACTAAGCTTCATAAGTGAAGGAGAAATAAAATACTTTACAGACAAGCAAATGCTGAGAGATTTTGTCACCACCAGGCCTGCCCTAAAAGAGCTCCTGAAGGAAGTACTAAACATGGAAAGGAAAAACTGGTACCAGCCACTGCAAAATCATGCCAAATTGTAAAGATCATTGAGGCTAGGAAGAAACTGCATCAACTAACGAGCAAAATAACCAGCTAACATCATAATGACGGGATCAAATTCACACATAACAATATTAACTTTAAATGTAAATGGACTAAATGCTCCAATTAAAAGACACAGACTGGCAAATTGGATAAAGAGTCAAGACCCATCAGTGTGCTGTATTCAGGAAACCCACCTCACGTGCAGAGACACACATAGGCTCAAAATAAAAGGATGGAGGAAGATCTACCAAGCAAATGGAAAACAAAAAAAGCCAGGGGTTGCAATCCTAGTCTCTGATAAAACAGACTTTAAACCAACAAAGATCAAAAGAGATAAAGAAGGCCATTACATAATGGTAAAGGGATAAATTCAACAAGAAGAGCTAACTATGCTAAATATATATGCACCCAATACAGGAGCACCCATATTCATAAAGCAAGTCCCGAGTGACCTACAAGGAGACTAAGACTCCCACACAATAATAATGGGAGACTTTAACACCCCACTGTCAACATTAGACAGATCAACGAGACAGAAAGTTAACAAGGATACCCAGGAATTGAACGCAGCTCTGCACAAAGTGGACCTAATAGACATCTACAGAACTCTCTACCCCAAATCAACACAGCATATATTTTTTTCAGCACCACACCACACCTATTCCAAAATTGACCACATAGTTGGAAGTAAAGCTCTCCTCAGCAAATGTAAAGGAACAGAAATTATAACAAACTGTCTCTCAGACCACAGTGCAATCAAACTAGAACTCAGGATTAAGAAACTCACTCAAAACCCCTCAACTACATGGAAACTGAACAATCTGCTCCTGAATAACTACTGGGTACATAACGAAATCAAGGCAGAAATAAAGATGTTCTTTGAAACCAACGAGAACAAAGACACAACATACCAGAATATCTGGGACACATTCAAAGAAGTGTGTAGAGGAAAATTTATAGCACTAAATGTCCACAAGAGAAAGCAGGAAAGATCCAAAATTGACACCCTAACATCACAATTAAAAGAACTAGAAAAGCAAGAGCAAACACATTCAAAAGCTATCAGAAGACAAGAAATAACTAAAATCAGAGCAGAACTGAAGGAAATAGAGACACAAAAAACCCTTCAAAAAATTAATGAATCCAGGATCTGGTTTTTTGAAAAGATCAACAAAATTGATAGACCGCTAGCAAGACTAATAAAGAAGAAAAGAGAGAAGAATCAAATAGATGCAATAAAAAACGAAAAAGGGGATATCACCACCGATCCCACAGAAATACAATCTACCATCAGAGAATACTACAAACACCTCTATGCAAATAAACTAGAAAATCTAGAAGAAATGGATAAATTCCTTGACAAATACACCCTCCCAAGACTAAACCAGGAAGAAGTTGAATCTCTGAATAGACCAATAACAGGTTCTGAAATTGTGGCAATAATCAATAGCTTACCAACCAAAAAGAGTCCAGGACCAGATGGATTCAGAGCTGAATTCTACCAGAGGTACAAGGAGGAACTGATACCATTCCTTCTGAAACTATTCCAATCAATAGAAAAAGAGGGAATCCTCCCTAACTCATTTTATGAGGCCAGCATCATCCTGATACCAAAGCCGGGCAGAGACACAACCAAAAAAGAGAATTTTAGACCAATATCCTTGATGAACATTGATGCAAAAATCCTCAATAAAATACTGGCAAACCAAATCCAGCAGCACATCAAAAAGCTTATCCACCATGGTCAAGTGGGCTTCATCCCTGGGATGCAAGGCTGGTTCAACATATGAAAATCAATAAATGTAATCCAGCATATAAACAGAACCAAAGACAAAAACCACATGATTATCTCAATAGATGCAGAAAAGGCCTTTGACAAAATTCAACAACACTTCATGCTAAAAACTCTCAATAAATTAGGTATTGATGGGACATATCTCAAAATAATAAGAGCTATCTATGACAAACCCACAGCAAATATACTGAATGGGCAAAAACTGGAAGCATTCCTTTTGAAAACAGGCACAAGACAGGGATGCCCTCTCTCACCACTCCTATTCAACATAGTGTTGGAAGTTCTGGCCAGGGCAATTAGGCAGGAGAAGGAAATAAAGGGTATTCAATTAGGAAAAGAGGAAGTCAAATTGTCCCTGTTTGCAGATGACATGATTGTATATCTAGAAAACCGCATTGTCTCAGCCCAAAATCTCCTTAAGCTGATAAGCAACTTCAGTAAAGTCTCAGGATACAAAATCAATGTACAAAAATCACAAGCATTCTTATACACCAATAACAGACAAACAGAGAGCCAAATCATGAGTGAACTCCCATTCACAATTGCTTCAAAGAGAATAAAATACCTAGGAATCCAACTTACAAGGAATGTGAAGGACCTCTTCAAGGAGAACTACACACCACTGCTCAATGAAGTCAAAGAGGATACAAACAAAGGGAAGAACCTTCCATGCTCATGGGTTGGAAGAATCAATATTGTGAAAATGGCCATACTGCCCAAGGTAATTTATAGATTCAGTGCCATCCCCATCAAGCTACCAATGACTTTCTTCACAGAATTGGAAAAAACTACTTTAAAGTTCATATGGAACCAAAAAAGAGCCTGCATCGCCAAGCCAATCCTAAGCCAAAAGAACAAAGCTGGAGGCATCACGCTTCCTGACTTCAAACTATACTACAAGGCTACAGTAACCAAAACAGCATGGTACTGGTACCAAAACAGAGATATAGATCAATGGAACAGAACAGAGCCCTCAGAAATAATGCCGCATATCTACAACTATCTGACCTTTGACAAACCTGACAAAAACAAGCAATGGGATAAGGATTCCCTATTTAATAAATGGTGCTGGGAAAACTGGCTAGCCATATGTAGAAAGCTGAAACTGGATCCCTTCCTTACACCTTATACAAAAATTAATTCAAAATGGATTAAAGACTTACATGTTAGACCTAAAACCATAAAAACCCTAGAAGAAAACCGAGGCATTACCATTCAGGACATAGGCATGGGCAAGGACTTCATGTCTAAAACACCAAAAGCAATGGTAACAAAAGCCAAAATTGACAAATGGGGTCTAATTAAACTAAAGAGCTTCTGCACAGCAAGAGAAACTACCATCAGAGTGAACAGGCAACCTACAAAATAGGAGAAAATTTTTGCACTCTACTCATCTGACAAAGGGCTAATATCCAGAATCTACAATGAACTCAAACAAATTTACAAGAAAAAAACAACCCCATCAAAAAGTGGGCAAAGGACATGAACAGATACTTCTCAAAAGAAGACATTTATGCAGCCAAAAAACACATGCAAAAATGCTCATCATCACTGGCCAACAGAGAAATGCAAATCAAAACCACAATGAGATACCATCTCACACCAGTTAGAATAGCCATCATTGAAAAGTCAGGAAACAACAGGTGCTGGAGAAGATGTGGAGAAATAGGAACACTTTTACACTGTTGGTGGGACTGTAAACTAGTTCAACCATTGTGGAAGTCAGTGTGGCGATTCCTCAGGGATCTAGAACTAGAAATACCATTTGACCCAGCCATCCTATTACTGGGTATATACCCAAAGGACTATAAATCATGCTGCTATAAAGACACATGCACACGTATGTTTATTGTGGCACTATTCACAATAGCAAAGACTTGGAACCAACCCAAATGTCCAACAACGATAGACTGGATTAAGAAAATGTGGCACATATACACCATGGAATACTATGCAGCCATAAAAAATGATGAGTTCATGTCCTTTGTAGGGACATGGATGAAACTGGAAACCATCATTCTCAGTAAACTATTGCAAGGACAAAAAACCAAACACCGCATGTTCTCACTCATAGGTGGGAATTGAACAATGAGAACACATGGACACAGGAAGGGGAACATCACACTCCGGGGACTATTGTGGGGTGGGGGGAGGGGGGAGGGATAGCATTAGGAGATACACCTAATGCTAAATGACGAGTTCATGGGTGCAGCACACCAACATGGCACGTGGATACATAGGTAACAAACCTGCATATTGTGCACATGTACCCTAAAACTTAAAGTATAGTAATAATAAAATAAAAATAAAAAAAGTTCTTAGTTGTAAGGGAAAAAAAGTGACTTTGGCTGATTAACCACAAACTCTACTTTATATTAGGATATTAAGAAGCTCATGGAAGTGTAGGCAGAGGTAGACAGTGAGCTTTGAGGCTATGCTTCTAGGGAAAATGCTCCAACCCATATGTTAGAACTTCCCTAATAAAGAAATGTCTACCATAGCCCTCAGCAAGCACTGATATCAAGACCTTGACTTTTCTGTAACCACTGCTACACTGGTGCCAGGGACTCAACTTGCAGCCACTGACTTCCCTCAAAGCTAAATGCCTCTTATGCTGATCTGGGTCCTCCTAGAAGTGAACATTAAGGTAGAGCTAAGCATGCAGGGATTTTGTTAGGGGAAACGTGTGTGACAGAAAATGGGAGCATGCTAGAATAGCAGGGAGAGCCATCAGACCTCCACCAAAGTCTAACTTTGAGTTCAGGAAAAGGGAGTTAGGGTAGGCAGAAGTGTGCTGGGCTGCTGTAAAGTCTAAGGAATATTCGGGAAGGTCCATCAGGGAGTCTTCCAGCTGACGTCAGTTTTCAGAGGACAGGGATAGGACCTGTCTAGGTATCCTGTGGCACTCACTGGGCAGCCATGTGGAAGTGTGGCCTCAGTGCAGGTGGCTTTTCGAGGGCAGCAGCTGGGGCCCCAGGGTTAATTATACTCCCCATGGTTGGAGGTCTGGTGTTTACTCTTGTGGTGGCTACACCTCTGTCACCATGCCTTGCCAGTGTGCAGATGCTCCTACCCCAAGCTGCTCTCTTGCAAGTCTAAATGCCATGTGAATGAGTCCCATTTGGAATCTATGTCACACGCCTGTGCATTGACTGCAAAGAAGACTGGGGAGGAGGCATCAAATTCTTAAACTACAAATTCCTCAAATATAGCAAGGTTGTTAAAAAATAGGTTGGGCAGACAGAAAACATGACAGATGCTACTCACAATAATGAAAATAAAATATCATAATAAAAGACATGAAGCTGTGCCTACTTAGCTATTTTATCAACATTTGGTGAGTGGTTGAAAAGAACAACTTTTGTGAATGTCTTTTAGCATTAGAAGAAAAAAGACCAGAAGAGAACAGTAACTGGGGGGAAGAAAAGGAGACAAAATGGAGGGCAGAGATGAGGGTGAGAGAGGAGCAGGAGTGAAAGGGAAGAATCCAGAGGACATGCTAAAGGAAAGAATTTGGAGGGGGTGGGAAGTCATGAGGGGAGGGGAAATGCTGGGAGAGAAAGGAGAAAATTCAAATCCAGGATGCGGCCTCCAGCACCCACACTTCTAATCATGATAATCCAAGACGACACAACAGTAAGAGGTAGTTGGACTTGACCCCAGGTCTCTCTCTCTCTCTCTCTCTCTCTGTCTTTAAGATGGGGGTCTCACTCAAGCTAGAATGCAGTGGCATGACTGCAGCATTGACTGGCCAGTCTCAACCCATCCTCCCACCTCAGCCTCCTGAGTATCTGGGACAACAGGCACATGCCACCATACCTGGGTATTTTAAAAATTATCTGTAGAGATGAGGTCTTGCTATGTTGCTCAGGCTTGTCTTGAATTCCTGGGCTCAAACGATCCTCCTGCCTCGACCTCCCAAAATGTTGGGCTACCACCCCTAACCCCCAGCCCTCTTTTAACTCATTGTTTTAAGGGCCTTTATTTTGTTAAAATGCCCCCTGGACAAATAAAACCTACAGAAGGAATTTTTTGCACAATAAATGTTTTCACTGGATTTTGTGCATAGAAAACCATAAGATCAAATACAAGTTAGAATGGAAGCTCATTAATGGAAGTAAGCAGTTTACTCCATCCAGTCAAAATAGTAATTAACTACCTCCTTCAATTCTGTATTTTGCTTTGTTTTTTGAGACTTGCTCCTGGATGTCCTCTAACCAAGAAAGTAACTTATAGGCTTATTTCTTGTTAACCAAATATTCCCACACTACTAAACTTTGCATTTTCTATGATAACCTGTAGATGGCACCTTAGTTGGTGCTCCCATTTTTTCCTAAGTTCATGCAATTCTGATAAGACTATGTGATGTACAATTTAGATAAAAGGCATTTGAGATAAGTCAAATGCAACATGTAAGTAAATGGATTAATTTTTTCTGGTGCAAACTCTCATTTTATTTAGGCCAACATAATTATAACTTTACAACATGATTTCAAACTATAATGACATTACTGTGCTAATCCTGAGGAAGTCAATTGAATTTTATATAGTAGCTATAACAATCAGTAATATTTTATAGCTATATGATGGTTGTTATGAATATTAATCGCCACTATCAATGGTTCCTGGACTCCTACGATTTATTCTCTATTCCTTTGACTTTACAATGAAAGTCTAAACTGAAATTGACTTATTATTTTCTATGCAAAGCAATTTTAAAAAATACTTTAAAAATATTTTAGATTACTCTAATTCTCTCTTCCCATTTTTAATGAATGAAAATAGTAGAAGTAGATTATTTTGGAATTAAAGCCTATTTTTACCCTTCTATTACTCATATTTCAGCTAGTCCTTATCCATACACATAGAATATATTATTTTCTGGCTGTTCTAAATGAAGAAAAATTTGTAAAGAAAAAACTTTGGTGGGTAAGAGAGTTAACCCATAAAGAAATAAATCAGAAAAGTCTGAATAGTTAGGTAAATTTTAGAATAAAATAACTATATTTAAAATCAATAGCTAAGTATGATTTTGAATAAGACCTGTTCAACAATATTTAGTGAGCATTCTTTATAGTATTACTGCACATACAAACAATATATCCCAACTATGACAACACTTTTTTCATCAAAAACTTTATTCCAAGAGAAGAAATAAAAGAAGAAGTAAACAAATGTATTCTTGAATGTAAGACAAGTTGAAGGATATAAATTAAATATGTTTTAAAATATCCAAAGTAATAACAAAGACACAAGGAAACTTGGAGTATAGGATAGGATGAGAGGAAACACAGACTTAAGGTACAGATTATAGGATAATGGTCTAAACTATGTTTGGTCTGAGAAAATAGGAGACAGAGAATCAGGGGAGGATATGGAGAAAAAGGCCAATGTAGCAGACCTGTTTCAGGATGGGTTCTAGGACTAAAAATAATCACACGAAGTTCTGGTTTTAGCTCCAGCATGTAAAGAACTTGGAAGTCATCACCTCAATCCTTACAACATGAAAAAGGCTAAATAAACTGAAAGATAACCATTTTTCTTAGACCATTAGAGAATTGAAATCATACGGCAAACTGACACCTAAAATCTGGAAAGTGGCAAAACAGCCAAGATTCGCTTGTGTGGAATAGAATCTGTTGGGACCATAAACTTGTAGGAACATTGAAATGGTCATTTTGATAAATTTCTGCAGACTGAGTATGAATTAATTTGAGCTTGAGAAACTCCTGGGGGGTGATATTAGGAGGGGCTTCTACACTTTTGTGGGTTTTATTTCCAGGAACCCCATGAGGTTCACAAGTGAAGGTCTGAGAAAAATCCTCTCCTGTTTCAGAAGGTGGAAGGGGAAAAGTGACCATTTTCTAAAACACCCAAAACATGACCACAGCTCAAGCATTCTCCAAAACAAAGGCCTGCTTATCCAAGGGAATAAATTTCGCCAGGGTCTTATCTCCCTGAGGAAGGGCAATTTACAAACTTGCAGTACCCTCTAGCCTTTCAGTCTCACCTAAGTGGAGAAGAAAAGGAGAAGAAACACTTCTGAATGTCACAGCCCAAGGACTCAGACCCACAAAAAGACTGAGATTTAATCACGATTATAGACCACTTTCTCTCCCCTACATTTTGTCATTATATCAACAGGGCTCCAAAATAATAACAGTGGATTACAAGTGAAAGAAATGCATGACACAGACTCTATTTAAGAAGTAGAAAAGAATTCAAGGACAACAAGGAAGGAAATAAAAAAAGACAAGGACAAGAGGAAACTGAAGCCTTTAGCACCTACCACTACAGAAAACATTAAACACAGCCCAGCTCCTAGTCAGGCCTATGTAGCTGATACATCACGTCTGGATTTCCAAAAAAAAGTGCAAGGCATTCTAAAAGGTAAGAAAGAAACACAATTTAAAGAGACAATGCAAGCATCAGCGCCAGACTTACATATGATATATTTTGGAATTATGAGATAGAAAATTTAGAATAACTATTATTAATATGTTAAGGGTTCTAGTGGAGAATATGCAGGAATAGGTGGATAATGTAAGCAAAGAGATGGAAATGCTAAGAAACAATCAAAAGGATAAAAAACACTGTAATAGAAATGAAGAATACTTATAATGGTTTTACAATAAGACCAGATGTGGCCAACCAAAGAATCAAGACTGAAGATATGCCAACAGAATCCTCCTAAACTGAAATACAAGGAGAAAAAAGAATGTAAAAACCAGAACAGAGTATCCAATAACTGTGGGACAATTACAAAAGGTGTAATATATGTGTAGTTGAAATATTGGAAGGAAAAGAAAGAGAGAAAGGAGCAGAAGAAACATTTGAAATACCAATGGCTGAAAATTTTCTAAAATTAGCAGACACCAAGCCACAGATCCAAATGGCTCACAGAACATCAGGCAGGATAGGATCAATGACAAAACAACAACAACATCATCAACAACAACATCACCATCATCAACAACAACAAAAATACCCTAAGCATATTATATTTAAACTACAGAAAAACAAAGAGAAAACCTTCAAAGAGGCCAGAGGGGAAGGAGAAACACTTTAGCTGTAGAGGAACAGGGATAAGAATTACACTGGCTTTCTCATGAGAAATCATGAAACAAGGGAAGAGTGGGGTACAATACTCAGTGGTGAAGGAACAAAAGCATCAACCTAGAGTTCTATATCCAGTGAAATTATCCTTCAAAAGTGAAGGAGAAATAAAGAATTTCTCAGACTAACATAAACTGAGGAAATTTGTCACAAGTAAACCTTCTCCACAAGAAATTGTGAAGGAAGTTATTCAGAGAAATGGAAAATTACGTAGGCTAGAAACTCAGATCTACATAAAGGAAGGAAGAGCACATCAGAGAAGAATGAATGAAAACAAAATAATATATTTTACTTTCATTCTTAATTTATCTAACAGAGATAGCTGTTTACCAAAATAATAATAGTAACAATGTATTGTGTGACTATAGTGTAATTGCTCTATGGGTTCTTCTTGCCTGCTGCCCAGAAAAGCCAAACGCTGAGAACAGCAGAACTTGCAGTAGAGAAAGTTTAATAATCTCAGGACCAGCCAAGTAGAAGGATGGGAGATGTTTCTCTGCCTTCTTAAGAGCTCAGAAACTAGGGTTTTTCAGGATAATTTGATGGGCAGGGGACTAGGGAACGGGTACTGCCGATTGTTTGGGGATGAAATCATAGTAGTGTTGAAAACAGTCTTGTGCACTGAGTCAGTTTTTGAGTGTGATCCCAGGACCAGTTGAGTCAGTTTCTTGATATGAGTCATGGGTCTGGGTGGAGTCAGCTAGTTGTCAGAATACAAAAGTGTGAAATATCTCAAAGACCAATCCTAGGTTTTACAATAGTGATATTATTTGTAGGAGCAGTTGGAGAGAATACACATCTTGTGACTTCTGGCTACATGACTCTTGAGCAGTAAGTGATTATAGAAAAGCAAGCTAAAGAATAATGGCTGGTTATTTTTTAACTGTGCATACACTTTAGCAGAATTCAGGCCCTTTCCATAATCCTGAACTTGTGGCCTTTCATTAGTCTTACAAAAGGAGTTTTAGTCCCCACAGGGGTCAGCTTTGTGAGGTAATATCATTTTTGCTTCAAAGTTAAACTACAAATTTAATTCTTTCCAGAGTTAGCAAGGCCTACATCCAGGAATGAGCAACAGTTGTTAGCTTGTGAGGTTAGCAGCAAGATGAAGTCAGTTAGGTTAGATTTCTTTCACTGCTGTAATTCTTGCAAAGGCAGTTTCAATAGCATGTGGTTACATGAAACGAATAGCAGCAATGTGAGAAGGGAGGAATTGGGACTCTGTTGTCAGGTACCTGCACTAGCCATAAAGTATTATTTGAAAGTGGACTAACATTAGTTCTAAATGTATATTTCACCAACTTTAGGGCATCCTCTAAAAAGTTTTTAAAAAGAAGAATAGTTGATATGCTAAGAGAGAAAAAAATGGAATTATACAAAATGCTGGGCAAAACCAGAGAAAGCAGAAAAAGAGGAGAGAGAAGAAGATTTTAAAATGAATCTAGATAATAGATCTTATACTTTTCACAAAACTAACTGAAAATAGATCATAAATGTAAAACACAAAACTACAAATGTAGAACACAAAACTACCATACTTCTAGATGTTAACATAGAAGAAAATCTATGTGACCTTGGATTTGGCGATGAGTTTTTAGATATGAAAGAAAAAATTGAGAAGTTAGGCTTCACTAAAATTAAAAACTTCACTCTGTAAAAGACATGGTTAAAAGAATGAAAAGTTCATCCACAAATAAGAAAATGAACAACATTATTTTAAAATGGCCAAAAGATCTGTACAATTATCTCACCAAAGAAGACACACAGACAATAAATAAGCATATGAAAAGATGCTTCACATCACATATCATCAGAGAAATGCAAATTAAAACAATAACAAAATGCCATTCCATGCTAATTAGAATGCCCCAAATCCAAAACACTGACAACACCAAATGCCAATAAGGATGTGGAGCAACAGGAACTCTCATTCATTGCTGATGGGAATGCAAAGTGCTACAGCCACTTTGGAAGATAATTTGGTGGTTTCTTACAAATCAAAACATACTCTTACCATACAATTTAGCAGTTGTACTCCTTATAATTCACCTAAATGAGTTTAAAACTTATGTCCACACAAAAACCTGCACAAGAATGTTTATAGCAGCTTTATTCATAATTGCCAAAACTTAGAAGCAACCACAATGTTCTTCAGAAGGTGAAAAGATAAACTATGGTATATCCAGACAACGAGATATTATTCAGTGTTAAAAAGAAATGAGCTAGTAGGCAATGGAAAGATAAAAAGGGATGTTAAAAGTACATTATTTAGTGAAAGAAGGCAATCTGAAAAGGCTACAGACTGTATTATCTCAACTATATGAAACTCTGAAAAAGGCAAAACTATGGAAATAGTAAAAAGTTCAGTGATTGCCAAAGGTTGCAGGGAAAGAGGGATGAATAGGAGCAACATAGGGAAGTTTTAGGGCAGTGAAACCATCCTGCATGATACTGTTGGTAGATACATTGTATTATATATTTGTCTCAGCCCACAGAATATATAACACCAAGAGTGAACTCTAATGTAAACTAAGGACTTTGGATAATAATGATGTATAAGTGTAGCCTCATCAATTGTAACAAAAGTGCCATTTTGATACGGGACGTTGATAGTGGGGGAGGTTGACAGTAGGGGATGGGGGTGTATGATAACTCTCTACTTTCTGCTCAATGTTTCTGTGAACCTAAAACTGTTCTAAAAAATAAAGTCTGGCTGGGTGCGGTGGCTCACGCCTGTAATCCCAGCAATTTGGGAGGCCAAGGAGGGTGGATCACTTGACGTCAGGAGTTTGAGACCAACCTGACCAATATGGTGAAACCTCATTTCTACTAAAAATACAAAAATTAGCTGGGCGTGGTGTCTCACACCTGTAGTCCCAGCTACTTGGGAGGCTGAGGCAGAAGAACCGCTTGAACCTGGGAGGTGGAGGTTGCAGTGAGCCAAAATCACGTCACTATATTCCGGCCAGGGTGACAGAGTGAGACTCCATCTCAAAATAAACAAATAAATACAACAAAGTATATTTTTTAAAAAGGCAAACTACAGACTTGGATAAAATATTTGAAAGACATATATCTGATAAAGGACTTGTATCCAAAATATACTAAGAACTGTTAAAACTCAACAATAAGAAAACCAAAACCACAAGAAAAAAATGGAGCAAAGGATGTGAACAGATACTTGGGCTAAGAATATATACAGATGGCACATAAGTTTATGAAAAGATGCTCAACATCATCGTTATTAGGGATTGCAAATTAAAACAACAATTAGATACCACTACACATAACTCAAATGGCTAAAATAAAAAAAACCAGACAATAGTAGACACTGGCAGGGATGGGAAGCAATAGGAACACTCATTCATTGCTGGTGGAAATGCAAAATGATACAACAATTTTGATAGTCCAACAGTTTCTTACAAAGCTAAACATAGTCTTACCATATGATTCACAACTGCACTCTTCAGAATTCATCGAACTGAGTTGAAAAATTAGGTCCATGTAGAAAATTATGCATAGAAACCTGCATAGGAGGCTTTATAGCAGCTTTATGCATAATTGCTAAAACCTGGAAGCCACAAAGATATCCTTCAATAGGTGATGAATAAACAAACTGTGGTTGATCCATACAATGGAGTATTATTCTGCAATGAAATGAAGTGAGATATCAAGCCCAGAAAGATATAGAGGAACCCCAAATGCATATTACAAAGTGAAAGAAGCCAGTCTGAAAAGGCTACATACCCTGCAATTCCAAATATACGACATTTTGGAAAAAGTCAAAGCATAGTGACAACAAAAAAGATTGGTGCTTGCTAGATGTTCAAGGAGGAATGAAAAGGATGACTAGGTAAAGCATAGGGGATATTTAGGGTGGTGAAACTATTCTGTATGAATGATGGATACTCAATGATGGATACATGACATTATGTGTTTGTCAAAACCATAGAACATTTTAACACAAGAGTAACTTTTGGTGTAGATAGACCAACTTTTAACATAAAACTAAAAGCAAAAGGAACTGCACATAAATACTGTAGTCAATAAAATAGTTTCTCAGGGGAGTACAAGTTAACAATTCAGATATTGCTATCGATGTTTACAAGAATTAGACAAGTAAATGGATGTCAGATTGTGGGAGATATACTTCTCACCAAAGGAATGGAAATTTACAGATAGTCAAGGGAAGGATGCTAAAATGACCCTTGTAGTAATGAATTAGAGTTGGAGACATCATTAAAAATTCATGTTTAACTTCATATAGATCAGGTGGTTATATATAAAAAATTTGTAGATATGTATATATACATAGGTTAGTACACACATATACATTTCTTTGCTCCGTTAGCTGACAGAGCCTTAAAGAAATGACACTCTATAGTAACAAGCACATGTAACACCCAGTATAGGTTTCTAATGCTATTCTCCAGTAAAAGGGATAGGGGTATTTAAAGAAATGGCTGATTCCAGGACTGTGACAGAAAATATATAAGATGAGCTTGGAGCAGTTTTTGGTAACAGAAAGTAAGGAACAGAACAAAACAAAACAAAAATCCATATCAACAGGAGTATATCAAAGGGGCACAAAAGCCAGCTAAAAGATCTCTCAATGGTCAAAGCTAGAACAAACTATTGGATTATAACCCAAAATATAAAATAAGTAAGTACCCATGAATCCATAGTGAGATAAATGATTTAATAAATTAACAAACCCGAACATTCTGCACATGTACCCCAGAACTTAAAAACTAAAATAATTTTAAAAATTAACAAATCAGGGAAAAGAGACAACTCTCCTATGCAGAAGTCCAAATCAGTTATGTAGATACTCTACTTTAAAGGAAAAGGAGTGTAATTCCCACTCCTTAAGTATGGGCTACACATAGTGACTTCCTTCCAAAGAATATAGTACAGAAAGCGGGGGGGTTGGGCTTGGGGGGAGGAGTAACTTTACAATGCAGAAACCTGAGAAACATTATTTCAACCAGGTAATCAAGGTCTACATAAACATTCATAAATTATGTTGATAGTATGTAACCTTGATTACTGTGGTAAAAATGGAACTATTTCTGCGATCTTCTTCCCAAAAACTCATAACCATAGTAAGATCATGAGAAAAACATTAGACAAATTCCAATAACAGAGCATTGTGCAATATACCTGACCAGTACTTCTCAAAATCACCTGATTTTACACGGAACATCCAGCACTTTACATGTTATGTTACCTGCTTAACGCTGCAGGTATTCACATTTGGATCTCTGGAAATAAAAATAGAGCTTCAGAGCCTTCCATGTCTAAAATCCTACCAGTGATCCCTAATTTTTAAACACTCATTTTATAAATGAGCATCCAATTTGGAAAAGGAAGGATTATTTAATAAATGGTGTTCAAACTGTGAATTAGTAATTTCAACCAAAATTTAGACTGTTACTTTTTAGTCATATATCAAAATAAGTTTAAGGTAGATTTAGAGTTACCTATAAAAATTTCAAATCATTAAAAAATAAAATCTAGAAGAACCGGAGATGAGAATATTTACACTATTTCTGGAAAGAGGAAGAATACTAAATTTTAAAAATAAATGAAATAATTTGTCTATTTGACTACACGAAAATAAAATTATTTTGGCCACTAAAAAAATGCACTCCACTAAAAAGATAAAGTAGGGGTAAAATATTAACCAAGCCAAACAAAGGACTAATTCTTACCATGTAAATAGACCATGTAGAAATTGATGAGAAAAACATTAAGACCATGTTAGATACGTGGACAAAATGTTCCAACAATTTACAAAAGAGCAAAGAAAGCTGGTCAACAATCGTGTAGGAAAAAAAATTCTCTTTCACCATAACAGTACCTAGCAATTACAAATGAAAATGACTACAAGGTATTATTTTTCTTTTTCTTTCTTTTTTTTTTTTTTTTTAATTTTAGAGACACGGTCTCACTTTGTCCCCATTGTGGAGTGCAGTGGTACAATCATAGCGCACTGCAGCCTCAAACTCCCGGGCTCAAGTGATCGTCCCACCTCAGCCTCACAAGTAGCTGCAACTACAGGTGTGCACCACCATATCTGGCTATTGTTTAAAATTTTTTTTTGTAGAGATGGGGTCTCACCATCCTGGCTAACACAATGAAACCCTGTCCCTACTAAAAATACAAAAAATTAGCCGGGCGTGGTGGCACGCACTTGTAGTGCCAGCTAGTCAGGAGGCTGAGGCAAGAGAATCACTTGAACCTGGGAGGCAGAGGTTGCAGTGAGCTGAGATCACACCACTGCACTCCAGCCTGGGCAAGAGAGTGAGACTCCGTCTCAAAAAAAAAAAAAAAAAAAAAAAAGGGAGAGAGAGAGAGAGAGATGTAGGTTTTCTAGGCTAGTTTTGAACTCCTGGCCTCAAGCAATCCTCCTGCCTTGGCGCCCCAAAGTGCTGGGATTACAGGCATGAGCCACTGCACCTGGCCTCATTTTCCCGATCAAATTAACAGAATCACTTTTAAAATTGCTATTTGCTGCAGATGAGATGTTGTAAAGTAGGATCTTATATACATTGCTATATCAGTGGCAAAATGGCACAACAATTTTGAAAACTAATTTAGCAATATACATCAAATCGTTAAAATATGGATATACTTTGACCTAAGAGTATATTGTAAAGTACTTAAAAAAGTAAAGTACTTTGACAAGTGAAGTACTTTGACCAGTACTTTTTACTTCTGGGACTATACACTGAGAACGTAAGCCTAAATACAAAACTATATAGCTGTTATGCACCTTACCCCAAAAAGGACCAAACAAACCTAAAATGCACTCTATGAGGGAGTGGTCATGTGAAAGACAGTGTCTTCACTCAATGGGATAGTATGCTACTATTAAAGCTATTTTATGAAAGGTTATAATAATACTAATAACCACAATAATAACAGCTATGTGTCAGGTGTTTTACAGGTATATCTTTAGGCCCCACAATAACTGAAACGTCACCTTCTCAGTTTTATAGACAAACTCAGGCTTGAGAGTAACAAAATGGTTAATACTCATTGAATGCCAATCATATACCAGAAATTAATACAGAAACAACCACCATATGATGCAAATGCTTTTAGTGTACCCATTTTAAAAGTAAAGAAACTAAGGAACAGTAGTCACGCAGCTACAACAGTGGTACATATGCTTAGAACATGAGTACTTTTCTCCTGTTTCTTCTTTCTATTTGTCCTTAGTTTCTATATTTTCTTTCTTTTTCTTTCTCTTTTTTTTGAGACAGAGTTTCTCTCTTGTTGCCCAGGCTGGAGTCTAGTGGCACCATCTTGGCTCACTGCAACCTCCGCCTCACAGGTTCAAGCGATTCTGCTGCCTCAGCCTCCTGGGTAGATGGGATTACAGGCGTCACCACCACGCCCAGCTGATTTTTTGTATTTTTAGTAAAGACAGGGTTTCACCACGTTGGTGAGGCTGGTCTTCAACTCCTGACCTCGGCCTCCAAAAATGCTGGGATTACAGGCCTGAGCCACCACGCCCAGCCGTTTCTACATTTTCTTTAGTGAGAATTCACTTATACAAGGAAAAATTATGTTCCGAAAAAATGTCTATAGAGAAAATAGTACTATTCATGCCCTGTCTGCCTTCCCCTTTCTCTCAACTACTAAGAGCACTCAGGTGCCTGTAGTGAAGGCAGTCAGAACTTGAGTGTTTAGCAAGTCGAAGAGTTCAGAAGCACAGGTGGGAAAGAAGCTGTGGAATCAGCTACAGCATAGAACAGAGATTCTTAACAATTCTGGAGTCATGGAAGTATCACTCTTAGGATCTAATGAAAGCTGAAGCCCCTCTGCCCACAAAAATGCACCTCTGCTTACTCACGCAGAATTTCCGGGTGCTTCTAGAGTCCTTTATCTACTGAAACCCAGGCTTAGAAAAACTGACCACAACAGCAGCCTCCCGAAGAGGACCAGCACACCTACAGGGAGAAAAGTGAGGAGGCCGTTTCAGGAGGAGAAATGGAATGGCACTTCCTTTCCTTTGCCTACATTTCAATTTGATTGCTAGAAACACATGTGGCAGATCTAGTAGTGCTTTTTGAAAACATCAACAATTTTGGGAGAGTAAAGGGATGGTGATCCATTAACTCTTTAGTGTAAGTGAATTCAATCAGATTGCTTTTCTTTTAACACCTAGGCAAGGTCAGATACATTGGAGGAAGAAGAGTTTTAATTATTCTGAAACCTCCACTAAGGGAAATGAGATGAACCTGGAAAGTTATTCAATTGGTGCAAAAGTAACTGGTTTTTGCCATTAATTTTAATGGCAAAAATATTTTTAATATTTAGGTCACTAAGCTATGGGAGAGGAAAGGGTTTCTAGAAGTGAAATAAAAGTGCAGAAAAGAAGAGGTTTCAAATATAAAGTATACCAATTTATAGGAAAGGGAAATTAATTGTTATTATTATTTTTTGAAGCGGAGTTTCACTCTTGTTGCCCAGGCTGGAGTGCAATGGCACAATCTCCACTCACTGCGACCTCTGCCTCCCGGGTTCAAGTGATTCTCCTGCCTCAGCCTCCCAAGTAACTGAGATTACAGGCATGCACCACTACACTTGGCTAATTTTGTATATTTAATAGAGACAGGGTTTCACCATGTTGGTCATGCTGGTCTTGAACTCCTGACCTCAAGTGATCCACCCGTCTTGGCCTTCCAAGGTGCTGGGATTAGAGGTGTGAGCAAGCCACTGCGCCTGGCTGGAAATTAAATTTTTAAAAGAGTATCTACTAGGTTCCAGGAATAGTAAAAGTCAATTCGTGTACGTTGCCACATTTAATTATCCCAACAGTCCCTGTGTCGCTTTCCTCTCATTTAACAGATTAAATAAACAAAGATCAGAAGCTGCCACAGACAGTGACTTGTCCAAGTCAGCTGATTAATGACAGCCAGGATTGATTGAACCCAGATTCCTTTTCCTCCAAACAAAGCCCTTTCCCCATAACAATTTCTTTGGAGTAGAATCTAGCCATTCCTTCTAAGAATGTTTACGTAAGGAAATGTAGGTCAAAGTCTTGCCTTACAAATACAATTCTGAAACACTACCTGTTTTTTAAATGGAGACTGCCTATATTCATCTTAATCATAATACTATTATTTGTTCTGGAGTGGGAGGGGTTCTTCACAATATACAGAATTGGCCTAATGGGCTCCTTTTATCAATGCTTGCTTTTTAGATCATCTCCCTGCAAATCCGTTGGCATCATCCACACAAACATATGCCTGGGTGTTATTTAATTAACCATGGAGCTATGAACATTGTGAAATTCAAGTTTACATATGTTTTCAAACAACATATTTTAAATAAAATTATTTGCAACCAGAAAAGGAAGCTCATTTATTCATAATTCATTTGACTAATGTCTGTTGAGCATCTCTGTGCCAAGCACTGTAGTAGGATGGAGGCTGCAGCAGTGAACCAGATAGTCCCTTTCCTCAAAGAGACTATGTCTCCTTAAAAATCTCAACATACTTTGAAAGTTTTTTTAAAAAAAATATATTAAAATGAACTTGTGGAGTAAAACAAAGAAAAAAATCAATGTAATGAGAAGAAAAGGCATAAAAATAGCCTTTTCACCACATAAAATATAAATCATCTCTAGGTTTTGCTGCTCATCTGGTGCACTTAAAAATGTTTCTTGGATGAATGTCTGTCATTCAATCAGGAATCCATTGTTTTCACTATATGGAGTGCATTACAAGTTGCAGTAGGGGAAATATGGACATGTTCTTAAGCAGACTGCAGTCTAATGGAGGAGATCGGGCAGGCCAAAATACACAACAAAGCGCTAGGTCAGGGTTTGGCAAACGTTTTCTGTAAAGGGCTAGATACCAAATTTTAATTTTAGGCTTTCCTAATGTTCGATAAACATTAATTGAATTGAATTTCCCTTCCTGTGTGTTTACTGTACCACTTCTGGACAAATTGATAGGGTATTTCAAGGCTCTACTTTTTGTTTTTGTCTTTTTAAAGAGGTCTTGCTCTGTTGCCCAGGCTAGAGTGCCTGGAACTCCTAGGCTCAAGTGATCCTCCTGCCTCAGCCTCCCAAATAACTGGGACTACAGGCACGCACCAACACGTCCACCTTTTTTTTTTTCCTTTTTTTTTTTTTGTATAAAGAATATTTTTCCTATATTGCCATACATTTTTTTATTTTTTTTTATTATTATACTTTAGGTTTTAGGGTACATGTGCACAATGTGCAGGTTTGTTACATATGTATCCATGTGCCATGTTGTTTTGCTGCACCCATTAACTCGTCATTTAGCATTAGGTATATCTCCTCATGCTATCCCTCCCCGCTCCGCCCACCCCACAACAGTCCCCAGAGTGTGATGTTCCCCTTCCTGTGTCCATGAGTTCTCATTGTTCATTTCCCACCTATGAGTGAGAACATGCAGTGTTTGGTTTTTTGTCCTTGCGATAGTTTACTGAGAATGATGGTTTCCAGTTTCATCCATGTCCCTACAAAGGACATGAACTCATCATTTTTTATGGCTGCATAGTATTCCATGGTGTGTATGTGCCACATTTTCTTAATCCAGTCTATCATTGTTGGACATTTGGGTTGGTTCCAACTCTTTGCTATTGTGAATAGTGCCGCAATAAACATACGTGTGCATGTGTCTTTATAGCAGCATGATTTATAGTCCTTTGGGTATATACCCAGTAATAGGATGGCTGGGTCAAATGGTATTTCTAGTTCTAGATCCCTGAGGAATCGCCACACTGACTTCCACAATGGTTGAACTAGTTTACAGTCCCACCAACAGTGTAAAAGTGTTCCTATTTCTCCACATCCTCTCCAGCACCTGTTGTTTTCTGACTTTTCAATGATGGCCATCCTAACTGGTGTGAGATGGTATCTCACTGTGGTTTTGATTTGCATTTCTCTGATGGCCAGTGATGATGAGCATTTTTGCATGTGTTTTTTGGCTGCATAAATGTCTTCTTTTGAGAAGTGTCTGTTCATGTCCTTCGCCCACTTTTTGATGGGGTTGTTTGTTTTTTTCTTGTAAATTTGTTTGAGTTCATTGTAGATTCTGGATATTAGCCCTTTGTCAGATGAGTAGGTTGCAAAAATTTTCTCCCATTCTGTAGCTTGCCTGTTCACTCTGATGATAGTTTCTTTTGCTGTGCAGAAGCTCTTTAGTTTAATGAGATCCCATTTGTCGATTTTGGCTTTTGTTGCCATTGCTTTTGGTGTTTTAGACATGAAGTCCTTGCCCACGCCTATGTCCTGAATGGTATTGCCTAGGTTTTCTTGTAGGATTTTAATGGTTTTAGGTCTAACATGTAAGTCTTTAATCCATCTTGAATTAATTTTTGTATAAGGTGTAAGGAAGGGATCCAGTTTCAGCTTTCTGCATATGGCTAGCCAGTTTTCCCAGCACTGTTTATTAAATAGGGAATCCTTTCCCCATTTCTTGTTTTTGTCAGGTTTGTCAAAGATCAGATAGTTGTAGATATGTGGCATTATTTCTGAAGGCTCTGTTCTGTTCCATTGATCTATGTCTCTGTTGTGGTACCAGTACCATGCTGTTTTGGTTACTGTAGCCTTGTAGTATAGTTTGAAGTCAGGTAGTGTGATGCCTCCAGCTTTGTTCTTTTGGCTTAGGATTGACTTGGTGATGCGGGCTCTTTTTTGGTTCCATATGAACTTTAAAGTAGTTTTTTCCAATTCTGTGAAGAAAGTCATTGGTAGCTTGATGGGGATGGCATTGAATCTATAAATTACCTTGGGCAGTATGGCCATTTTCACGATATTGATTCTTCCAACCCATGAGCATGGAATGTTCTTCCATTTGTTTGTATCCTCTTTTATATCATTGAGCAGTGGTTTGTAGTTCTCCTTGAAGAGGTCCTTCACATCCCTTGTAAGTTGGATTCCTAGGTATTTTATTCTCTTTGAAGCAATTGTGAATGGGAGTTCACTCATGATTTGGCTCTCTGTTTGTCTGTGATTGGTGTACAAGAATGCTTGTGATTTTTGTACATTAATTTTGTATCCTGAGACTTTGCTGAAGTTGCTAATCAGCTTAAGGAGATTTTTGGGCTGAGACAGTGCAGTTTTCTAGATATACAATCATGTCATCTGCAAACAGGGACAATTTGACTTCCTCTTTTCCTAATTGAATACCCTTTGTTTCCTTCTCCTGCCTGATTGCTCTGGCCAGAACTTCCAGCACTATGTTGAATAGGAGCGGTGAGAGAGGGCATCCCTGTCTTGTGCCCGTTTTCAAAGGGAACACTTCCAGTTTTTGCCCATTCAGTATGATATTGGCTGTGGGTTTGTCATAGATAGCTCTCATTATTTTGAGATACGTCCCATCAATACCTAATTTATTGAGAGTTTTTAGCATGAAGGGTGGTTGAATTTTGTCAAAGGCCTTTTCTGCATCTATTGAGATAATCATGTGGTTTTTGTCTTTGGTTCTGTTTATATGCCGGATTACATTTATTGATTTGCATATGTTGAACCAGCCTTGCATCCCAGGGATGAAGCCCACTTGATCATGGTGGATAAGCTTTTTGATGTGCTGCTGGATTCGGTTTGCCAGTATTTTATTGAGGATTTTTGCATCAACGTTCATCAAGGATATTGGTCTGAAATTCTCTTTTTTGGTTATGTCTCTGCCAAGCTTTGGTATCAGGATGATGCTGGCCTCATAAAATGTGTTAGGGAGGATTCCCTCTTTTTCTATCAATTGGAATAGTTTCAGAAGGAATGGTACCAGTTCCTCCTTGTACCTCTGGTAGAATTCGGCTGTGAATCCATCAGGTCCTGGACTCTTTTTGGTTGGTAAGCTATTGATTATAGCCACAATTTCAGAGCCTGTTGTTGGTCTATTCAGAGATTCAACTTCTTCCTGGTTTAGTCTTGGGAGGGTGTATTTGTCAAGGAATTTATCCATTTCTTCTAGATTTTCTAGTTTATTTGCATAGAGGTGTTTGTAGTATTCTCTGATGGTAGATTGTATTTCTGTGGGATCGGTGGTGATAACCCCTTTTTCATTTTTTATTGCATCTATTTGATTCTTCTCTCTTTTCTTCTTTGTCTTGCTAGCGGTCTATCAATTTTGCTGATCTTTTCAAAAAACCAGCTCCTGGATTCATTAATTTTTTGAAGGGTTTTTTGTGTCTCTATTTCCTTCAGTTCTGCTCTGATTTTAGTTATTTCTAGCCTTCTGCTAGCTTTTGAATGTGTTTGCTCTTGCTTTTCTAGTTCTTTTAATTGTGATGTTAGGGTGTCAATTTTGGATCCTTCTTGCTTTCTCTTGCGGGCATTTAGTGCTATAAATCTCCATATCTATTCCAAAATTGACCACATAGTTGGAAGTAAAGCTCTCCTCAGCAAATGTAAAAGAACAGAAATTATAACAAACTGTCTCTCAGACCACAGTGCAATCAAACTAGAACTCAGGATTAAGAAACTGACTCAAAAGTGCTCAACTACTTGGAAACTGAACAACCTGCTCCTGAATGACTATTGGGTGCATATTGAAATGAAGGCAGAAATAAAGATGTTCTTTGAAACCAACGAGAACAAAGACACAACATACCAGAATCCCTGGGACACATTCAAAGCAGTGTGTAGAGGGAAATTTTTTTTTCACTTTTTCCAAGATGGGGTCTTGCTACATTGCCCACGCTGATCTTGAACTTCTGGCCTCAAGCAATCCTCCTACTTCAGCCTTCTGAGTAACTAGGATACAAAGCACAAGCCACCACACCTGACTTCCAAGGGAAAGCAAGGGAAAATGTAGCTCTTTGAGATTGGCTAAGAGAAGGTGCCAAGCCAGCTGGATCTCCGCTCAGAGAAGATCCTATGACTAAAGGACCCCATGAGCTGAAACCAAGAGCCTGAGAACCCTAAGGAGGATACTGATCTTAACCTTGAACATATGATGAACAGTGGGGTGAAGAGGATCCTCACCGGGGGATAATGATATGATTAGGCATTAGGGAAGTGTCACAACTTGGGCTCCCTGGGGAGCAGAATCTGGGTTTA
The DNA here is from genome assembly GCF_009828535.3 of Hylobates moloch. NCBI lineage: Eukaryota > Metazoa > Chordata > Mammalia > Primates > Hylobatidae > Hylobates > Hylobates moloch. The sequence continues at coordinate 185,009,485 of NW_026652276.1, read as the reverse complement.
GCATGCAGGATCCTTATTAAAATGAATCCTTAAGATTAATACCTGTGGAAGGGAGAGAAAGAACACGGATTGGAAAGCGGGAGAAGTGAAGCTGTGGCGCAAGCCTGACATCAGCCTTGGCTGACCATGAGGGGAACGCTGGAGCTAGAATAGACCTTCAAAGTTACCCTGAGGTGGGCCATGATGCCCAAGCTTTTATATTCCCATGTCAATCAATTACTACATGTAAACTGTCCTGAGAAGGGGCATGACTTTAAGCAAAGCCACTCTGAGAAGCTGAGGCAATCCCCAAAGGGGCTGAGAGCTGAAGGTTGTTTGCAAACAGCATTCCTGGCAACCGGGACAACAAATCCTTCCTTGAAGAGGAATCTGGGCAGTGCCTCACAGAGTTTACTCTAGTGAACAGTTTGTGCTGCTTGATCCACTTCGTATGTATCTTGATCCACTTCATAGCAGGTCTTCTAGGATTCTGGTGGATTACTATTCATGGGGAAACTTAGCAGAGAAGGTCAAGGGAGTGAATTGTGCCCCTGCTACTCCAGCCAGTCTCAAGGCTGCAACTGATACTCAGCATCACCCACCCCCACTATCCATTCTAGATTTCACTCATCCTTGGGCAGCACCTCTGCTGGTCTCACTGTCATATCACTCCGAACAAGGTTACTGTACTTTCCCATCCACCAGAGAACCACCAAAGTTGTCAAACATATTCCTCCCTGCTCCTTCTTCTTGATAACTAGGATCAATGGCTGCTTCCAGGATGGTGACTCTCCTTCTTATCTGCAGGTCCGTTGGCACAAGGAGCCTGAAGTGCCCAGGTGGCAGTCATTTTATAATTCAAATGAATTTTTGCTTCTTTCCCTGGGAGACATATCCTCCCTTTTAGACTCAGAACCTCTAAACCTACAGAGATCAGAGCTGCGGGGATGGGAAGCACCAATTACTTGGGAGTGATGGCAAGCACAGCCACTCCTGCTTGCACACTTTGCTTCCTGGGCCCATCTATTCTTCCTACTGGGGACACAGCACCTTATTAACTTTTTCAACTTAGAGTGTATATTGATCCTCCCATCATTGTAAAGTATTGTCTCTGAGCTTACATGTCAGCTATACCTTTAACTGGATGTTCCAAAGCTTTATCAGGCTATTCACTCTTTGGTGATCCTGTATGATAGGAATAGTAAATTACATAGTCATAGGTGTATGCCCACTCCTCCTCTTCTATAAAGTGAGTGGCTTGATTTGAAATGACATTATGTGGGATCCTGAGTCTATGGATCAAACATTCTGTAAGCCTTTGGATAGTGGTGCTGATGGAGGCCTTGGGGGTAGAAAGGCAAATCTATCCCAGAATATTTATCTATTGTTGTCAGAATGAATTGCTGGCTCTTCCAGAGTGTAAGAGGTCCAATGTGGTCAACTTATCACCAAGTGATCAGCAGACTTTTGAGGTGATGATAACATATTGGGAGCTCAGGGTTGGTTTCTATTAATAGCTGGTTGGATATTTACCAATGGCTATAACTAGATCAGTCTTGATAAGCGGATATCCATGTTGCTGGGCATCCATGGGACTGTCACCATGGCAACTTCACTCATGGGCCCTCCTGGCCAAAACATTTTCTTGCTTAACTTCCAAGATACAAGGATCTTCTGGTTTTATTCCTGCCTCCCTCTTCACTCTTCCTCAGTAACTTCCCCTGGTTCATTTTCCTCTGTGTAATTCTGTTCTTTTTTCTATTATATTTACTTATCTAGCCACATATTCTCCCTGGGCAAACTCTTCTATTGCCACGGCTTTATTTATTGATTCTACATTAATGGATCTTAGCTCCAGAGTGACTTGTGTTCATATTTTAGAAAAAGTACTGTTAGCCTGGCATGGTGGCAGAGGCTGACGCGGGAGGATTGCTTGAGCTCAGGAGTTTGAGATCAGCCTGGACAACATAGAGAGACCCCATATCAGAAAAAAATTAAGAAAAAGAACTCCGGAGGCATTATGGAAGATGGAGTCACTCAACCATAATTAATTTATTCAATGAATATTCATTGAGTATCCAGCTGAAAAGAGGAGAGAATGGAAGCAGAGAGACTATCAGGTGGTGGTTGAAACCAGGAGAATGGATGAGATTATGCAGAGTCTGTGGGCAAGGGTAAGAAAAGGCAAGCAAGAATCAAACCCCAGGATTCATCAACATTTAATAGGCAGAATATGCCCTACTGAACCTGGATAAATTGAAGAAGGTTCAACATCAGCAGATCCAAAACAAACTGATTTCTCTTTGAGTTAACTTGCTTTCCTTATCCTCTTTACCTTTTTGTCAAGCATCTCAGTCTCTGAAGTTAGAAACCTGAGAGCTGTCAATCCCTCGTCATTTCCATCTTTATCCTCTGCATCCAACTGGTATCAAAGTCCTATTAATTCTACTTGTGACAGATCTTTATCTCCAAGACCCCTATCTTTGTTTAGTCTTTCGTCAGCTCTCACTGAGAGATGACATTGGCTTACTTAATTTCTGAGACTAGCCCATGAAACTAGAGAAAACCTGCTATCAGCAGCCTGTGATACATTGATGTGAGAGGTCTTGAGGCTGTGCCAAAAGACCTCAACATATATTGATGCGAGAGGTCTTGAGGCTGTGCCAAAAGGGATTTTGTAGCAAATTATTAATATGTGAGATTTCCTGTCAAATGAGGGATTTTAATCAAGATCCAGGCAGTGAGTCCAAAGGTCATAGGTCAGAAAGAAAGTCAATTGGTGTGACAGGTGAGAGAGGCTGGGCTGGAAACCAGCGATAATACACATGCCACTCATACACTGACATGTTTCTTTATGTATGTTTTAATCACCTATGGGAATTAGAGCCAGATTTTAAAGAAACTGGGCTTGGCGAGACACTAATGGGTCTCTTGGCCTCTCATCTGTCTCTCTTCAAACCTGGCACATCAGAGGTGATACGTAACAATCTCCACACTGCTATAAGAGTGGTCTTTCTAAAGCATTAGTTTTATTGTATCAGCCTCTAGCTTAAAATATAATACTTCAATGATCCCCACTGCCTTTAGCAGTTTAGTGGTTCTTAACCTGAAAACTTTGGTAGAGGGTAGGGAACGAGTGTGAATCATTTGAAATTTTTTGCAATACGATTTGTGTGCATTTACTGAGGCTAGGAATCACTGGTCAGTTGGATAAAATGCAAACTTCATCTGACCTCCAGCTATCTTTCTCATCTCCTATTTGGTTAACCTCTAATCCTTCAATCTCTGTTCTAGCCAAATTAAACTATGCACTTGCTGCTCTCAAACATTTTATGTCCTTGCACACACTTCACTTTTCTGGAACACTCTTGTCTGCCTGTAAGACTTCTAATCATCCCTCATGACTGAAACTCAAATCAAATCATCCTTCACAACTGAACTCAAACTGAAACCCAAATCAAATTCTTTCTTAAGCTTTCCTTTGACTCTCCTAGGAGTTAGACTCTCCTAACATTTAGACATATTTCCATGTCTGAACTTAACACACATGTATTTGTAAATATCCTTCTTCTTGGCTAAATTGTGGGCTTCTTGAAGGTAGAGCCATGTTTCCTTCATCTTAATTTCTCTAGCATCTCTACTCCAGTATCTTAATGAATATTTGAGGAATGAAAGAATAGTTCCAACATGTTTGAAGGTAGGAGAGTCTGGAAATTATATTTATATAATTTCTATAGAGATAATTTCCAAGCTTCTGGGTGAGAGGTCAATTCAGAGAGATGGAACATGCCTGATGGTGTTTTATGCCCAGGACCTCTCAAATACAAAATTGTAATTTTAAAGAACAGCATTTTACTTCCCTTCTTTGCTGTTTCAAATAAAAATGTTAACTTTTAGCCACCTCATTAGGCCACAACAGTTTAAACTACAGGTACTTAAAACACACACACACACACACACACACACAACCATAACTATCATTTTACCATCAGTAATATTCAGCTAGCTAGCCCTGGACCTACTAGCAGGTAGCACAATCTGTGGGTAGAGTTGAACACTGACTATGATACCATTGGCTCAAGCACAGAATTAAAAGTGGGCATTGCACATGAGATGAGTCTCCTGAATACAGCACACCAGTGGGTCTTGACTCTTTATCCAATTTGCCAGTCTGTGTCTATTCATTGAGGCATTTAGCCCGTTTACATTTTTTTTATTTTTTTGAGACAGTTTCACTCTTGTTGCTCAGGCTGGAGTGCAATGGTACGATCTCGGCTCACCGCAACCTCTGGCTCCTGGGTTCAAGCAATTCTCCTGCCTCAGCCTCCCGAGTAGCTGGGATTACAGGCATGTGCCACCACGCTCAGATAATTTTGTATTTTTAGTAGAGACAGGGTTTCTCCATGTTGGTCAGGCTGGTCTCCAACTCCCAACCTCAGATGATCCACTCACCTTGGCCTCCCAAAGTGCTGGGATTACAGGCATGAGCCACCGTGCCTGGCCTAGCCCATTTACATTTAAGGTTAATATTGTTATGTGTGAATTTGATCCTATCATCATGATGCTAGCTGGTTATGCACATTAGTTGATGCAGTCTCTTCATAGCATCATTGGTCTTTATATTTTGGTATGTTTTTGTTGTGGCTGATTCCAGTTTTTCCTTTCCATATTTAGTGCTTCCTTCAGGAAGGCCTGGTGGTGACAAAGGCAGGCCTGGTGGTGACAAAATCCTTCAGCATTTGCTTGTCTGTAAAGGACAGGCCTGGTGTAAGGCCTGGTGGTGACAAAAAACCCTTAGCATTTGTAAGGCAAGCCTGGTGGTGACAAAATCCCTCAGCATTTGCTTGTCTGTAAAGGATTTTATCTCTTTCACTTACGAAGCTTAGTTTGGCTGGATATGAAATTCTGGGTTGAAAATTCTTTTCTTTAAGAATGTTGAATATTGGCCCCCCACTCTCTTCTGGCTATAAGTGGATCTGCAGAGCGATCCACTGTTAGTCTGAGGGGCTTCCCTTTGTAGGTAACCTGACCTTTCTCTCTGGCTGCTCTTAACATTTTTTCCTTCATTTCAACCTTGGAGAAACTGACGATTATGTGTCTTGGGGTTACTCTTCTCAAGGAGTATCTTAGTGATAGGCTCAAAATAAAGGGATGGAGGAATATTTACCAAGCAAATAGAAAGAAAAAGAAAAGCAGGGGTTGCAATCCTAGTCTCTGATAAAACAGACTTTAAACCAACAAAGATCAAAAAAGACAAACAAGGGCATTACATAATGGTAAATGGATCAATGCAACAAGAAGAGCTAACTATGCTAAATATTTATGCACCCAATACAGGAGCACCCAGATTCATAAAGCAAGTTCTTAGAGACCTACAAAGAGGCTTAGACTCCCACACAATAATAGTGGGAGACTTTAAGACCCCACTATCAATATTAGACAGATCAATGAGACAGAAAATTAACAAGGATACTCAGCACTTCAACTCAGCTCTGGACCGAGCAGACCTAATAGACATTTATAGAACTCTCCACTCCAAATCAACAGAATATACATTCTTCTCAGCACCACATAGCACTTATTCTAAAATCGACCACGTAATTTTTTGGAAGTAAAACACTCCTCAGCAAATGCAAAAGAATGGAAATCATAACAAACAATCTCCCAGACCACAGTGCAATCAAATTAGAACTCAGTATCAAGAAACTCACTCAAAACTGCACAACAACATGGAAACTGAACAACATGATTCTGAATGACTACTGAGTAAATAACAAAATTAGGGCAGAAATAAATAAGTTCTTTAAAACCAAATGAGAACAAAGACACAATGTACCAGAATCTCTGGGACACAACTAAATCAGTGTTAAGAGGGAAATTTATAGCACTAAGTGCCCACATCAGAAAGCAGGAAAGATCTAAAATGGACACCCTCACATCACAATTAAAAGAACTAGAGAAGCAACAGCAAATAAATTGAAAAGCTAGCAGGAGACAAGAAATAACTAAGATGAGAGCAGAACTGAAGGAGATAGAGACACGAAAAGCCCTTCAAAACATCAATGAATCCAGGAGCTGGGTTTTTGAAAAGATCAACAAAATAGACCATTAGCAAGACTAACAAAGAAGAAAAGAGAGAAGAATTAAATAGACACAATAAAAAATGATAAAGGGGCTATCACCACCAATCCCACAGAAATACAAACTACCATTAGAGAATACTATAAACATCTCTATGAAACTAAACTAGAAAGTCTAGAAGAAATGTATAAATTCCTGGACATATACACCCTCCCAAGACTAAACCAGGAAGAAGTCAAATCCCTGAATAGACCAATAACAAGTTTTGAAACTGAGACAGTAATTAACAGCCTACCAACCAAGAAAAGCCCAGGACCAGGAGGGATCACAGCCAAATTCTACCAGAGGTAGAAAGAGGAGCTAGTACCATTTCTTCTGAAACTATTCAAGGCAATAGAAAGAGAGGGACTCCTTCCTAACTCATTTTATGAGGCCAGCATCATCCTGATACCAACACCTGGCAGAGACACAACAAAAAAAAGAGAATTTCAGGCCAATATCCCTGATGAACATCCATGCAAGAAGCCTCAATAAAATACTGGCAAGCCAAATCCAGCAGCACATCAAAAGCTTATCCACCATGGTCAAGTGGGCTTCATCCCTGGGATGCAAGTCTGGTTCAACATACACAAATCAATAAACATAATCCATCACATAAACAGAACCAATGACAAAAATCACATGATTATCTCAATAGATGCAGAAAAGGCCTGTGACAAAATTCAACACCCCTTCATGCTAAAAACACTCAATAAACTAGGTATTGATGGAACATATCTCAAAAAAATAAGAGCTATTTATGACAAACCCATAGCAAATATCATACTGAATGGGCAAAAACTGGAATCATTCCCTTTGAAAACCAGCATAAGACAAGGATGCCCTCTCTCACCATTCCCATTCAACATAGTATTGGCAGTTCTGGCCAGGGCAATCAGGCAAGAGAAAGAAATAAAGGGAATAGGAAGAGAGGAAGTCAAATTGTCTCTGACTGCAGTTGACATGACTGTATATTTAGAAGACCCCATCGTCTCAGCCCCAAAACTCCTTAAGCTGATAAGCAGCTTCACCAAAGTCTCAGGATAAAAAATTGATGTGCAAAAATCACAAGCATTCCTATACATCAATAATAGAAAAACAGAGAGCCAAATCATGAGTGAACTCCCTTTCACAATTGCCACAATGAAAATAAAATACCTAGGAATACAACTTACAAGGGACATGAAGGACCTCTTCAAGGAGAATCAGAAACTGCTGCTCAAGGAAATACCAGAGGACACAAACAAATGGAAAAACATTCCATGCTCATGGATAGGAAGAATCAATATTGTGAAAATGGCCATACTGCCCAAAGTAATTTATAGATTCGTTGCTATTCCCATCAAGCTACCATTGACTTTCTTCACAGAACTAGAAAAAACTACTTTAAATTTCATATGGAACCAAAAGAGAGCCCGTATAGCCAAAACAATCCCAAGCAAAAAGAACAAAGCTGGAAGAATCATGCTACCTGATTTCAAACTATAGTATAAGGCTAAAGTAACCAAAAGTGTATACTACTGGTACCAAAACAGATACATAGACCAATGCAACAGAACAGAGGCCTCAGAAATAGCACCACACATCTACAACCATCTGATCTTCGACAAACCTGACAAAAACAAGCAATGGGGAAAGGATGCTCTCTTTAATAAATGGTGCTGGGAAAACTGGCTAGTCATATGCAGAAAACTGAAACTGGACCCCTTCCTTACACCTTATATAAAAATTAACTCAAGATGGAGTAAAGACTTAAATGTAAAACCCCAAATCATAAAAACCCTAGAAAAAATCCTAGGCAATACCATTCAGGACATAGGCATGGGCAAAGACTTCATGACTAAAACATCGAAAGCAATTGCAACAAAGCCAAGATTGACAAATGGGATCTAAGTAAACTAAAGAGCTTCTACACAGCAAAAGAAGCTATCATCAGAGTGAATAGGCAACCTACAGAATGGGAGAAAATTTTGCAATCTACCCATCTGACAAAAGGCTAATATTCAGAATCTACAAGGAACTTAAACAAATTTACAAGAATAAGGCAAACACCCCCATCAAAAAGTAGATGAAGGATATGAACAGACCCTCTCAAAAGGAGAAATTTATGCGGCCAATGAATATATGAAAAAAAGCTCATCATCACTGGTCATCAGAGAAATGCAAATAAATCAAAACCACAGTGAGATACCATCTCACACCAGTTAGAATGGCAATCATGAAAAAGTAAGGAAACAACAGATGCTAGAGAGGCTGTGGAGAAATAGGGATGTTTTTACACTTTTGGGGGGAGTGTAAATTAGTTCAACCATTGTGGAAGACTGTGTGGCGATTCCTCAAGGATCTATAACCAGAAATACCATTTGACCCAGCAATCCCATTACTGCATATATACCCCAAGGATTATAAATCATTCTACTATAAAGACACATGCACACATATGTTTATTGCAGCACTATTCACAATAGCAAAGACTTGGAACCAACCCGAATGCTCACCAATGATAGACTGGATAAAGAAAACGTGGCACATATACACCATGGAATACTATGTAGCCATAAAAAGAATGAGTTCACTTCCTTTGCAGGGACATGGATGAAGCTGGAAACCATCATTCTCAGCAAACTAACACAGGAACAGAAAGCCAAACACTGCATGTTCTCACTCATAAGTGGGAGTTGAACAATAAGAGCACATGGACACAGGGAGGGGGACATCACACACCGGAGCCTGTTTGGGGGGTGGGGGCAAGGTAAGGGAGAGCACTAGGACAAATACCTAAAGCACGTGGGGCTTAAAACCTAGAGGATGGGTTGATGGGTACAGCAAACCACCTGGGCATATATACACCTATTTAACAAACCTGCATGTTCGCACATGTATCCCAGAACTCACAGTGTAATAAAAAAAAGTGGACATTGTTACATTGAATATTAAATAAGAAGGAAAAAAGTTAGGTATGTGGGCAAACACCTTTGGTCTAGTCAATTGAAATCTTAATACTTGGTTTCCTTTTTAAGCCTCACTTTTAAAATTATTCTTATATCCAGACTAAGATATGGTGTTAGTAGTTAAAGATCACATCCACTGGGGGCTAATGAATAAAGCTTTCTTGAACAAAAGTCCATTTTAGCATAATTTTCACATAGTTCTCATATTTTGCCTAGAGAGATTTCACATCCTAAATATAAAATGCAAAGAAAGGAGAGGGGAGAAAGGGAAGAGGGAAAGGAGAAAAGGAGACTACATTACCTGGCTTTATAGAGAATTTAAACTTCTTAGATTTTTCTTATATTCTGAAAATATTTTAGGTGTGTAATTCCATTAAAAGCTAAAGATATTTTCATTTCTTAAGCACTTATTATCAGTGTGATAAGAACAAGGGAGACATTTCTAAATTTAAAAGCAAAATGAAAACCACACATAACATGACTGTCTGTGCAATCAGTTATTCTGATCAGCTGCCTTTATTAGAATTCAGGATGTCTATTTGGGCAACCATAAATGTATACCAGATGCCTGAAGGCAGCTACATCCAACTGCTTATCATATTCATTAAATAAATGATGATCATGTCCTCCAACTCGCACCTTAATTCATGTATGCTGGCTTTCTACATTCTTTGCTTTCTACATGCTTTTGTGGGTAAAGGCTCCTTGTTTATTTCCAAATTGTGAGGTAGTTAAGATTTCAACTCCATGCTTATTAAAACATTGATTGCTTAGACTGTGAGCTGCCCAGCTTAAAGCATTTTGTAAGATTTATACATGGGCAAAAATGGATTCTAACTATATCACAAGTCTAAAGAAAGAATCTTGCTCCTCCCCCTGAAGTATTTTTTCCTCCATTAACTTAAGAAAGCAACTAGGGTTTAAAAACCCTGACCAGTGAATGCCTAGGAACTTGATGAGGCTTTTCCTCCCTGCCCCTCCCTTTAATTTTACTGCAGAGTTCAATTCAGATCCATTTCTCCTTCCAGACTGCTCCTTCCAAATTGGCTTTAAAGGAAAGCCCATGCTTTAAGGAGGAAGGAACATCCTCTCCTATGACGGACCTTTGCTACAGGCCTCAGCGTCACCATCTCCTGGCCGTTCTGACTTTATTAACCTTTTCCAACTGATGGCTGACCCAGTGGCTCTATTTGAGGTGCCTCTAAATGAGACATATTTTGTGTTTCTCTAATTACAGAACTATCTTGACAATGACAGTCACTGCCTGTAATTACTCACCCTGGTTTCCTCAAAACCCGAAAAAAAAATTGTCAAGACTGACAGGCTACTCTAACATTTCAAAAATAGTTATTTCCTTAGGTGCAAAAATGTATTCTATTTTACTTCCCCCATTCAACCTACTTGGCGGTCCTCATGCATCCTCCTTCCCCTCCCCAAAGGTCTTCAGCAGTCATTCAAGAACACACACTACACAGCCTTCTCTCCTCTGTGGCCACTGCCCTGGAGCCCCCAGAATGTGAAACTGATGAATATGTGCACTTGAAGGATGTGTATACATCCCTGCAGCTATCCCATAACTCACTGCATTTTCCACCAAAGAGTAGGAGTGAGAGGCGCATAATGAAAATGTACCAAGACACCACTCTCCTAGACAAAGCATTTCAAGTCTGCTCGTCTTGTTACTGTTCCTGTAGAAAACAATGAATAGATGAATAAATTATCCTGAAGCATGTTAAAGAGGAAAATAGACACGAATCTGGAGGTGTAGTGAGACTTATCTCCGTGTGTTTTTTATTAATGACAGAAATATGCCATTTCTATATAGAATGAAAGCTTTGGGCAAGAGGAAATTACTTAAGAAAGATCACTGAGGCCATTGTATTATCTCTTGTTTAATATTTCTAATTTACATTTGTGCTCTGACACAGGAAAGAACTGAAATGTGACACTTCTGGATACTAGAAATCTTTGTAATGACACAAAGCAAATTTAATCATCCAACTTTCTTGCACTTTTTTTTTTCTTTAACACTCCTCCCCTTGAACCCCCTACTTCTCAAAAGAATAAAAGAATTTGTTATGATGCTAGACCATCCTGTGAGTGTCTGCACTAAAAACACTTAATTGATGCAGTGGTGATTGCTGCTTGTCTATAAGGCTAATTAGGAATTGTGATAGCATTTATTTATCAGTCATTATTCCCATTTACATTACATCATTCATCCTAGGCCACTGAACAAAAATAGAGTGAGTCCAAATTCTGTATTTGTCACTATACCAACAGCTGAAAATTCAATCAGACTGTGTGACCTCTGAGAAATCACAAGGCACTGAGTATTAGGGGTACAAACATCTTAGAGAGATGACCTAGTTCAGCACTTACCTACCTTGGTTGTGCGTTGGAATCATCTAAGGTCATTTAAAAAATTGCAAGTACTGCCTGGACCACACTCCTCCAGATTTTGATTCAGAAAACCTAATATGGAGCTAAGATATCTGTATTTTTTAAAGCTCCACAGGGAATTTTGATGACCAACAAGGAATGTGAGTTACCAATTTGATGCACTCCTCTTATTTCAGATGAGAAGAAAATTGAGAGCTATAGAGCCTTTGAGATTTTCCAAGAGTCATATATTTAGTGTGTGACACTGGCAAGCCTAAATCCAGCTATTCTCACTCCTCATCATGTTCTTTTAAGTTCCCCAGGATTTTTTGGTTGCAAAGGGCAAAAATCCAACTTAAACTATCTTAAGCCAAAAAGGGAATGCATTGCTTTATGTAATGAAAAGTCCAGGGATACACTGGGACAAGGGGCACTGTCTCTGCCTCCCAGTTTCTCCAGTATGTCCACCAGTAACCTTAAACTCATGTTCTATCAATTTAGTCACTCCAGTGAAAAGAAAAAGTTGTTCCTGATACTTCAGAAAGAAAAAAAAAAACAATCTCAGAGAGGACTCTGGATTGGCTTACGTGACATGTGTCTTCCTCGGCCAATCACTATGAGCAGAGCATAGAGCTGCCTAAAGACAAGGCCTGGGTGGGTGGGTAAACTCTGTTTATCCAACCCACCCTTCACTCTAATTCATGGCTTTCAAATTTTTTAACCATGACCTACAGTATTAAAAAATAACTCTGTTCTGTGATCCCCAACTTTTGTGAAACACAAGTTTCACAAATACTCTACAATACTCTGTTTTACTATGTACTCTGGCATTTTCCATTCTATCACATTCTACTTCATTTTGTAAAAAATCCTGACTCACCAAACTACTTTTATGATCACAATTAATAGAGTAGCTTGAAAATTAGTTTGATTCATATTCACTATGACATATATTCAATGAGAAATTAATAATGTCCAGTAACATAGATAGGCATTATGCAGAATTTAAATGACATGTCTGGCAGTCTCTAGTTTCTAAATGTGTAAATAATAAAGGAGAGGCTGGGAAAGAGAGTGTGGCATAGAAGAAAGAGGCAAATGAGAGCAAAAAAAAATGCAGCCTCTCTCAGAAAACGGGTGAGGGGACAAGATATATTGAACCTAGTCAGAGATGATCTGGGATGAGAACCAGGCAAGCAAGTAAAATGGATGATATTCCAAAGCCAGAGAGTAAAACACAAACCAAGGGTGAACAGAAGGTAATCCCAGGAGGCAGCCAAGAAAAAGTGAGAAAACAGTCAGAAGCTGAGAGTAAAGACAATTAGCAAGATGCTGGAAGTCATGTCAAAATGCGAGCCCAGCAGCATGTGAAAGTAGGTCAAGGGACTCTTCTATAGCTTCTACTGGAAACCTGCCAGTGGTTCTCCGGGAAGGCACAGGGGTAAAAGCCCGCCCTGCTGCATCTACAACCTAGATAGGAAAATGGGAACTTTGCCTAAACCTTACCCTGATCTGTTGAATACATCAGCTTGTGAGAATTATACCTCCTTCTCAGCCTGCTTCATGAGAATATGCATTATGGAGCAAGCATTACTCTAATGCATATAGCTAACAAGGATCTCTACAGGACAGATAGATTTCCAGGTTGCAAATGGTGAAGAAAGATTCTAAGTTAGTCAAATCCTGCGGTGAGTTCCTTAAAGCTCACAGAAACAGTATCATATAGGAAATATGCTGAACATCTCCAAGATAAATATGTTTTATATATGTTGTGGTAGATAACTTTAAATTATATTTGTTTAATTATTTATTTATATCTCCCTTGATCACCAAAGCATTTGAACAAGCTTACATTAATGCTTTCTTATAAAATAAAATATTCACATTTTGGAGCTTCCTCAAACTGTGAAAATAACCCCCAGCTATCTTTTCCCACTGTGAAATAGCTACAAAGAGGCCCACATATGAACATTTCTTCTTAGTTTTCTCAGATTCTTGTTTGCACTTTCACTTCCTAGAGCATTCCCTCTTTGAATATTAGTTCTGGTCTTCTCATAAAAAGAAATCGACCATTTCTGATTTCATTTTCTTCACTGCTTTCTCTTCCTTGCCTTCATCATCTTTTTCCTGTACTACTGAGATCTACTAAGCATGTGGTCTCTTCCTGGTAAAACCTCTCGGTAAGCCACAAAACATGGAGTTGCCTTTCAGAATAAACTGAAAGCTCCCTTTCTGCTAATAACCTGTAGGCTGGGTGACAGCAGCTTATTAGCAGCTTCTCTCTCTTCCTACATCTCACCTCCATCTCAAGGACATAGAAGCCTCAGCTTCCCTTTTTTTCCAATGTGTGGATAGAGTCCAGCCAACAGGAAGTTAATGTGGTCCTGTATTTATTGCTTCCATGGCCAGCAGAATTACATGCCAGATAGAGAGCCAGGGAGCCCTAACCACATGCTAGCTCTCCCCAGAATTCACTGCTCCCTGTCTGCCCTCAGGAGAGGTCAACCTTCCAGGTTAATCAACCTCAAGAGTGATTATCCTGCTTGTCTTCTCTGATGTTATATTTCTCTGTGGTTGGAAATAGATGACTTGAGGTGTCTATCTGGAACAGTTACCCTGTGCATGAACCAGTAAGATCAAAGTACTCTTCCACCAACATTCTTCAGTTTCAGAGTTCACTGGATTTTTGAACTATTATAAACCATAGCTAATAGTGGGGTTTTGGTGAGTGCAAACTGTAGTGTGTGGTTATTTATCCAGATTTGGCCAATCGCCTGCTGAGGTTATTGCATTGCTGACACTGTGAATCAGGGGTCTTTGGACAGGGGTCTTCACTCATATAGCCCTGTTCTTGAGTCTGGGAAGTGCAAGTACCCATTCCTGTGTGATCCATCTGGGGCCTAATCAAGGTGCTGAAGCTGGCTGAGGCTATGCAAGGTTCCTTTGATTTTATGCAAAAGGATAATGTGTTGAGATATAAATTTGTATTTTTTTTCCTCAGAGTTTTTCCCAATCCCTCAGTTCCAAGAAGGTAGTCAGACCTCTTATATTCCTTGACTGCTACATAAACTACTTTCCCTCTGTGTCATTTGTTTTCCAAAAACCTGAGATCCCAAGGGGATTATATTAGAAAGTAATGGAAAGAAGTGTATGATTGTGAGAGAGAGGAGACAAGGTGGAATTTTTAAAGCCATAGAAGAGTTTGGAGGTCAGCAGGCTTCACAGGGAGTGGGGACCTGAGGTTGGATTGGGGAAGGTGACAGAACTTGGGTGGAAAGTTTGCTGCATGGTCACCTAACTTTGGCAGAAACTCACATGCCCAAAGAAATAGAAGAACCCTCCAAAAGTTTAGCAAGGACAATAGTATCAGTGGTACTGACAATGGACTGAAGATGGAAGGTGCTACCCATAATATTTTCTAAGTCCCTTGAAATACTTCATGGGATGAGGGGTAGGGGAGGCCAGAAAGTTCCAATATGACTGAGATTAAACTTTGTATTAACCTGGTCATGGAAATTGGGCCAATGTCATATTAAATTAGATTTTAAATTAAGTTAGATTTTAGCAAGATACCCTACTGAGGTGATTTTGTACATATGAGTATGTAGATTCATATTTACCATCATTAATTTTCCCACTTCTCTCTCTCTCTTATTTCTTGGCTGCTTTTTAAAATATATTATCTTCCCACTCCTGACACATAATTTGATACATGTTTTTCATTCTTTATATGTTACATTTTTTTCACTTCACATTTCTTTCTTACCATTCCATTTTACTCTCCTCTTTTCCTGATGAGGAATAATCTCTTCTCAGAAGGTGATTTAGTAGGACAAGAATAGAGACAGAGCACTGGAATGCTTGAGTGTGACTTCATATAATGCAAAATGCCAAAACAAACAAATCCATTAAACTATATTTGTTTCTACTTGATAGCCTTGGCTCATCTATGTCCCCTACTAGGTAGGGCTCTGGCTTGGAAACTGGGAACAGGGATTGGGTGTGAAAGTGGGGAAGCCCTAAGCAGAGTTCTGCTCCTTGCTGCTGAGCTGATAGTTAATGACAGCAGCCAAGTGTAAGCAGGCATGAACAAGTGCCTTGAATAAGGTCCTCCACAACTCCAACAATACTCTCTAGCTGACACCACCCAGACAATGCTATGTCCTTGAGAGCATAAAAGATGAAGGGTGAACCTTGGTAACTGCATATCGAGGGTGTTCAGAGACATAAAGGTGTTCCCAAGGTGCCACAGGAAGTTGCCCACAGAGAAGCCTCTAGTAGACCCTTCAGATAGCATTCCACATCATTAATGGGCCACAGTCATCTGGTTGCAAAGTATTGTAAAAGAGGAGCAGTACAAAATTGGGGCTTTCCTGATGGTACACATATTCAGCTTCATATTAGGCCTTCTCTGCACCTTGCCTTCCCATCCCCCAGGGTCTTCCTTCCTGCAAATTTTGCAGGTCTTGTTCCCAAGTGGCTGCAGGTGGGGCCAAATAGCTCTAAGTTTTCATACCCGTATAGAGTGATGAGCCCATGGTTTCTTAAAACACTTTCTTATTTTTTGTTAGATCTATTTATGGGAACTTATTTGCTTTTATTGTTGCTTTGGCAACGATTTCCCTTTAAATTATATTTCTATAGTATTACTATTATATAAACATGTTATTGACTTTCATTCTTTGTGCTTTCAATGCTGTAAAGTATCTCTGAGAATTCCTTTAAGGGGAAGATTTTTGTCAGTTTCATTTCCTCTGAGACAGCATCATCCTTTTCATAACCCTTTCCTTATTTATGTTGATGGGTTCCCCTTCACAGAGTTCCTCTGGCTGCATGTCTAGAGTTTCTTGAATGGTGGCAGGGTACACATTATTTCTTCAATAACCCCACTGATGATGATTCAAATTCACTGTCAGCCTTATCACTTCTCATTATTTTGCTGCACTTTCATAGTTGGTGACCAGTTTCCTCTTTTGAATATCTATTTCTTAAATGTCATGTGGATTTATCACTAGGAGACAACAAGGCAACGCAACTCCATGCTCTGCTCTGTGTGTGTGCACTTAATAACATATGCAGTGACCAATCATGGTTAGATTTTGGGAGAAGTACCGTGATTGGGCACTGATCATGATGCTCATCTGTTCTTTATGCACTGATTAGGGAATGTGCTGTTTATGCAATTACTCACAGCTAACATATCATGGTAACTAAAATTTGAACCAAATTGTTGGGAGACGTGTGTTTTTTCGAACTAACTAAAACATGGTAACTAAAATTTGTGGATATTGGAACTGTGCAAAGTGAGGACTACATTGAGTTGACATAGAATGTATTGCTTATGCTTATAAAATTCAGAGCAACAATCAGAGTGTACATTGCAATCTGATTAGAAAACCAGCAAAAGAAATAGAAGGAAGAAAATATTATTCACAATAACTGCCCAAAACTTACAAATTCTTATAAATAAGCTCACGAAATGGAATGGGCAAAACTTATATTTAAAAAACTGTAAAATCTTAGTGAAACACATAAAGGAAGATATGAATAAAGGGAGAAACATGTAACTGGGCAGAAAGACTCAATATTATAAGGGTCTCAATTCTCTCCCAAGTCAATCTATAAGTTTAATGTAAATCCAAAAAAAAGTACTAGGAAATTCTGAAATGTTTTTCTAGTTATAGAATGAGGAAGGCTTTTTGATGATGATTCTAAACCTACGATTCAGGTCATGAAGAAGAGTACTTATAGAGATTACTATTAAATTTTAAAATTTAATTTCTTATGATAAAAAAGACTTCAAAATCCATTAAGATATAGACAGAACTCCAGAACATCTTTGCATTATGTATGTAACAGAAAAGGGCTAATATTTATGATATAGAAAGAGCTCTTAAGAGCAGCAATATGGATAAATCTTAAAATGATTATGGCAAATGGCAAAAAGCCAGACCAAAAAAGACTACATACTGCATTATACCATTTATATAAAATTCTATAATGGGTACAAAAATATAGTTATCTAGAAGGAATAAGTTCTAGTATTTGATAGTACAATAGTGAAATTATAGTTAACAATAATTTGTTATATATTTCAAAACAGCTAGAAGAAAAGAATTGTAATGTTCCCAACACAAAGAAAAAAGATAAATGTTTGAGGTGATGGATAGCCCAATTGCCCTGACTTGATCAATACACATTGTATATATGCTTCAGACTATCACATGTACCCCAAATATATGTACAGCTATGATATATCAGTAACAAAATACAAAAATATTCTAGATAATACAAACTAACCTGTAGTGATGAAAAGCAAATCAATATTTGCCTTGATCCAAGCTGGGATGCAAGGGGGTGGAATGATGAAGAGTAATGACAAAACTTCTTGGGGTGAGGATATGTTCATTATTTTGATTGTGGTGATGGTTTCACAGGTATATATTACGTCAAAGTTTATCAAA
Source organism: Hylobates moloch (assembly GCF_009828535.3). Classification (NCBI taxonomy): domain Eukaryota; kingdom Metazoa; phylum Chordata; class Mammalia; order Primates; family Hylobatidae; genus Hylobates; species Hylobates moloch. The sequence continues at coordinate 184,991,589 of NW_026652276.1, read as the reverse complement.
TTGTACCCTTTAAATTTGTACAGTTTATTATATGTTCAGTTACACTTCAAAAATCTCAAGAAATCAACTCAAGGCTAAAACCCAATAAAAATAAGTAAAGGGTATGCATAACCAATTCACAAAAGAAGAAAGCAAATGGCCAATAAAATGACAAGAAGATACATTAATTATCAATCAAGGCAACTTGAAACAATAAGTTTTAAAAATGATCTTTGCTTACCAGATGAAAAACTTTCAAAAGATTTATAATATCAATCGTTGAGGAGGTTGGGGAGTAACAGGCATTCTCATATGTTGTTGCGGGGTTGTGGATTGAAGGGTAACTTGACTGTATCTATCAAAATAAAAGTTGCATATATTTTTGATACATTTCTAGGAACCTATCCTATAGAAATAATTACACAAACTAGCAAATATATGTAGAGAAATGTTTACTGCAACATTATAGGAAATAATAGTAGCAACAATAAAACCCCCAAACTACATATCAATGAAATTTTTTAAAATTATGTTACCTTCAGACAATAAAATATTATGCAGCAGTTAAACAGATTGAGGTAGATACAAACATATTGAAGTGGAGCAGTGTCCACAGTTATTCCTAAGTGAAAAAGCAAGATAAAGAATGATCTTTTCGTTTAAAAAAAAAAGGTTATGCTTGTGTGTATGGGTGCACATATGCACGTAAACAAAATATTTCACCTGGGGAGTATCAAGTATAGAAATAAGGAGAGATTTCCCCTTTTTACTTTATATACTTCTAGAGTTTTCAGATTTACATTCTCTTTTTCCCTTATGAAGTTTATGTAAGATTTTATTTATATAAAGCAATATATGTTTTTAAAAAGCATGCTGATGTCTACAGTTGATACTGCATCTTAACCTATTCCCCTACGGGAAAGTCTCTGGAGTGCTTAGACTCCTATCAGCTCCCTGCCATCTGCATGCCATTTGTGTCCCATGTTTTACTTCTGTCCCTTTTCAAATCTTTCAAATTAGACATTATCACTATTATTATCATCATTTTTGCAATGTTTTAGATTTATCTGTCAACCACTTTCATCACCATTGCTTCTTGCATTTTAGACCTTCCCTCTCATACCATTTTCCTTCTTCTTGAAGTTAACTTTTACCTGTTCCTTATGTGTAAATTTGTTGGTGACAAACTAAGTTTCTACTTATCAAATTAAATAATTTATTTATTTTGTTCTCATTCTTGGAGGAAGGTTTTCTGCATACAAAATTTGAAATAGATATATTCTCTCAGCACTTTGTAGGTATTCTCCCCCTCCTGATCTTCATTGTTGAGGTCAGAAGTCTACTGGCTATTTTTGGTTCCTCGTTAGGTACCTGACTTTCCTCTTACACTGTATGATCTTCTGTTTGTTTTTGGTATTCTGCAGTGTGGTGAGATGGATAAAAGTAAATTCTGCAGTATCACACGGCATGGGTGAGGAACAGGCAGTGCTGGGCAACATGCACAGTGAGCAAGAATCTGCGGGTCCCAGTTCTTCCTCTACCCTGTCAAAAGCTATGCCACTGTGGGACAAGCGGCCAAGTTGAGGTGAAGAGGCACCCCTCTCCTCCCATGTCTTTTTTTTAATTGGGAAAGCATAAGAATAATCTTTTCCGTGGGCCAACTATAGATTATTTGGTGATAGAGAAATGCTCATTTTGATGTTGACTTAATTTAGATGTTAGCTGTTTACAGGCATTTTCTGGGAAAACCAGCTCCCTAGCACTTTAGAAGTCTTGGGGCCAGTAAGAAGTTGCAGCCGTTCCTGTTGCGGGTGGAAGGTAGCTCCTGGCCCAAACTAGTTCATTGTCCAGGCAAAGGAGAGAGTCCTGGAAGCTCTTTCAGTTACTTTCATTGTGGTACCATCATTCCATCCTCTAACCTCAGCTCTCCTCACATACCTGACACAGGAAGAGAGAGAGTGAGCAGTTATTTGCTTCCACTCGCACCCCAGAGCCCTTTATTTTGGGGTTCGGATATGTCTAATTCACCATTTGGGGTTTGTTATTTTCCCTGAGGGGCAAGGCACATTCTGGGTCCTTTCCTTGTGATGTGAGGAGCTCTCGGGGAGCCAGTTGTTATTTTGACTCCAAGGGCGACATCTAGAGGCAGAGCCGAGTAGCTGCAGCGCTACCTTCAGCATCTGAATCGTCCTCTCAGCAGTCAGCTGAGGTCCTTTCCCGGGTGACCAGGGCTACGGCCAGGGGACAGGGGCCGCGGGCAGAGACTTCTCCCCAATTTCGATCCTTCATTCCCATTTCAGACTGCATTCCGATCACACTTGGCCCTCCACTCTGGAAGCCATCAGCAGGGAGTCGTGATGAACTGTCAAGATTTAGCCAAAAGACCCAAAACTAAGTCCGATAAGAAAAGTGCTCCCCGCTTTGAGCACCAGCAACCCTCTGGAGCGGGAAAGGAGGGCGGATGAAGCAGACGACCAAGCCCCACACGTGTCCTCCAGTACAAACAGACACGACCAGGGTAGGAATCCTCTGGCTCTCTGCTAGCGCTGGTTTGCAGGGTGGCACCAGGGTTGGGTGGATGGGGCCAGGGTGAGGCCTGGCTGGGTCACACTCACCTTCTAGGACTGGGAGGCTGTGGATTTGGAGGGCAAGGACAATTGCCTTGCTCTCTAACGAGAATCGAATTTCGCCATCCCCAGGACCTTCTTGCCCATTGTCTTCCTCATGCCTTTCTTCCCTCCTCACTGACTTTCCAAGAGTACCCCCAGCCCCCCAAAAAACTGCTCCAGCTTTTTTCTTTCCCATTTACCCAGCCCCAGAAGCTTTCATGCACTCAGTCAGGGTTTTTCTATCAGTCCTCTGCTTTTTTCTTTCTCTACCCCACAGCTGCAGCTGCCTGCAAACACCCAAGGAATTGGGCCCAGAGCCAGACCTCATCACTCTCCTTGACAACCCCTCCACTCAATTGAGGGATTTTCCTAATTTGGCATGCTGTCTCCAGATGGTGCAGCCTCTGGCTCAGGGAAAGCTCACGTCAATATTGTTCAAGAATGGGGAGGGTATGCCTGCCCCCTCCTCTTTTGTCAGTCCAGCAATTTTTCCAGCAATAGTAGGCGCTGAAATTGTTTGATCTTAATCTATGGAGTTCCCATCCATAGAGGCTTCTCTCTAGAGGATGTCCATTTTTTTTCTGCCCAGAATCAGGTGACACTACTGACCACCTACCCCTTTTCCAGTCTCCCTGGTTTAATCTAGAAGTTTCAGAAACAGCTTACTGAAATGCAATTTGGTAAATACATTAAAAGTCTTCAAACTCTATAGACATTTTGTCCTAGTAATTCCAATTCTAGGATGTTAACCCAAGAAAATAATTGAACACATCAAGATCTACATACAAACATATTCAGAGAAATTTTTATAAAAGGAAAAATTGAAAATAACTTTAAGGTTTAGTTGGTGGTTGGATAAATAAATTAGGGTGCACCCATGCAAATGAATTCTATGTAACAGCTATGTCGTAGCTATTTTAAATTACAATGCAGATCTGTAGTTACTGAAATGAAAACATATTCACAATTTCCTGTAAGGAGGAAAGCAATCTACAAAAGTACATGTAACATGTTCCTGCTATGGTTTGGATCTGTGTCCCTGAACAAATCTCATGTCAAATTGTAATCCCCAGTGTTGGAGGTGGGGCCTGGTGGGAGGTGACTAGATCATGAGGGCGGTTTCTCATGAATGGTTTTCACCATCATTAGATGGTTTAGCACCTTCTCCTTGGTGCTGTTCTCATGATAGTCAGTGAGTGAGTTATCATGTGGCACCTCCCCCAACCTTTACTGCTGCTCCAGCCATGTGAAGACAGCCTACTCCTGCTTTGCCTTCTGACATGACTTAAAGCTCCCTGAGGCCTCCCCAGAAGCAGATGCTGCCATGCTTATTGTACAGCCTGTGGAACCACGAGCCGATTAAACCTCTTTTCCTTACAAATTACCCAGTCTCAGATATTTCTTTACAGTAATGCAAGGATGGGTTAATACAATTCCCAGTACATGTCTCATTTGACCTTCTGCATCATTTAACACTGCTAATTATTCCCTTTTTCTTAAATCTTTCTTAGTTTTTATGACACCTCTTTCTTCATTCCTAATTTTTCTGTAATTTCTCTGGCTGCCTAGGTCTTCTCCAACTGATACTCCTCTATTTTTTGCTCACTTCTGAATGTTAATGTTTCTCAGGCTTCCATACTCTCCTTCTTTTATCTTCTCATTCTATCCATTCTCCTTGAGTGACTTCACTTATTATATGAATTTCGCAACCACCTAAATGTTAATGACTCCTAAATCTAAGTGTTTAGCTCAAATGGCTTTCCTGAGCTCCTGAATCATTTAGCTAACCTGGCATCACCATTTGGATGTTTTCCAGGCCCCTCATATTCTACCTGCCTGAAAAAGAATTCATTTTCCCTCTCCTAGTATTCCTGACCTCGTGATGGCCACTGCTCCACTCAGTATCCTGGCAGTCATTGTTGTACTCTCCCTCTCTTTAACCAAACAAGTTTTATTATACCATCTAAATTGCTCTCAAATCTGTGTATTTCTCCTCATTTTCTTGTCCTGGTGTTGGTTTATCTAACAGACAGATTTACTACATGAGTAAGGCACTAGCAGAGTACGGAGTTTCAGGTAGCCTTCCGAAATTCCTCACTGGCCAAGACTCTAGGTTGTTTGTCATGTAAGAATTCTGTAATACCTTCATCTGAGAAAAAGCTGAACATTGATAAACAGGTACCAGAAGACCATAATACTGAAATATCTACAGTGTCCTCTTTCGAAGAAATAATTGATACATTACTGTAAGTGGAAGAAATTAAAACATCAAATGTTCTTCAGAATCCTTTTATCTTACTCAGTCTTGGGAATTTCTGTACACTTGTTACTTTTTCATGTTTGTGATAAGCAGTAGAGGAAGCCCATCTCTAAAAGCCCCAAATAAGAAAGAAGAAACGCGATACTTCTCACTGTTGATCAACTCAAATGTAAAAAAGAGGCATTTACTTTGCAACCTCCTCCCTAGGAAAGCAATGACCAGAACGTATCTACAGAGTTGAACTGTAAATAGGTATTATCAGCTACTCAGAAGGCAGGAAAGGAATTCACTTTTAGAATTAAGAAATAGTTTCAAAAAAGAAAATTTACCAGTAGAAAATTAAGAAACCAGTGTGTAGATAATATCTAACTGTAAATGAATAAAAATGTTAAAGAAGAAGAAAAGGACATTGTTTATTTTTTTGTTTTTGTTTGCTTTATTATTATTATTATTATACTTTAAGTTTTTAGGGTACGTGAGCACAATGTGCAGGTTTGTTACGTATGTATCCATGTGCCATGTTGGTATGCTGCACCCATTAACTCGTCATTCAGCATTAGGTATATCTCCTAATGCTGTCCCTCCCCCCTCCCCCCACCCCACAACAGTCCTTGGAGTGTGATGTTCCCCTTCCTGTGTCCATGTGTTCTCATTGTTCAATTCCCACCTATAAGTGAGAAAATGCGGTGTTTGGTTTTCTGTCCTTGTGATAGTTTACTGAGAATGATGGTTTCCAGTTTCATCCATGTCCCTACAAAGGACATGAACTCATCATTTTTTATGGCTGCATAGTATTCCATGGTGTATATATGCCACATTTTCTTAATGCAGTCTATCGTTGTTGGACATTTGGGTTGGTTCCAAGTCTTTGCTATTGTGAATAGTGCCGCAATAAACATACATGTGCATGTGTCTTTATAGCAGCATGATTTATAGTCCTTGTAAAGGACATTGCTTAAAAGCCCTTTGTCTGGGCTGGGCATGGTGGCTCATGCCTGTAATCCCAGCACTTTGGGAGGCTGAGGCAGGAAGATTGCTTGAGGCCAGGAGTTCAAAATTAGCCTGGGTAATGTTGTCTATTAGAAAAATCTTGTCTATCAAAAAAAAAAACCTTTTGACTGATGTCTGTTGCTTAAAATTCTGAGTCTTTCAAACCAGATGATTAATTTACACCTTTGCAAGGAGGAGAAAGTCATCCTTAATCTTTGTCAGATAATTTCTCTAAAACACCAGGAATCAAGGAAACAAACAAAAATGGAAAGTAATTTAATATTTGATATATCAAATATTTTTATTTTGATATATCAAATATATTTATGTAAGAAAATATCATAACATAATTGAGTTTTCTTGCAAGTATTTTTATGGCCCAGTATAGTTTTTATTTGAAATATACATGGGGTACAGTAGTATACATCATAATCTTTGCAATAGTTGAGTCCTTAATGTGACCCTACTTTTGCCATTTCCTATTTGAATTCCTTATAAATTCTAAACCAGTTTACCAAGTAAGAGATTTTAAAGGCCTCTGTATTTCCAATTCTGTTGTTTTCAATGTTTTTGATACTGTGATCTTTCCAAGATGCAAATATCCATGCTTAAAATCCTTCAATGGCTCCTGATGATCTTTATATCATGTCTAAACTCCGTGTCACGGCACACAAGACTGTTAATGTCAGGACACCCTTACCTCCCCAGTTTTCTATTTTTTTTTTTTTTAACGTTCTTTTTCAGTCTTATTCCATCTTCTTTTCTCTACTGTGTACCCAACGCTTGGGATCCGCTAAAACCCCTACAGGTATCCCAATGTTTTCATGCTCTTTCTACATTGAATCTTTGCACATTATTCTCTCATTCAGTAACTCCTACATATATTTCATTATTCATAATAGATATCATTTCCTCTAGGAAGTCTTCTATGATCTATGCGTTTGGTTCCATGTCCCAGTATCAGCGTTTGGTTCCATGTCCCAGTATCAGCATTTTTGTGTCAGTTCTCCAAACCTCGATTCCCACAGGGCAACAAAATAAAGATGATGACAGTTGCATGTGCAGTGGATTTTGTTACAAGAGACGAAACCTTGAGCTTGGGGAACCTGAAACTTTTACAAAGGGCAGTAAACATAAACATGCCTACTCTTGGCTTATATGGTATACATTATCTTTACCATACTGGACAGAAATGCATCTCTGCTCCCTTTTCTCCAGAGGGAAACACTATCTCTAGCTTCCAAAACAGTTTGGTAGATAAATATCCTAGAAGACATAGTCCTAAAGAAAGGGCAGTCAATGGCTTACTCACAAGACCTGCAGAAATCTGAGAGACCCTGAGAGCAATGTCTCACAACAATATTTGAAAGGTAGAGTCAGGACTTAATGAGACATTTGTGAGGTACTGAGCAAAAAGAGAAAGAAATATAAGACTTCAAAATATTTTGGCCTGAACTACTGGAAAAATGAAGTGCTAATTTAATGAGCTGGAAAGGCTATAGGAACGGCAGAGTAAGAACTAAAGTTTGGTTTTGGTAAAGTTAATGAATCAATAAAATAATAATTATAATAATATTTATTGGGTATTTGCCATTTGCTGGGAACCAGGTTAAACACATCACATACATTCACTCAACACATACTAACTGAGCTCCTTATATGTACTAGTCACTATTTTGCAGGTAAGGACAGGGCATTGAACAAAGTCGACAAAAATCACTGTCTTCACTTGTGGTGTTTGTATTTTAATGAAGGATAGTCAGACTGTTGTGGAAATTCAATGTGGGCAGAGATAATCTCTTCCTGGAAATACAGAGATGTCAGCCTTGTGAGGTGTATGTTATTTTTTCCCCTTCCCCACAACTTTACAGATGAGGAAACCAAGGCCTAAAGTCACAGTTAAGAAGTGTCGAAACCAAGATCCTAACCCACGTCTATTGAAGTCTAGACCTGTGCTTTATTATTTATCTTTTGAATAAAAATGTTTTCATGAATATTTGCTTGTAGAAGTGAATATGTCTCTTAAGAAATGTTAAATTCGCCTGTCTGATAAATTTTTCTTTAGAAATTCAATGTTGAAAGTTTGAAAAGAAGTAATGTAAAAATAATTGATCTGGCTGTTGCAGTGGGAAAGTTAACTGAATTGCTTTTCAACCTAATATTGATTTAATTTCACTGTGATATTGAATTTTCTTATATTTCACTATATAAATCACTTTTGAATATAGTTTTATTACATTTTCTTATTACTTTCTTTTTCTATTATGGTATAATTTTTAAAAATATTTTTCATTGAAATAAATGAAATAAATTTTAGTTGAGGCAAATTTCAAAATATTTGTCCTAGTCAATGTAATATTATATAAGACTTCTAATATATGTTAGTAGCTCTCAGGGAATACGAAGCATTGGAGACTGTGGTCCTGCAATATAAAGTCAGTGCTTGGAGCTACTTTTTGATCGTTTGTCAAACGGAGAAAAAGTTTTATAAAAAAAATTGGGGCAGCTATTTATGGTAAAATTCTAGAATAATATGATCAGCAACATAAGAAGCATTATATTTTAGGTGAAATGTAATACAAAGAAGAGAGATAAGTAATTGTGGAGAAGGGATTATTTATACATTTATTTAACCTCTCATTTATTCTGTGTTTATATTTCTATTTACTGAGGCTTTGCATTTATAGCACTCAGTAAGCTTCTAATTACGTCTTCATTGTCTTCCCCACTGGATTGTAAGCTTCATGAGAACTATTACCATATGTCTCTTGGTCACAGTCTGGCACTCTACCATAACAGGTCCTCAGCAAATGTTAGATTAGCCAGGCATGGTGGCACAGTTATTTGGGAGGCTGAGGCAGGAGGATCACTTGAGCCCAGGAATTCGAGGCCATAATGTGTTACGACTGCACCAGTGAACAGCTGCTGCACTTTAGTCTGGGTGACAGAGACCCTCCCTGTCTCTAAAAAAAACGTAAAAACATCTCAAAAAAACAAAAGCTAGATTAATGAATGAAGGAATTAGTAAATGACTCTGGGTATTTTAATCCCGTTGGTACCTAAAAAACACAAGCAGAAATAGCCATAATACAAGATTGAGATTTTAGGTGCTATAACAAAGGCAAATAATCAATCTATGGGCTGTGAACTTTGGGGGAGTTTTATAGCATTGGAGCTGGAACTAAACTATATAGGTAGATGTCTTAGGTTTGGTTCCCTATAAGATGTAGCTTGAGTTAATGATGAAAGCGTTCACGTGAAAGGTTCAAACTCAGGACAGAGGGTGAATACAAAGAAAATTGAGACAAGAGAAGATATGTGAGCTTGGATTTTAAAAATATCTAGTTCAGTTCTACTATTATCTAGAGTGTAATAATCTGGAAAGAGCATCGCTCCTACTCCAGTAAGAAAAGCTAGATAAACTAAAAAATTGTAATTCTTTTTTAACCAATAAGAGGGCTAAAATGACAAGGAGACCAGGAGTGGTGGCTCATGCCTATAATCCCAGCACTTTGGGAGGCTGAGGAGGGAGGATCACTTGAAGTCAGGAATTTGAGACCAGCCTGGCCAACAGGTGAAACTGTGTCTCTACTAAAAGTACAACAATTGTACAAAATAATTTTTGTACAATAAAAGTACAAAAATTAGCCAGGCATGGTGGCATATGCCTGTAATCCCAGCTACTCAGGAGGCTGAGACAGGGGAACTGCTTGAACCCAGGAGGCAGAAGTTACAGTGAGCCGAGATTGCACCACTGCACTCTAGCCTGGGCAACAGAGTGAGTCTCTATCTCAAAAAATAACAAAACAATAACAATAAAATGACAAGGAAACCAAGTAGTCTTAAATGTAGGCAAAGACAGGCTCCCTCAAGGAGAGATGAGGCATGAGCGCTGAGTCACTGATGGCAGAATATTGGAGGAAAAAAAGGCAGCTGCCATACAAGCAGGCAAAAACATTCAGCTAAAATTTTTAATGATTTGGTAAAAGCCAACTGTGGCTAGCATGGAGCCACAGAAAAAAAGGGAGTTCACATTCATTCACAGGCTCATCTGCATGAACCTTCACTGGATACTCACAAGAAAGATTCAGGGCAGAGCAGGAGAAAGCCTCCCTCAGATGTGCAAGTCTGGAAAAAGAGGAGTGGCGACCTCTCCTTTGGGAAACGAATGTGGGAAAATGTTGGAACTGAGAAATGAATAAAGCCCTGCCTTGACCTTTGTCCTTTATAAAACAAAGTCCTAAGCCTTTGGCAGAAAGGCAGCAAACCCTGTCATCACCCAGCTCCCACCCTAAGGATAAGGAAACACTACAGAAATTTTAAAGCTGAAAGTAACCATAGGAACAACAAGCCCCAGATGCAGCTCACTCAAAACTACTTTGACTTGATGCAGTCACACATTAATATCTAATTGAGCATTCCAAATTTGAGCATTTAAAATTTGAATCTCTGAGGACATGCCCATTGGAAAATTTCTGATTTCCGACTTTTAGATTTGGGATGCTCAGCCAGTAAGTATAATGCAAATATTCAAAAATCTGAAAAAATCCCAAATCCGAAACATTTCTGGTCCCAATCATTTCAGATAAGGATTATTCAACATGTATTTACCACAATCTCTACTGTTCTACACATGATGTATAGCATTCAATAAAAACTTATGAGACATATAATTTTTTTAAAGTACAAAAAAGCCTCTGACAAAGACAAAGCAATCAACAGAATGAGACTCAGTTGATCCAGATGTTGGAGCCATTAGACAGATAATTTTAAATAACTTTGATTACTATGTTAAAGAATCTGGGCCAGGCACAGTGGTTCACGACTGTGATCCCAGCACTCTGGGAGGCTAAGACAGACAGATCACTTGAGGCCAGGAGTTCAAGACCAGCCTTCGCCAACACGGTGAAACCCCATCTCTACTAAAAATACAAAAAACTATCTGGGCATGGTGGCACGTGCCTGTAGTCCCAGCTACTTGGGAGGCCGAGGCAGAAGAATCACCTGAACCCGGGAGGTGGAGGTCATAGAGAGCTAGGATTGCACCACTGCACTCCAGAGTGAGACTCTGTCTCAGGAAAAGAAGAGAAAAGAAAAGAAAAGAAAAGAGTCCGAGGAAAAGGTAGAAATGAACAGATGGGAATTTTACTGGAGATAGAAACTATAGAAGAGAGTGAGATAGAAATGCTAGAAATAAAAAATATTGTAGCAGAGATGGTAAATGCCTCGGATGGGTTCATCAGGAGATTTGACAAAGCTGAAGAAACAATCAGTGAATGTGAATATAAGTCAACAGAAACTGAAACACAGAGAGAATAGAGTATGGAAGGGTGGGATGGGAATATCAGAACAGAACATATAAATACTGTGGGACATCAACCAGTGGTCTAACATACTTGCAGTTGGAATTTCAGAAGAGAATAGAGAGAAAGGGGCAGAACTATTTGAAGAGATCATGGCTAAAAAATTTTTTAAATAACAAAGAATCAAATTACAGACCTAAACAGCTCAAAGAACACCCAAGCAGAAAAACAGAAAAAGTAAAAATAATACACCTATACCCATCATATCCAAACTATTGAAGACAAATAAAGAGAAAATCTTGAAGATGTCCACAGCAGAAGACAATGTAATGTCAATTACAAATGCTGCAAAAAATCCATCCTCACCCAGAATTATATACTCAGCTAAAATATCTTCTAGAAATAAAGGTGAAAAAAAAAGATGAGAGAATTTGTTAACAACAGATCTGCCTTAAAAGAAATATTACAATTCTTCAACCAGAAGGAAAATGATATTAGGCAAAGATTTGGATCTACAAAAAGAAATAAAAAATTTCCAGAAATGATTAAATGGATGTTAACATAAAAGCCTTAGCCTTACTTATTAATTTTAACTTTCTTTTTCTTTTCTTTTTTTTTTTTTTGAGACAAGGTCTTGTTCTGTCATCCAATCACAGCTCACTGCAGTGTCAACCACCCTGGCTCAAGTGATCTTCCCACCTTAGATCCTCCAAGTAGCTGGGACTACGTGTGCACCCCACCATGCCTGGCTAATTATTTTATTTTATTTTTTGTAGAGTTGGGGTCTCCCCATGTTGCCCAATCTGGTCTTAAACTCCTGGGCTCAAGCGATCTTCCCTCCTCAGCCTCCCAAACTGCCAGGATTACAAGCATGAGCAACTGTTCCCAGTCCATTTTATTTTTTATTTTAGTCACTCTAAAATATATTTATCTAAATCTGTACAGTTCAATACACTAGCCATTAACAAAAGGTAGCAATATAATGTAAACTAATTAAAAATTTAAAAATAAAAGCTAAAAATTCAGTCCATTGTTATAACTAGCCGCATTTCAAGAGTTGAACAGCCACATGTGGCCAGTGAATACTGTATTGGACAAAACAAAAAGCTTTATTGCACAGCACTGGTCTAGTAGCAACATATTTTGGGTTTATATAATATAATAAGATGTAAAAGATGTGACAACAAAAGCACAAAAGGTGCGGGTGAGAATTGAAAGTACCGTTGTAAGGTTCTTACAGTAGTCTTGAAGCAGTTTAATATGTTTAAAGGTAGATGGTGGTTAATTAAACGTATGTATTATAAACCCTAGGGCAAACATAACAACTTTAAAAACCGGCATAATAAGCCCAAAGCAGAGGCAAAATGTAATTTTTTAAAATGCTCAAGTAACCTAAAAGCAAGGAGCAAAAATGAGAAAAAAGGGAAAACACAGATGAAACAAATAGGAAACAACTAGCAAGAGATAGATTTCAGTTCAACTGTATCAATCATTAAGACAATATAAATCATCTGAAGACACAAATTGAAACACAGAAATTGTCAGACAAGATAAATAAGAAAGTTCTCACTACACCTGTCCCTTGGTATCTGTGGGGGATTGGTTCCCCCAGACCATCAAGGATACCAAAAAATGTGGATGTTTAAGTTTCTTATATAAAATGTCTACAGTACTTGTATAAAACCTATGCATGCCATCCTGTATACTGTATAAATCATCTCTAGATTACTTACAATACCTAAAACAATATGAATGCTATGTAAGTAGTTGTTATACTGTATTGTTTTATTTGTATTGTTGTATTGTTCCTTATTATTTTTTTCTAATATTTTTTGATCCTGCTAGTTGAATTCATGCATGTGGAACCACAGATACAAAAGGTCAATTGTATATACTGCCTACAAGAAACCCATTTTAAAATAGAACACAGGTGGGCTAAAAGTAACAGGATAAGAGTGTCAAATATCTGGAATTCTCATAATTGCCAGTGGGAATGTGAAATAGTGCAGTCACTCTGGAAAACAGTTTGGCAATTTCTTATGAACTTAAACATATATTTATCATACAACCCAGCAATCCCACTTCTATATTTTACTTAAGTGAAATGAAATACCTATGTTTGAAACTGCCCTCGCAAAAATTTTAATGGAGAAATCTAAGCTAACTGATTATATCTTATGTCTAACCTCCAAGCTTCTCTTGTTCGTTCTTGAGTATAGGCCCAGCTAAATATGGGAGGAATCTATAACAACAATCCCTTCCCAGAACTAACTCCCTTATTGCTCAGGGACTGAAACTGCCTTTGTAAAACTAACAAATTAGCCACAAGCTTGGAATTATGATTCAAGAGTCAGACAGCCAGAGGTCACAAGATTTGTAACCTTTATTTCTCCCATAGATAACACTACTATTGTGAACCCTAAGACTGGTGTTTGAGGTACTTCCCAGACCCTGCATTCTGATGGACCAGCTGGCACCATCTGGACTGGTAACCCATACTAACAAAATGGCTCATCTGGTCTTGTGACTACCAGGCAGGAACTGACTCAGCAAAAGGAGACAGATTTGACCCCCTATGATTTCATCCCTGACCCATTTTCTAGCCCCCTGCCCATCAAACTATCCTTGAAAAATCCTAGCCTCTAAATTTTCAGGCAGGCTGATTTGAGTAAAAACTCCCTTCTTTCTGCTTGGCTGGCCCTGCAATTATTGACTTCTTTCCCTATTGCAATACCACTATCTCAGCTCTCAGTAAATTGGCTCTATCTGTGCAGTGGACAAGAAGAATCTGTCAGGTGATTACTATACACACATACACACACACACACCCCTGTTCATGATTGTTTATAGTGACTCTATTCATAATGTTAAGAACTTGATGTAAACAAAGTGTCCTTAACCTGGAGAATAAACTATGATGCATCTATGTAATGGATTTTTGCTCATCAATAAAAAGGAATGAACTGCTAATACATGGAATAACATGAATAAATTTCAAATGTGCTATGCGAAGAAAAAGAAGTAAACTCAAAATGTTGCATATTATATGATTCCATTTGTATGACATTCTGGAAAAGGTAAAACCATAAGAAAAGAAATAAGATCAGTGTTTGCCAGATTCTGGGGGAAGGGGAAAGAGGCCGCCTACAGAGGAGTGCTGGGGAATTTTGTGGGTAATGAAATTGTTCTATATCTTGATTTTGGTAGTGGTGACATGACTTTATATGTTTATAAAAACTCAGAACTGTACACTAAAAAGAGAAAATACGCACTATGTCTCAATAAATCTGAATTTTTAAAAAAACATGTATTCGGGTTCTCCAGTGAAACAAAACCAATAGGAGATATATATATATACACACACACACATACGTATACATTGTATATATATCCTATATATACATATATACAATACATATACATACAATGGGATTTATATATCCTATTGGATATATATACGTATATATATCCTGTTGGATATATATACATATATATATATATATATATATATATGTAAATGAGAGGCACTAGTCAGCCTGCCTTCATGGTGATTGCAAAAGGCAGGGCCCAGCACTCTTTCATGTATTTGATTTGGGGTTCTAGAGGCAGAACTGGGCAGATTCAAATGGAGCCCAAAGGTTTAGGTGGACAAAAATATAAGCCTCATAATGACCCTTTGTGTAGGGAGGGGGTATCTGTTTTATTCACTGCTCTACCTGAACACTGAGAACATTTCAGAGAAAGTAGGAACTCAATTCATTTGATGAATGAATAATTTCTTCAATTTGGATGTAGGTGGGGTAGTGCAAGAAGTGACTGTAGAAGCAAAGACTTGAAGGTGAGAAAGCATAGACATGTACTGGAGACACAAGTAAAGCAGCCACAGATTGATGATGGTTTTCTGTGTTTTCTAAATGGATTTCAGAGAAATAGAATTGGATTAATCAGTACTATCGGTCATAATATACTATCATCATTATTCTGTGCACAAACCTCCTTTATTTTAATTAATTAAATTTGAGGCATTGTATTAAGGTATAATTAGCATACCTTAATAACTTAATTTGATAGGTTTTGAAATATATATGCTTCCATGAAACTATGACAACAATCAAGATAATGACTATAACCATCGTATTTATATCCTAGGTACCACAAACTAGGTGGCTTAAAACAATAGAAATGTGGCCGGGCGCGGTGGCTCACGCTTGTAATCCCAGCACTTTGGGAGGCCGAGGCGGGCGGATCACGAGGTCAGGAGATCGAGACCACGGTGAAACCCCGTCTCTACTAAAAATACAAAAAATTAGCCGGGCGTGGTGGCGGGCGCCTGTAGTCCCAGCTACTCGGAGAGGCTGAGGCAGGAGAATGGCGTGAACCCGGGAGGCGGAGCTTGCAGTGAGCCGAGATCGCGCCACCGCACTCCAGCCTGGGTGACAGAGCGAGACTCCGTCTCAAAAACAAAAAAAACAAAAAAAACAAAAAAAAACAATAGAAATATATTACCTATCAGTTCTGAAGGCTAGAAGCCCAAAATCAGGGTGTCAGCAATATAGATTCCTTCTGAGGGCCTTGAGGGACAATCTGTTCCATGTGCCTCTCCTAGCTTCTGGTGAGGGCCTGTGATCCTATGCGTTCCCTGGCTTGCAGATGCATTGCTCCAATCCCTACCTCCATCTTCCCTTGGCATTCTCCCCATGTCTCTGTCTTCACATGGCCACTTCCTATAAACACAAAAGTAATATTGGAATAAGGCTCATCCAAATGACCTGATCTTGACTTGATTAAATTTGCAAAGACCCTATTTCCAAATAAGGCCACATTCACAGCTTCTAGGAGTTAGAACCTCAGTGAATTTTGGGAGGAGGACATAATTCAACCTATAATAGCCACCATTCCCCATATTTCCTCACTCTTCTTTATAATACCTCCTTTCTGACCCACATCCTCATTACCTGACAACCACTATCACTTCTTTAACTACTACTTTACTACTTCTTTAACTATAGTTTATTTTTTCTGGAATTTTATAAAAATAGAAGCATACAGTACATACTTTTTTTGTGGGGGGAGGGAATCTGGCTTATTTCATTTAGCATAATTATTTGTGAGATTTATCCATGCTATTTCATATACTTTGTCCTTTATATTGCTGAAAAATATTTGTATGAATATCCCACAATTTTTAAATCTATTTACTTCTTGATGGAATTTGTTTCCAATTTTTGGATTTCAAATAAATCACTAAATAGTAGTGTCTAAGTATTTGTATGAACACATGTTTTCATGTTTTCTTAGATAAACATCTAGGGGTAGAATGGTGGGGTCATATGGTAGGTGTCTGCTTAAATTTTAAGAAACTGTCATACTGTTTTTCGAAGTGGCTGTACCATTTTACATTCCTGGCAACAATGTATGAAGGTTTCAGTTGCTCCACACCCTTGCCAACACTTCGGAATGGTCAGTCTTTTTAACTTCAGGCTAGATTCTAATAGGTGTGTAGTGGTATCTTATTGTGATTTTAATTTGCATTGTCCTAATTACTAAAGATTTTGAACATTCTTTTATGTGCTTAGTTGTGGTTAGTATATCGTTTTTCAGTAAAGTGCTTGTTCAAATCTTTAGCCTATTTTTATTTTGTAAAATTCATTTTACTTATTTTTCTTAGACAGGGTCTTGCTCTGTTGCCCAGGCTGGAGTGCAGTGGTGCTATCATGGCTCACTGCAACCTCGACCTCCTGGCCTCAAGTGATCCACCTACCTCAGCATCCCAAGTAGCTGGGGCCACAGGCACAAGCCACTAAGGCTAATTAATTTTTGTAATTTTGTAGAGACGGGGTTTCACCATGTTGCCCAGGCTGGTCTCGAATTCCTAAGCTCAAGCAATTCACCTGCCTTGGCATCCCAAAGTGTTGGGATTACAGGTGTGAGCCAGTTCGCCTGGCCGAGCCTATTTTTAAATTGTCATTTTCTGCCAAAAAAAAAAAAAAAAGAGAGAGAGAGAGAGAGCACACTAACATTTTGACCGGGACTGTGTTGAATCTACCCATCAATTTGGGGTAAAAGTGACAAATTTTAACAAAACAGTCTGAGTCTTAAACATGGTACCTCTATATTTTAAAATAATGTCTTCTTTAATTTCTCTCAGTAATATTTTGTAGTTTTCAGTGTGCAAGTCTTACATGTGTCAGATTTATTCTTCAGTATTTAATAATTTTTGATGCTATTGAAATTGTGCTGTTATTTTAAATTTCAATTCCCAATCGCTTATTGCTAGTACATAGAAATACTATTTTTTCTATGTTAATTTTGCATCTTGAAACCTTGCAAAGCTCACTTATTAGTTCTAGAAACTTTTTTGTAGAATCCATCAGATTTTCTACATAACAATCATGTTGTCTGCAAATAAATTCATTTTTTTTTTCTTTCAAATCTGGGTGCATTTAATTTCTTTTTCTTATTGCACCGGTTACAACCTCCAGTACAATGTTGCACAGAGGAGTGAGAACCGACATCCTTGCCTTGTTCCTTAATGTAGGGGGGAATGCATTAGTATTTCAGATTAATTATGATATTAGCTGTAGTTTTTTTCGTAGATGCTCTTTATCCAGTTGAGAAAATTCCTTTCTATTCCCTAGTCCTAGTTAATTACTTTCAAATAATTCCACGAAATCCATGAAACAAACACCCATGAATAATCTCATTTAGATGACTAGCTCAACTACCTATATGTATATATTTTTGTGTCTCCTTCTCCGGGCCCTTCTCTGTCGATCTACAGATCCCATTTTTACTGCACTTCTTTGTCTGGTTGTTTTGCAGACACTTCAAATTTAATATAACAAACTCACTTGGGTCATTTCTTATCCCATAAAGATAAAACTAAATCTATAAACCTGCTCCTTATTTTTCCATCTGGCTTTTCATCTGTATTCCTTATTTTTTATTTCACTACTGGCAAAACCTAAAATCACCTATGTCAGAAACCTAAATGCTAGTCTCTATGACTCCTCCCTCCATCTCTTACAAACAGCTACTGAGTTCTATAAAATATACTTCTAAATTTCTCTCAGACTTAGCCCATTCGCAGTATGGGTTAGTAAAAATATTAAGGGCTTTAGGATTAACCAGATCTAAGTTCAAGTAATTATGAACTATAAACCTTTGGATAAATTACCTAACCTTGGCTGGTTTTTCCATATGTGAAACAAGAATGGTATCTCTATTATAATACTGTTAAAATTTAAATAGGAGTAATATATCACAGTGTCGGCCACATTATGTTTAATAAACTTTAATTACCATTCCCTCTCACCTATTCCCATTGTTTATTGAGGCCATTATTATTTACTGTTTGGGACATTGCAATCGTCTTTTCAACAAATGAAATTGATTCCACTTTCCACACTGTAGCCGGAAGGGATATTTCTAAGTCAAATCTCAACATTTGCTCCTCTGCCTAAAATTCTTTATTGGTCCCCAGCCTGACCTCCTACTACTCTCCAGGTTTATACGTAAAAACTATTTGCTAGTTTCTGGTGTGGGATTGCCCATTTGTCCCTTTTTGTCTTTACATTCTTTTGTTTACAATTTCCTTCTTGGTCTCACAGGTGAATCTTTTCTTCAGCCTCAACTTCCAGGTTCTCTCCTCTGAGAAACTGTCCTAAATCATCCAGATGGTAAGGCATGTTCTCTCAAATCAACAATTATTTGACTGTTTATTATGTATCTGCCAGGCATTAACTGTGTATGCTGGAAATTGAACTGTGAAGAGTGTTTCCTGCCCTCATAAAGTATATAGAGAGGGAGACTAACATTTTAGACAATTTAGTCAGTTTTATTGAATGCTATAAAGATGTAGTGTTATGATTATATGTATACATTATATGCATAGTATGTTACAGATGTATAACAGTCTTGGGAGAGTAGCAGAGGCCAGCTTCCCTTGGAGACATTGAAATTTAATGGATGGTCCCATTATAACCTTTAGAATTCTCTATTAAAAGTACCTGGGCAAATGCTTTTGAATTGTTGCTGTGAAAATATGATTTTGACTAGCTAATGCGTTATATACCACAATTCTCAAAAGATCCTTTTGACCGTCACAAATCTAAGACTGATCTATATGGACAGGTTGAAGTCCACGATTTAAATTTATGTATAACAGGTAGTATGTACAGGATCTTTTACTCCTAGCAATAACCTAGCCAGTATTATCCCTATTTTATAGATAAGGAAGTTGAGGCTCAACTATTCCAGTCCCACTATTCAGCAGTTGAGTCAGTGGTCCCAACCCAGGGGTTTCAGGACGCCAAGCTCTCTTTCCACCACGCACTTGTCTACTTCTGTATCTTATTTCCAGAATCTTCTAGTGTTTAGTTGCTAGTAGGTGCCCTACGAATAAATACACGTGAAAGCCTAATGCTAAAAGTAGCATTATTTTTACTATCACCCTCAACAACAAACACTACGACTTCCTCCCATTAGGATTGACAAGCCTTCCACATCTGGTTTCAAGCTTGCACGAAAAATAGTAATTCCAAGCTGTGCATTAAACCCCATTATACCCTGTTTTGTACTCAATGCCACTAATTTCCCACAACGTCGTCAGGAAAAAAAAAAAATCTTTTGACAATATTAGTCTTCTAAGTCGGCCTTCCACGTCCCTCTAAGGGCCCCAGCTCCCGGTCCGTCTTCTTACGCACTCAAGGTTTCTAAACTTGGGGCTTCCAGCCGGGAAAACTAAAGGCATGGGGTTCACGGGTCATCGGAGGCCCACGGGACCCCCTTAACCCCTTCCACCCCTTTCCTATTCGCCCACCTCCACGTCATCTTCTTAGCCCTTGAGTGGAAAAAGTGTCAGCCCGAAATCCCCACCAAGCCGAAGAATTCACAAAGCCCCGGCGTGCACAAGACCAGCGAGAAGACGATGGTTCCGGCCGTGGGACTAGAGCGGCGGCGACGCTCGGCGTACGCGCTGCCGTCACGCCGCAGCCCGGCAGCGCCGGCTCCTCCCACGACGCAGCGGGTCCGGTTTCCGGCGGGAGCGTGGGCCGCCAGACTCGGGAGAGGCATCCTCTCGTGTAAGGGTCCTCTGGGCTGGCTGCAGTGGCCTCTGCGGTGGTGCCCGCCAGAATGCCCCACTTGGAAAACGTGGTGCTTTGTCGCGAGTCTCAAGTGTCCACCTTGCAGTCCTTGTTTGGAGAGGTATTGTAGTTAAACTGTCTTCCAGATCCTGGAGGCAGGCGTTTCGGTAGTCTTGCGACCTGTTCCAATATTTTTTTTTCGTGTTTGGATTGAGGGCCAAAAGGCCGTTTTTACGTTAAATAGGGGTGTTGTGGTTCTGTACTGCTCCTTCAGCCACAGTGTCTTCCGAATATTGAAGAGGAGACTGTCTGAAAAGGACCGGCCTGCACTATAGGACGTTGCCTAAGACGTGTTTGACACACGCCACGCTTTTGAGAAGTTTGCCCACATTAGCTCCTAGAAGTTGCTTATTATCTTACCCCAGCCCAATGACATTTATGTAACAGATGTGTTTGCAGAGTGTTATTTATTCAAATGTAAGTTCACACGTTTCTGTGCGGTAGTTGGAGTGAGTCAAGTGTAGAGAGGTGGTCGCTTTCAAGGCCACTAAGGGCCAAAGCAATGCTTCAGGTTTAAAAATTTACTGGCTTTTCCAGAATTGTAAGAGTCCCGAAGAGGTCTAGGGTAAACTTTTCTCCTTAACTGATAGTTAGTTCACAGGATGCCCTAGAGAGGAGTTTGTCTTCTCTGGATGAACATCGATACGTAGGGAGTCCTTTCAATAGGCAGAGGGTAGCATTCACCAATTCAAAATTTAACCTATTTTTGACTATTTTCTGGTGGTCTTTGATGTGCTTTTTGATTCGGACTCAGTCAGAATTGGAATTAATCAAACTTGGATCTTACCTGCGAAGAGAGTGAATGAGAATTTAGGGTGATACTCATACCCCCATCTTCTGGTTTGCTTTTTTAAGTACAGTCATGCGTTGCTGCCACTTAATGAGGGGGATACGTCCTGAGAAATGCATCGTTAGGCAATTTAATCCCTGTGAATATCAGAAAGTGTATTTACACAAACCTAGATGGTGTAGCCTGCTATACACCTAGGCTGTATGGTGTAGCCTGTTCCTCCTAGGCTATAAACCTCTACAGCGGTGCTACTATACTGAACACTGTAGGCAGTTGTAACACAGTGATAAGTCTGCATCTAAACGTATCTAAACATAGAAAAGGTACAGTGAAAATAGGGTATTATAATCTTATGAGACCACTGTGATCCATCTTTGAACACATGACTGTACTTTCATCCAACTAGAAATATTGCATGGCAATTTGAGGTGGCTTGTGAAGCATTAGTGGAAAAGTACTACCCTCTGTCTAAAGGGGTGCATTATTTAGGGAAGTTAGAGGTCAACCACTGCATCTTCAATTAATTTTCTATTTATAATGCTTTCAATTAGAGTTATATTACTGGAGCATTTTCTTGATTATGTTCTCTGCATTTCATCTCTGGAACGCAGATCACTCCAGCCAGAAATGCTCCTGCTGAAAAAGAACGTTGGCAAATAGGGATGAGTAGTATTGACTTAGTGGTGGATCATAGAAGGGTTTTTGACCTTTGCTCTTAATGAAAATTATGTTTAACAATATTTTAATATCAGTTTTCTGCAAGGTGCTGTGCATGTGGGAAATACAAAGAACTGTAGCAAAGAAATATAAAAAATTGGTTCATGTTTGTAAGAAGACTCATTTGTTCAATAAATAAATATTTACTGAGCACCTTTTCTGTGTCAGGCACTAGCTTATTGCAGTTTATGTTAACGAGATTTATAAAGGTGAAAGGTTAAATAACAGTGGAACAGTTCAATATAATTTTAGGTCACAATAGGAAAGATGTTTAAGGTATTATTAGGCAACAACATGTAATGGATAGCAGAGATACTTAGCAACATGCATTTAATTCTTGAAACAGAATTTTTTGTTTTTGTTTTTTGAGACAGGGTTTGGCTTTCTTTCCCAGGCTGGTGTGCAGTGGCATGATCTTGACTCACTACAGTCTCTGCCTCCCAGGCTCAAGCAATCCGCCCACCTCAGCCTCCGAGTAGCTGGGACCACAGGTGTGTGCCGCCAAGCCTGGCTATTTTTATGTTTTTTGTAGAGATGGGGTTTCACTGTATTTCCCAGGTGAACTCCTGAACTCAAGTGATCTGCCTGCCTTGGCCTCCCAAAGTGTTGGGATCACAGGCGTTAGCCACTGCACCCTGCTGAGACAGAATTTTTGAGCCAGTTAATTTATATGATTGTTACATATAAACTTTAGAAAAAGATTCATGTATTACATTACCTATTCATTTCCAGTAAATTTTTAGTCTATTTTTAGCCGTTGAGCTGCTTTTGCCATAGCTGTATGCCATTTAGAAAGTCTTTTTCCTGCGTAAATCTGAGTTCCTGATTTGTCTTGTAAAAGGAAATGTTTAACTTAGTGACTTGAATGTAATAAATGTTTGTGACTGTTGCTGTAATCGATGATAATTAATAGAGACTCAACTTTCTGATAGAAATTGCATAATCCCATTTTCTTGTAATTATTTTTAAAAATGTATTATTAAAAGATAGGCCAGGCGCAGTGGCTCACACCTGTAATCCCAGCACTTTGGGAGGCCCAGGCAGGCAGATCACAATGTCAGGAGTTTGAGACCAGCCTGACCAACATGGTGAAACCTCGTCTTAACTAAAAATACAAAAATTAGCTGGGCATGGTGGCACGTGCCTGTAATCCCATCTACTCAGGAGGCTGAGGCTGGAGAATCACTTGAATTCGGGAGGCAGAGGTTGAAGTGAGCCGAGATTGCACCATTGCACTCCAGCCTGGGTGACAGGGTGAGACTCCATCTCAAAAAAAAAAAAAAAAAAGCGCATTATTAAAAAATAATCCAATTTTCCTGTAATTATTTTAAAAACGTAGACTATAATTTCCTCCAAAGTAGATAATGTCTTTTACTGATATTTGTACTCTTCAGTACCTCATGGTTTTCAGCATTTAGTAGGTATCTAATGAAAGTGTTCATTTAAGGAATGAAGTATAAGTATTTGTAATATTAACTAGACCAGAGAGACCTTTGACAATATTTACTTTTCTCTAAGCTGCTAACTTAATGTACTGCAGGAGGATCTTGCAAATATGTATTTTAAAATAAATGCTGTGCAGATTTTATTAGTGTTTTATGTGATCTAATGTATGCATTTATGCCAGCATCAGTGAGTATGCATAGTTCAGAAGTAGTCTGTAAGTTTTCCTAAGAATGAGGACCCTTGAAATTCCTTTTAATCTTTTGATTATATGTACTTAATTTCATAGCATTAAAATGTATAGTGAAGTTGTGGCATCCCAGGAGATAAGAGTCTTTAAGAAGGAGTAATATAAAAATGGAGTATGAACAAAATTGTTCTTGAAAAATCTCTTAAATCTGCTATGAAGTTGAAAATACAGATTTGTGTATGTAAACCTGTATGATAATAAAAAATATATATAGTATGTAATAAAATATGCCAAATATGTTACAGAAATTTTAATTTCATAACAAAGTGCTTAAGAGTTGAATTCAAGTAGGTTCAAAGTGTGTTGACGCATCCACAATATGCTCACTGTTAGGGATTTGGATTGTATATTTAACTTTTCCACATACAACTTTCTCACAAGTTGATAAGTATTTATTTTCTATTTTGTATGTGCAGCCTCATATTTATCTTTTCTCTCATTAGAGACATCATTTCAGCTTTCCATCCATTTTTATTTATGGACATACTGCCAGTGGAAAGACCTATGTAACACAAACGTTGTTGAAAACTTTAGAGGTAAGAATAAAAATATTAAATATTTCTTTGCCATTCTTAGTGTATAATATTGGTACTGATAATTGTGAATCTCCATAAATGCAAAATTGAACATGCCACCTTTACATTGCCCTTCTTCCCATATTATCTTTCTCCATGAATGATCTACTATCATTGACACAGTTGTCCAAACTTGCACTTTCTTAACTTTTTCCTCATCTTCCCTCATTTAGTAAATCACATCAATAAACTTAGTCTGTTTCTTCACATTCTTAAAATCATGTCTCCATCTACCTTTAATCCTAGCCATTGCTGCTAGGATTTTCATTTACCATTGTTTTTTTCCATGTATTTCTATAAGTCTCTTATTTGCAATCTTCACCCAGCAGCTAGGCCATGCAAATCTTACTTAATATCTTCAGGACAGTGTTCAAGTAATTCGCCCAATATATAAGACGTTTCATGAGCTGAATTTATCTTTCACAACACAGTGGTTAAGAGTTTGGGCTGTGGAGTCTGGCAGACTCATTTTCCTTTTTGGATTCACCAGTTAGTGCTTTCTCCATCTGCAAAGTTGGCTCATAGTGACAACATTTGGGATTAAGAGAATTAAATGTTAATACATGGAAAGTGCTTTCTGCAGTACATAGTGCGTAGTAAGCACTCAATAAAGGTTAGCTGCTATTATTGATGAGTATTGCCATACTCCCTTTCATATCCTAAACCAGAGATGGGCAGTCTTTTTCTTAAGGGCCAGATAACTAACATTTTCTGCGTGTGGACCACGTAGTTTCTGTCTCACCTACTTGACTCTGCTGTATTGTGAAAGCAGCTATGGGCATTCTCTATGTGAATGGGCATGACTGTGTTTCAAAGCAACAGTATGTACAAAAACAGGTGGCTAGCCCACAGGCTTTGGCTTGCTAATCCCGTCCTCCTCTAGCGCTGAGGATGCATGTTTAGGATGGCATACTGAACTGTGTACAGTTCCTGCTCTCTTACTTTCAAGCCATGGCACATGTTGCTCCCTTGCTTGGAATGGCTTTCCTGTACTCGCTCTTCCTGTTGCTTGGCAAATGCTTATTTATTTTGCCAGATTTTCTTCTACTTATACTCTACAAGGTCTTTCCTGATCCTCTAGGCTGTATCAGATGCCCCCCCCGTTTTGTAACCTTAGCACCCTGTGCTTAATTCTGTCATAATATGTAGCCCTGTCAGCTATGATTTTGTGTTTATGTTTCCCTGGCTTTAGATTGTGAGTTTCTTGAAATTATCCCTATCACCAAGCACATTACTTGGCACTATTAACTTGTGGATTTCAGCTTATTAAGTTGTGGATTCCAGCTTTTGATCCCAAAGATTATCTGTGCATTTTAAAAACACATATGCCTGGGCTATATGCTAGACTTCAGAATCTGAGTGTACAAGGTCTTGGTCCAGACATTTGCATTTCAGAACCCCCTGAATGAAGTGCCCCCAAAATATACGTTGAATAAAAGCAATAAAACCCAGTAAGGAAGTTTCATATTTAAGGGCTGTATTCCATTTTTTATCACATTGTAGTTTCTGCTGTTACTTAATCAGTGTAATATATGATTATTGTTACTACTTCTGATACAGGGACTCAGACAGGCACTTAGAATATGCTGCCTTTAAAGGTCATGGATAGCACAAATGCTTTAAGCAAGACACTATGCATAGCAGAGGTGTTGTGGACTTTTGTTCGTAAAGGATAGTAAAGGAGTGAGAGAGAAGTGATTTAGCAAATGCTGGTGAAACTGTCCCCAAGTAAGTTTAATGTGGCTTTAGTGACACTGTTTTTCAGAGAAAGAAAAGCCTTCTTATTGGATAAAGTTTATAAAATCACTAAAAATAGTTACCAATTCTATTATTTGTGCCAAATGCCACAAGTTGTCTTCCTCAGAATGAATCTGCTTTTGTGATCTTATTTTGAGGATAGACTGTATTTGTGAGCAAGTCTCGTTTGTGTCCTTATTACTTCTGGAGTTAACTCATTTTGATATTTTGATAGTTTTTTAAATGAAAGGCTAGTTTTTTTGTTTTGTTTTGTTTTGTTTTGTTTTGTTTTGTTTTGTTTTTAAATGGGGTCTTGCTCTATTGCCCAGGTTGGAGTGCAGTGGTATGATCACAGCTCATTGCAGCCATGAATTCCTGGGCTCTAGTGATACTGCCACCTCAGCCTCCCAAACAGCTGGGACTATAGACGTGCTCCAGCAGGCCTGTCTAATTTTTTTTATTTTTTTAAAGACAGAGTCTCACTGTGTTTCCCAGGCTGATCTTGAACTCCTGGGGTCAAATGATCCTCCCACCCCTCCTAAAGCCCTGGGATTACAGGCAGGAGCCATATGCCTAGCAAAGAGCTAGTGCTTACAGTCCTCATAGGAGGATTGCTATGGTTTCTAACTCTTAAAATTCTTTTTTTTTGACTTGGTAAATGTTTATTCAAGGATGTTATATTAAAGTTATAAGTGTGAAATTCCTATTAAGAATTTTAACATTCAAATATACTTAGATTTCTTTTTTTTTTTTTTTTTTAATAGAGACAGGGTCTCACTATGTTGCCCTGGCTGGTCTTGAACTCCTGACCCAAAGCCTTGCGATTACAGATATGAGCCACTATGCCTGGCCGATTTCTTTATAAGAATTCTTTATAGGAAAATACAAGTTTGCTTTGAATTTCCATAAGAAAGAAATGGCAAGCTGAAATAAATAATTGAAGTGAGTTTAATGAAGGGACAATTTTATAAAGATTGAGGAAATTTTATGGGAATCACTAAGGGATGATGGTACACCAGGGCCTTTACCACCTCTAGGCCTGAAGGGACCATAGAAAGGAGCCCTTATTGGAACCAAACAAGAGGTGTAGCCTTAGAAGAGGGGTTGTCCAACTTGATCTTTGGCGGAAGAGTATCCACTGCCAAACTAGGGCCACTGAGGGGTCATGGTGGGAGTCAAGGAAATCAATATCCAAACTTCTCTCCCACTGTTCTCCCTTAGTCTCCTGCTGGTTCTTTCCATTGGCTTCTCCATCCAGAGCCAGAAAATAAGAGAGTCCAGGTGATGTAATTCTGTAGCTGTCAGGCTCTTGGGGCATGGGGTGGGTTTGGTGGGATATAGATTTAGAAAGGCAAATGGAGAAAATACAGCACAGCCATTATTGTGTCTGTGTGTTTTCTTCTTTACTTACAGTGTTTTGGTTTTCATTTTCAGCTCCCACATGTCTTTGTGAATTGTGTTGAATGCTTTACCTTGAGGCTGCTTTTGGAACAAATTTTAAACAAATTGAATCATCTTAGTTCTTCAGAGGATGGATGTTCTACTGAAATAACCTGTGAAACATTTAATGACTTTGTTCGCTTGTTTAAACAAGTAACCACAGCTGAAAATCTCAAAGATCAGACTGTATATATCGTAAGTAATTTCATTTGATTAGATCATCTCTTATCTCTTATCTTGGAAACTGATAATTTATTAGATCAATTTTCATATATTTGTTTTGAGTCTCGTTATGTACAGTGCTCTGTGCCAGGCACTTTTAGTATACAGAAATATATTAAACATATTCCTTATCCAAGGGAAGCTTCATTTAATAGAAAAGATATGACACATGCATATGACTACATGCAGAATGTGATAAGGGATTGTCACCAGATGCAAAGTATTGACTGTGTGTGTCCAATACAGCTTCATGAGGTATTAGCATTTGAGACAGACCTAAATGAATCAGAGTATTCTAGGAAGAAATTGAAGTAGAAGAATTTCAGATAGAATTATACAAGTAAAGGCATGCAGCTGAAAATGGAGGCCAGAGAGTACCAAATAGTCTAGTTTTAGTGGGTTATAAAATATGAAGGGAGAAAAAGAAGACTGGAAGATAGGTTGGGGCAGATCATGGAAGGTCTAGAAAACTATACTAAAGCACTTTATTTAATTTCTTAGGGAGTGGATAGGAGATAGTAAAGACTTTAGAGCAACAAATATGCCTGGTTACTCTGAAGGCATGTTAAAATGATCATCTTTGGAATTGGATAAGAACTACCCAAGACTGAATAGTTTATAAAGGAAAGAGATTTAATTGACTTAGAGTTCAGCATGGCTGGGGAGGCCTCAGGAAACTTATAATCGGCAGAAGGCAAAGGGGAAGCAAGGCACCTGCTTCACGAAGTAGAAGGAAGGAGAAGCTCCTTATAAAATCGTCAGATCAGATGTGAACTCACTATCACAAGAACAGCATGGGGGAGCCATCCCCAAGATTCATTTACCTCCACCTGGTCTCTCCCTTGACACATGAGGATTATGGAGGTTACAAGTTAAGATGAGATTTGGATGGGGACACAAAGCCTGACCACACCAATCCACACTTGGCCTCTCCCAAATCTCTTGTCGGTTTCACATTTCAAAGCCAACTATGGCTTCCCAGTAGTCCCCCAAAGTCTTAACTCATTCCAGCTTAATTAACCCAAAAGTCCAAGTCCAAAGTCTCATCTGAGATAAGGCAAGTCCCTTCCACCTATGAGCCTGTAAAATCAAAAGCAAGTTAGTTACTTCCTAGATATAATGGAGATACAGGCAATGGGTAATTACAGTCTTCTCAAATGGGAGAAATTGGCCCAAACAAAGGGGCTGTAGGCCCCATGAAAGTCTGCAATCCAATAAGGCAGTCATTAGACTTTAAAGCTCCAAAATGATCTCCTTTGACTCCATGCCAAACATCCAGCTCACTGATGCAAGAGTGGGCTCCCACGGCCTCATGCAGCTCCACCTCTGTGGCTTTGCAGGGTAGAGTTGCCCTCTCTGCTGTTTTTACAGGCTGGCATTGAGTATCTGTGGCTTTTCCATGCACACAGTGCAAGCTGTTGAATCTACCATTCTGGGGTCTGGAGGATGGTGGCCCTCTTCTCATAGCTCCACTAGGCAGTGCCCCAGTGGGGACTCTGTGTGGGGGGTCCAACCCCACATTCCCCTTCTGTACTGCCCTAGTGGAGGTTCTCCATGAGGGCCCCGCACCTACAGCCAACTTCTGCCTGGACATCCAGGCATTTCTGTACATCCTCTGAAATCTAGGCAGAGGTTCCCAAATGTTAATTCTTGATTTCTGTGCACCTACAGGCCCCACATGTAAGCTACCAAAGCTTGGGGCTTGCACCCTCTGAAGCAATGGCCTGAGCTGTACGCTGGCCCCTTTTAGCCATGTTCTGAGACTGCACAAAGCAGCAAGGCCCTGGCCCACGAAACCATTTTTGCCTCTTAGGCCTCCGGGCCTGTAATGGGATGGGCTGCCATGTGAAGACCTTGGAGACATTTTCCCCATTGTCTTGACTGTTAACGTTTGGCTCCTTGTTACTTATGCAAATTTCTGCAGCTGGCTTGAATTTCTCCCCAGAAAATGGGTTTTTTCTTTTCTACCTCATGGTCTGGCCACAGATTTTCCAAAGTTTTATGCTCTGCTTCTCTTTTAAATATAAGTTCCAGTTTTAGATAATCTCTTTGTGAATGCATGTGACTGAATGCTTTCAGAATCAGCCAGGTCACCTGTTGAATGCTTTGCTCCTTAGAAATTTCTTCCACCAGATACCCTAAATCATCTTTCTCAAGTTCAAAGTTCCACAGATCTCTAGGGCAGGGGCGAAATGCCACCCTTCTCTTTGCTAAAGCAAAGCAAGAGTCACTTTTATTCCCTGTTGCCAATTAGTTCCCCATGTCCATCTATGACCACCTCAGTCTGTACTTCATTGTCCATATCACTATCAACATTTTGGTCAAAGCCACCCAACAAGTCTCTAGGAAGTTCCAGACTTTCCCACTTCTTCCTGTCTTCTGAGCCCCCCAACCTGTTCCAACCTCTGCTTGTTACCCAGTTGCTATAACAGACTACCAAGGACTGGGTAATTTATAAAGAAAAGACATTTATTTCTCACAGTTGTGGAGGTTAGGAAGTCAAAGATTGAGGTCTCTGCATCTGGCAAGGGCCTTCTTGCTGCCTTCTCTCATGATGAAAGGTAGAAGTACAAGAGAGGATGAGAGTGAGCAAGAGGTGACAGAAGTCCCTTTTATAACAAAGCCATTCTTTCAATAACCCACTCCCTTGATAACAATAACAGAGCCCTCATGACTTAATCATCTTTTATGCAGCTCCACTTCCCAATACTGCCACACTGGGGATTAAGTTCCAACACATGAACTTTGGGGGACATAATCAAATCATGTCATTTTTAAAGGCTTTGTAAATGCATTTCTTTTTGTTTTTTTTGTTTGTTTGTTTTTTAAAGGTTCTAGATAAAGCAGAGTATCTAAGAGATATGGAAGCAAATCTTTTGCCTGGATTTCTTAGATTACAAGAATTGGTAAGTAATGTGAGAAAGTGCTTTTTCCCCACAACTTAATCAATGGATTGTGTTGTAAAATTTTTTCATTTTGCTATTTGATAGGTGAGAATTAGTATTTTAATATAATTTTAGTTTGCATTTCTTTTATCAGTAAAGCTCAGTGTTTTTTTCATAGTAAAATCAGTTGGTGATTTTATAGCATTTATTCTTCAATTATTTTAGCTTTTTCTCTGTAATTATGAAGTCACTGCTTTCTATTAAAAGTTTTTAGATGTTGCTAGAATAAATAATGGCAGAGGGCCAGACTTGAAAATCTCAAGGATTTTAAAATTTTCTTTGCATTTCAAAATAAGGATAATCTAAAATAAGAATAACATGGCTATTCTGGATCATCTGGATTTCTATCTTAAAACCACTCAGTGTCAGCGTTTACTTTTGTATTTCAGTTTACTCTTGTGTTGGCTTCACAAAGTACAGTAAGTCCTCACTTAACATCTCAGTCGATTTTGGAAACTGCAACTTTAAGTGAAACAGCGTACAGCAGGTTCTTCCTTACCTTCAGCGTCATTTCGTTATAACATTGTTGAGGAAAAACAATTGGTTTCATTATATGTTGCACTTAAAGTCACAGTTTCCCAGAACCTATCAACAACATTAAGCTTAGGGTTACTAATTAATTCTACTGTGATTGTCATGGCCCAATAAGAAAAGGACAGGGGCGGACTTACTAGGCATTTGTGTCAGGTGAAAGCCAAATAATATTACAGATGAAACAGGGTTTTGTAATAGTTTCAATGAGGAAAATTGGTGAGGAAATAGCTGTGGTTGTTTCCAGGTGGAACCATATTCACCATATTCACAAAGGGAATAAAGATTTAGTTTGAGCAAAACAATACTGTTCAATATATTCAGTTAATATTAATTTAAATTTTGTTGGTTTTATAGTTTGTATTTACAAATTTATTTTGGTTTTATAATTTTGTAAGTGCTTTGAGCATAAGCAATTTATACCTACCTAATTTTATGTTTGTATGTATTAAAGTATTACATAATACTATAATAAAGTAAATACTTGGGGAGAAGTGCTTAAAGAGTTTCTGCCTTTCAAAGTTAAATACATTTCTCAAGTTTGAGAATCTGCTAGAAGTTTAGAGAGGCCACTGAGATCACTGTGTGCCCAGGGCTGACTCCTGAAGTTTACTTTTAGTAATAGTTGAGGGAGGACAGGTATAGAGAGGACAGGATAGTAAGTGTAGCTATTGGTGGCCTATTCTGGAAGTTAACCTCACACAGTCTTGCTTTTCTTGGTTTCATTAACTCTTGACATTTTATTACTGAGACTCAAGATCTGTCTTCTTTGAGTAGATGTCTACTCATTTCCTATTTCCTTTCCTTTTATTTATTTGTTTCATTTGTATTTGCAGGTTTTTGCATACTCATCCACTATTTCCTGTTGCTTTGCTCTAGAACTCACCATCTGGTATCCAGAGTGCATTATTGTCTTCTTGCCTTTTCAGTGTAGATCACCCTGTGTTTTCCTCCTTATGCCCAGTAATGGTGATCATGCATCCCTTCACAACAATTAGGACTTTTCACCATTTTTTAGTTTCAATTATAGAAACTGTTTGAAGAAAATTAAAAGGTTTAGAGTAATCTCAGCTGAACTGGAAAAGAGAATTGTTTTGACATTTCTGGAAACATGCTTGATTTTTAAAAATGTATTTCATTTAAGAGAAATCTGGCAAAAGCATTTCTCATTTTTTTATAGTAAGTATTTATCTAAGTAAAAGGAAGTTTAAAATATGTTGGATATCATATATACTGAAAGTACTTACCAGATGAATAGATGAGAACATTACCAATTTAAAATCTTTCTGCCCAATAAATATCCTCTTCTTTTTAGCCTCTCAGTATATTTAAACTGATTTTATAAAATGCTTGTAGATAATCATATTTTTATAGCAAAAACAATTCAATAATTTGTTATTAGGATTGTGATTAGGGCATGCTATTTTACCCCTATAGAAATAAATTCAGAGATTCTTAAAAAATCAGACCCAATATTATGGCTAATGCCTGTAATTCCAGCACTTTGAGAGGCTGAGGCAGGAGGATCGCTTGAGTCCAGGAGTTCAAGACCAGCCTGGGCAACATACAGAGATCCTGTTTTTACAAAAGATATAGAATTTAGCTGGGCATGGTGGCACATGTCTCAGCTACTTGAGAGGTATAGGAGGATCACTTATGCCTAGGAGGTTGAGGCCACAGTGAGCTGTGATTATGCCACTGCACTCCAGCTTGGGTGCGTGACAGTTTGCAAATGGATGACCTCCTTGATTAGGTTTTCTAAATATGGTTTATTAATATGCAAATAATTTGTTATAGGTTAGAACTTTGGGGGATTTATTTGAAAGAAAAATCCAAATGGAAATACTGCTCTGATTAAGATTTTTAAATGCAAAGTTACTTTTATTTCTTTCTTTTTACAGGCTGACAGAAATGTGACTGTTCTCTTTCTCAGTGAAATTGTTTGGGAAAAGTTTCGTCCAAATACTGGATGCTTTGAGCCGTTTGTCTTATATTTCCCTGATTACAGCATAGGTAAACCTTAAAACATTTTTTTGGCAAATGATATGTATGCAGGAGAATAGTTTTTGTTGTTTGAAAGATTAAACTAGCATATTCAAATGGGAATTATAAAAAATGTTGATATTCAAATGGGAATATCAAAGTATTAAACTGTTAAGGTTTGCTGCCAATCTCAAATAAGATGTTTGTATTTCTGCACTTATAAAATTTTTATTTTGGAACTGTGAGAGGTTATTGTATAATTACTAAATTTTTTTGGATGAGCAGCTCTCATATTTGTGCTAATGTATCTTCATTTTTTTAGTCAGTACATTAAGTTGTATGTATATTGTGATTATGACATCTGTACAAATAATCAGACTAGACTTGTAAAGCATTTTAAGAGTGTTGAAATCTTCATTTACCGTATACTTGGGTTAAGTACCATGTTGTGCTTATATATTTTGATTTTATAAATCTCATTTTCTTTACTGTAACTCATACAGTACCAGTTACCAGCCCTTGTGTTTCTTATTTTCTTGGGGGCTCCATTTAATCTTAAATTTCATAGATCCTGATGATTTTGGTCTTTGGAAGAACACAATAGCTTTTTGTGTTGCTGAATAGCTTTGTGGATTAAGACTGGGCTGTCATACAGAGATGATACTTGGGATTCAGAGATTATAACTGTGAAGTATAAGATGGTTAGCAGTCTATAAAAAAATAGCATTCCATGACCTTGGCCTCATTAACACTATCCCTCTGAACTAATCAGCTGTAAACATACCTTAAGATTAACACATTTTTGTCTGTTTTCACCAGAACAGCAGTCAAATAACACCTTCTGTCATAGCTAATTAGCTGAGTTTTTTTTTTAAACAGCAACCCAAAATAGTTGGAGTCTTTATTGTCATTAATTTCTCATCCATAAAAATCCCAAAATAAAAAAGGGTAGGAGGAAAAGTGATAAAGGATTTTATTTAAAAAAAAAAAAAAAGCTGTGTACCTATGTCAGCACTGTTCATAGTTCAGTTTTTTCATGACCCATTTTAAGTACTGAAAAATTATTTAGAATTTAAGAAAATTATAAAAATTGATTTTATACATTTCAGTCAAGTTGAATTAATGTAAGTATAGAATTAAATTTTAAAAATTCTGTAATTTAAATTTATAGATTTAAAATTTAAAAAGTAAAGATACAAAGCAGCATAGATGAGAGTTTGAGGACAAAAGTAAATAAAATGGTCTTACTAATTTTAGTGAGTATAGGATAATAGATTTTTGCAAAGTATATAATAATGGAGCCAAGTTAAATTCTGATTATTAAATTTTAGGGCGTTTTACATATTGATTTTTTTTTTTTTAAGCAAAAACACTGTAGTCAGACAAAAAGCCATTCAGAAGGGGAACATTAATTGATGAGTTGAAATTATGGTTAAATGTGGAACCAGGGCAAAGAGATTATCTAAGTGGTTAGTGTTATCTTGTCATAATAACTTGAAACATGTCATTTTCAGGAATATGGTGTCTGATTTTAAGGACTGCTCTCCTCTTAGCAGTATGGCTAAGAGCCCAATTTGGAAGTCTTGTTTTCTGGTCTTTACCTCATGCAGACTACTCATCTTTCAATGATGGATATTTTTTCTTTAGAGAGATTATAATGCACTTGATTAGGTTTTTGGTTTAGTTATTGTGTCACTTTGGATAGATTAAATTATGTTCTGATAACAATCTGAAATTTAGTGACTTACAGCTTCCTACCTAAGAACATTTGTACTGCTGTTGTCTTACATTTTACTTCCATATTTATTATAAACCATGTAATACTCTATCAATTATAAACCTCAACTATTATTATAAACCTCAGATATTAAATATTATTATTTTGGCTTTAAAAAATAACAGGACAAGAAAGAAAATAACTTTTATTGTTTATCCTGCTGGGGATTTGTTGAGTTCTTAAGTCTGTGGGTGTATAGTTTCATCAGTTTTGGAAAAATTTCAGGCAGTATTTCTTCAAATATTTTGTCTGCCCCCCCTCACCTTTTCTTCTCTTTTTTGTGTGGGATTGCATTATAGGTATGTTAGAGCACTTTATATTGTCCCACTGAAAGTCTCTTTATTTAAATTTTAAATCTTTTTGTGTATGTGTTTTATTTGGGATTGTTTTTTGTTTCTATGTCTTTAAGTTCACTGATTTTTTTTTTTTTTTTTTACTAGTGTCTAGTGGGGAGCTAATCTAATCCTGTAGAATTTTTCATTACTGATCTCATTATGCTTTTATTTTCTTTTATATCCTTGAGCATATGAGCATACTTATGATAGTTGTTTTAATTTTCTTGTGTACTAATTCAGTTACCTCTTTTGTTTTGGGTTTGTTCCCACTGACTAATTTTTCTCCATCTTGGGTATCTATTATGCTTTTTCATGTGTCTAGTAGTTTTTGATTGAATTATAGACATTGTGTTTTTTGTTGTGTTTTGGACTTTTTCTCATTAGCATTTTTAATTACTTACAGATACAGTTGACCCTTTTAAGGCTATTTTTAAGCTTTTTTTGGAGAGATGATCCAGAGTAGCCATTATTCCAGGGCTAATTTTAGCTCTACTTCTAAGACATAGTTTTTCTAGAATCTCTACTGAATGCCCTGTATGTTTAGCATGGTCTCTGCTTTCTGACTACTGGCAACATGAAAAATTCACAGCCCTGTGTGTATTCTGGGAATTGACATATAGCTCTCCAATAATTGTTTTTTCCCTAAAAGTTGTTCTTGCATGGCTAGGGTTTTACCCTATGCATACACAGATTGATATTAAGCTAAGACTTGAGGGGAACCCCTGTACAGATTTCTGGAGTTCTTTTTTGGCATAGCTTCCTCCCCTCAGGTACTCTGCCCTGCAAATTCTAGCTACCTCAGCTCCCTCAGCTCTGGTCTCTGTCTCCTCAACTCAGTAGGATAAATGAGCTCCTTTTGGAACTCTTCTTGTACCACAGTCTTAAAATTACTTCCTGTTAGAAAGTGTGGCTGATGGTAGGACTCACCTTATTTGTTTACCTTTTCTCAGGTATTACGGTCCGTTACTGCCATTTGTTTGATATTTGAAAATAGTTGTTTTCTATAGTGTGTCCAGTTTTTAATTGATTATTAGGGGAGGGTATTTCTGGATGCTCCTACTCCCTCACAACTGGAAGCAGAAGTCTCTCTCCAAGTTAGGAATGGCTTTTCTTTGCACATTAGCCTATACTTGGATAGTGAAATTTTAAGACCCAAGGAGACAACCAGTAGGTTTCTCCTACCCTTTATTTACTACCTGATGAGACACTGTTTTCAGCTTTCTGTTATAGATGGGATTTTTTTTCATGAATTTGAATAGTCCTAGACTATTAGAGCTGACATGACTTGGTTATTATAGAATTATACTCTGAGATTTTTGTCTGTAGTCTATAAACAAGTTGCTGGGTTACTTTTACAGCAACACCGTGAGGATTCCAATTCTTATAAGACTTTCATCAGGGCTGAAATGGGCCGGTGATAACATCTAATCAACTGTCTGATGGGGTACAGAGAGCCACCTGTAAGGAATACCTAGATGGAGATGTTCAAGGGGTACTTAGAAGTGCAATCTGAGCTGGAGACTCAACAGCTTTCCAAATTTTCTTAGCCATTCATTTATAGAAGTTTGTTGTTGTTGTTGTTGTTTTGCTTTATGTATGTTCATCTCTGTGATCATTTATCTCTTCCTTCCATCTCTCTTTTCTTACATCCATCCAGTTAGTTGGTACGTTTTATAGGTAGATGTCTTTGTTTCTAAGTTTTATGGTACCTTTTAGAAATTTTCAATATATTAACTATTTCCCCATGCCTAGTTAAGAAAACTTAGTGACATTATATTTAAAGTTTGCTGTTAGAATGTAAAAGTACATAGACTCCAAAGGGAAGTTTTGGCTTTTATTTTTTTTTCAGCAGTTTTGAAATAAAAAAGCAAATTCAGTAACAGTGTCTCATCTAGTATCCATTCAGGATAATATTCTAAGTATAAAACTAGGCTTTGAAATTTTTTTTTGTCAACTTCTGTGTTTAAATATTCCTTAATAGAGCTATTTCTAAACTTCTGTTTATAGATTTTCAGATAGTTCATATATATTTTTTGATCTTGTACCTGCATCTAATTGATTGGCAGGCACAAGAGTGGTTAAAATCAAGGACCAATGGTAAATGGCCTGGCTAAAAATACTAACTTACTGGGAACCTTAAACAAAAGGAAATTGACATGATTAGAATATCCTGGAAGAGTTTTTACCTGTAATATTTGCAAAAAACTTGAGCCCTCTAGAACTATGTTTAAAGTTCTAGTCATATGCAAAGAGCTCTTAACTAAGAAGTCTAAGGAGACCATTGCACCAAGAAGTCAGAGGATCTTACAGTAAGGAATGAATGACTAATTGATTCCTGTATTATGACTGGGAAATTTTGAATAATATATGGTTGTTTACCTTTACATTTTACTGTGTTTCTAAAATATGATTATTTCCAGCAGGATAAAGTATAAGGTTAGGACTCTTAATATGATATTTTATAAAGAGTCTGAGATATGATAGAAGTAAAGATATCAAAGTTGTAGGGAGAAAATATGTTTTATAAAAGGGGAATAACTAAGGACTAGGATCAGGTGATGATTATTGTAAAACAAAATTAATTCTTTTCATTTTACAAAACATGAAGAGCATTTTCTAGTTTGTTGGCAGTTTATGTACTATCCCTTTTTTTCTAGTTGATTTACTTAATAGGAAGAAAAACTAGAATCTACAGTATTTTTTCCCTTGTTACTGATTTTGCCAGTAATAAGGTTCTTGAGATTTTCTTTAGATGTTATTGTTTTCTATTTGTCTTAGTATTTAATAATTTTTTTTTTTACCCTCAGTTTCAAAATTTCGATTACTTTTTCGGAAGTATTTTTACTCAAAACACTTCTGACACCAACTGTGTGGGGTATTTTTGTTCACCCAACAACAAATTCTTCAGTTCTCTAGATATCAAGTGGGTATCCCAAAATTCAATTCACTTCTGACACTAACTACCAGAAGTTAGTGCAGACCTCACAAGTTAAGGGCTTAGTCCTACAAGAATATTAGCACTTCAGGCACCAGTCTAAGTCCCAGGTTTCTACCTGTACTCCGGAAAACTGGCTATGAATTGTTTCACATGACCCCCTCCTCAGGTTTGATAATTTGCTAGAATAGCTCACAGAACTTAAGAAAACACTGTACTTACTCCGTTTATCATAAAGGATACAAATGAACAGCCAGATGAACAGGTACACAGGACAAGGACCAGTGGGGTCCCAAGCCCAGGAGCTTCTGTCCCTGTGGGGCTGGAGTGTGCTACCCTCTCAGCATGTGGATATATTTACTATCCTGGAAACTCTCAGAACCTCATCATTTAGGATTTTTTATGGAGGTGCCATTATATAGCCATAATTTGATTAAATCATTGGTCATTGGTCATGGATTCTGTCTTTAGCCCTTCTCCTTTTCCCAAGGACAGGAGGTGGAGCCTTGATATGGTTTGGCTTTGTGTCCCCACCCAGATCTCATCTTGAATTATAATCCCATAATCCCCACATGTCATGGAGGGACCTGGTGGAAGGTAATTGAATCATGGGTGCGATTCCCCCATGCTGTTCTCAAGATACTGAGTTCTCATGAGAGCTGTTGGTTTTATAAGTGTCTGGCATTTCCCCTGCTGGCACTCATTCTCTCTCCTTCTGCCCTGTTAAGAGTGCCTTCCACCATGATTGTAAGTTTCCTGAGGCCTCCCCAGCCATGCAGAACTGTGAGTCAATTAAACCTCTTTTCTTGATAAATTACCCAGTCATGGGTATTTCTTCATAGCAGTGTATGTGAGAATACAGGCCTCTAATCAGTTGGTTGGTTCCTCTGACAACTGGTCCCCATCCTGAAGCTATCTAGGGGCCCGCTGTATTAGTCCATTCTCACACTGCTATAAACATACCTGAGACTGGGTAATTTATAAATTTATAAAGAAAAGAGGTTTAATAGACTCACAGTCTGTGGGCTGTACAGGCTTCTGCTTCTGGGAAGGCCTCGGGAAACTTGGAATCATGGTGGAAGGTGAAGGGGAAGCAAACACATCTTCACATGGCCAGCAGGAGAGAGAGCATGAATGGGGAAGTGCTACACACTTTGAAACAACCAGATCTCATGAGAACTCTATCACAAGAACAGCGAGGGGGAAGTCTGCCCCATGATTCAATCACCTCCCACGAGGCCCCTCCTCCACTGAAAATTTCAAATGAGTTATGGGTGGGGACACAGAGCCAAACCATATCACCCATCAAGAAACACCTCATTAGTATAAATTGTGGTATGTTTTAAAAGGACTTATTATGAGTAACAAAAGATACTCCTCTTATCCTTCTCATTCAGGAAATTATGAGGGTTTTTAGAAACTCTGTGCCAGGAACTGCAGTGAAGATCAAATACATATTTTTTATTATATCACAAATCACACTTTTGTATTCTAATCTTGTAATAGTTTTATTATTCCTTAATTATTGCTGGGTCTGGGTGTTTTTTTTTTAATACCTTTGTTATAAAATGCTTGAAGATATGATTAGGGTACTATGTTAATCATTATAAGTTATTTTGTGTCCTGTGAACAGGCAACCTTCAAAAGATCCTGTCCCATGATCATCCTCCAGAGTATTCAGCTGATTTCTATGCTGCCTACATTAACATTCTTCTTGGAGTTTTCTACACTGTTTGTCGAGATTTGAGAGAGCTCAGACATCTGGTAAATGAACATTTTGCTTGAATATATATATATGTGTGTGTGTGTGTGTGTGTGTATACATATATG
Source organism: Hylobates moloch (assembly GCF_009828535.3). NCBI lineage: Eukaryota > Metazoa > Chordata > Mammalia > Primates > Hylobatidae > Hylobates > Hylobates moloch. The sequence goes on along the minus strand of NW_026652276.1, from coordinate 184,951,792 downwards.
TGTATATATGTCTCTTAATGTTTTCCATGTAGAAATGATATGAGATAGGTTAGAAACTTAAATTTTATTCTGGGAATTTTCATATGGCCTCTTGAGGCTAACATACCATAAGAAGGTAGATGTCTGTGGGTTAGTACAAACTTTGATTGTTTGATCTGATCAGAAAAATGTCATTCTCAGATCTTCTCATTCTTCCTTGTTTTTTCTCTAATTGCAGAAAATGCAGAACTCCATTAAAATCAAAATGAGGAATAACAGAAAAGAGATGTAAAAACTTGAGCAGTTTTACAACTCTGTTAATATGTTGTAACAGATTTTGTTCAAGTTTTATGTATGCAGTGATTGAGGTCTAGAATTTAGATGGATTTGAGTATGGTCAGAAGCTTTCATTGCAGGTCTTTCATTAACCACTGACCCTGAGCTAGTAATCTTTGTACAGATGGTTCTTTTTAATTTTTTTTTTTAACAATTAGAATAGCTGTTTATATTTCATAGACAGTTTGGAAAATGTTGATGTTTAATTTTTCTTTGATGTTTTTTGTTTTAATTGTAGGGATGGGAAAGGAAGGAGACAAGAATTTCTGATTTCCCTTTTAGAAATCTTCAATTAATAATTAAGATCTTATCTCCATTTAACGGAAAATAGTAATATATCTGAGGCTGGAAAACAGTCACTTTCAAAGTAACAGATTCTATGTCTCTTAGCACATTTTCTTCACTTTGTTCTTTTTATGTTTTTGCCCTGAAAAGTATTACTTAGATTCAGTGTGTGTTTGAGACAGAACATAGAAGGCAATCATTTAAAATTATGCTCACATTTAGTATGTTTTTGAAAGTTTCACATTTCAGGGCTCCTCTGATTTACATGTAGATTTCAGACATCTTCTCAGCTGGGAAAAAAACAAAACAGTTTTTCCAGTTCAAGCTTATCACTAACATTCCTCTAGAAGTTGGATGTCTTGGGATCCCTGGCTTCTGAGGGAAATGATAACACAAGAGACTTATAGAGAGGAGCGGGTCAGGAAAACGCACCTGAGAGAGATGGACTTAGGAACAAATAATCCTCCTCTGTCTTTCCTGGAAAGTAACTTGCAGTTACCACTCTTTAGCACTCGAATCCTGTGGGAATCTGTGCTGGCAGCCATTTCAAAGTACATTATAAAGTACAAGAAGGAAAAATTTAGGGAAAATATTTATGGGAAAATAAAATGTAAAGAGAGAAATATATTTTTAAATATGGTATTTTTAAAAGTTCTTTGGGTTTCACTGAGAAATGATTTTATTTAGGGTGAGGTTACAGCTTTTTTAAAAATAATATTCATAAATGTGTAGTATGGTTTAAGTCTTATACTACTATTGGTAATAATAAATAGAGAAAAGGATCCTTAAACATTAGAGAAAAATAGCACAATGCTCTTAGTTTTCTCTATATATGGAACATAGAAGAATAAAGATATCCAGTTTCCTTTTTTCTTCAGATAGTGTTGTTTGTGTTTGTTTCAAAGTTTGTAAGTGGCATATTTCTTGAAAGTTTATTAAATCACCTGAAAAATATTCTTTTCAGGGATCTTTTCTGGAAAGATGCTTTATGAATTGGTATTTCTGTATTTTTCAGAGGCTAGTTCTATAGGTAGCTTAAGATAGGAGAAAATAAAGTACTACTTTGATATTCATTTAGGTTTGTTTTCTCTGACAAACCTTATGATACCTTATGATACTGCCTTTTTAACTGTTATTCATAAATTATTAAACATATTTTAGTGTGTCAACCAAAAAGAAAATCAATACAGTTGTCCCTTGGTATACTTGGGGGATTGGTTCCAGGACCAGTCCCATATATATCAAAATCCTAACACACTCAAACCCTGCGATCAACTCTGCAGAACCTGAGTGTAAAAAAGTTAGCCCTCCATACACATAGGTTTTGTATTCCCTGAAGACTATGTTTTTGATCTGTGTTAGTGATCTGTGTTTGGTTGGAAAAAAAAAATCTGTGAACAAGTGGACCCTCACAGTTCAAACCTATGTCGTTCAAGAGTTAGTTGTTTATTTTGAGTAGCCAAATTTTGTACCAGTTGCTGTTAACATTATGACACTTTAGTGTTATTACACCATGCTTAGATCTGAAAATCTAAAATTAAGGTAAGAAAGTTTGGCTGAAGCAAATAATTTCTTCTTGATTCTTCTCTACACTTAATATTAGTAGAATTCGGAAGATTTTTCTACTTTAAATCATTGTTTTTTATGAAGTAGGACAGGAAGAAATTATTTTAATAATTTGGTTCTTAGTTTTCTGTTATCTAGTTATATGTTATATAGTTACACGTTTATATATATATATATCTTTTTCTATGCCTTATTGAATTATTTCGATATGAAATACTTGGGAACAAACTAATATATATATATATATATATATTTTTTTTTTTTTTTAAATAAATGGAAGCAGTATGTTTTTAACCAGTTTGCTTAAACTACTGTTCAGTAGAATTCCAGTGTTGATTCATGGAAAACTACTAAGTAATTATAATTAGTTAATTAGTACTCCTCAAACTTTAGAATACACAGAGTTTCTAGAGAGATCGTTAAACATAGATTCCTGGGTCTCATCCTCAGAGATTCTGATTTGGTATGCCTGAGATGGTGCCAAGAACTTGCATTTATAACAATCTCAGGTAGTGCTGCCAATCCAAATACTTTTGAGTCATACGAAACTCAGTGATGTTTAATTTATGAGAATGTTCAGACCTTAGAAAACAACAGTTAATTATTTGGGCTTGAGGTTTTTCATTATATGTTTTATGGTTCTATGTGACATAAATGTAACCTAAAAGTACAAATTATGCTTTGTTACTGTAGGGAAGTTCACATTTTTACCCTGCAGTTTTGATAATTTGAATCTATAAAGCAAACTAATAATAGATTAACGGGAAAAAAAGGCATACAAATTTATTTTTTAATTTTAATTTAATTTTAAATTTAATTTTATATTAAGTTCCAGGATACATGTGCAGGGCATGCAGGTTTGTTACATAGGTAAAATGTGTGCCATGGTGGTTTGCTGCACCTATCAACCCCTCACCTAGGTATTAAGCCCTGCATGCATTAGCTATTGCATACAAATTTATTAATATGCATATGGGCACAGGAGCCTTACACAAAATATGAGACTCAAAAGGTGGGGGGCAGAAAGGGGGGCCAGCTGGTTCAAATTTTTATACCATCCTGAGGTTACAGAAAGAAAATGGACTTGGAGCATGGCATAACAGGTTATTGGAGGGAGAGGAGGAAAGACATGGTTAGGGAAGGCAGTCTTGTTGTGCAAATGAAACCTCATAGGTAGCAACCTTCAGAAAGAATAGATGGTAGCCTGTGCTAAGTTTCTCTGTCACACCTTCAAAGGTGTCAGACCCTCAAGTCTCTTTCTTGAGAGTTAATCTTTCCTAGATCCAAGGTGGGGGATGATCAGAGAAAGCCTGTTTGCATCTGCTGTTTTCTTATTTCCCCTACAGATGCAAATCTCCCTCCCAAAAAACATCTTTTCAGGGCTATTCTTGTGCTTGCAGCCCTTCTGATTAGCCATATCAAAATATACCAAAGAAGTATATTTTTGGTGAGATGCCCCATTCTCTTAATTTTGTATACAGAGGCTAATGTATTAGGCAGAATTTATCCAGTTAAAGAATATTTTACGTTGTGCTGTCATTATTAGTATTTTTGCTGTTTTGTTATTATAGTAATAAGCTGCAATTACATTTTTTTTAGAAAGAAGCAGGGTCTTGCCATGTTGTCCAGGCTGGAGTGCAGTGGCTGTTACAGGTGCAGTCACAGCACACTACAGGCTTGATCTCCTGGGCTCAAGCGATGCCCCTGCCTCAGCCTCCTGAGTAGCTGGGATTACAGGCGCATGCCACTGCGTATAATTACATTTGACTTGAGCAAATGTGTTTAAGTAAAATTTCCTGAATTGTAATACACATTTTACTTGAAAAGTAAATTTCTAATTGTGATGGATCAGTGCTTTTTTTCTTCTCTTTTTTTTTTTTTTCTTTACTTGCAGGCAGTACTTAATTTTCCTAAATATTGTGAACCTGTGGTTAAAGGAGAAGGTAACTGTGTAATTTTACTCATTAATATTTATTTTAAGAAAGGTTTTTACAAGATATAAATTACTGAAATTTTCTTCCCTTTGGGGTAGCAAGTGAACGTGATACTCGCAAACTGTGGAGAAATATTGAACCTCATTTGAAGAAAGCTATGCAGACTGTTTATCTCAGGGAAATATCAAGGTAATTTTCTATTCAGTATGCATACTATTTTTTATATCTTTATTCGGGATATATACTCTCTCAACTTAAATAACAGAGAGAGTGACTCTAAAAGAAAATGATATCTGTTTGAGAATTGGCATTGCAGTGGGAAAGCACAAGCTGTAGTAAACTCTGCATCTTCAGGGAGGTAAAGGAAGATAAGGTTTTTAAAGGAAGAATGAAGAGAATTACATAATTGTTTTGAGATAATTATTCTTCGCTACAAGGGTCAATTACAAGGATGGCACCAGTTCAGAGCTGGATAGGCATTTGTCAGGCAGATGTCCTTATGGAGGTATTTTTTGTGGAAGATTGCATTAGCTTTTATACAAGGTTATTTTTTTTCTGTCTTTTGTAGTAGTTCTTTTTATCAAACATTATGCATGAGAACGCTTCCTTCATGGCCTTTCTTGGCTCTGTTTTTCAGGATTTTTAACACATGTGACTCCATTTTGATTCTGACAACTTTTACTTTTTCCCCTTTTAATCAAGATTTTTCTCCAAAAGCATTGCTGATCAGTCATCCTGTAGTTAGATTTTTATTGTCCCTTGGTGCCAGAATGGAGCTGTCCTGGGTTGTTGTCTGGTCACATGTTGAAGGGAGTGAATGGTGGCTAGGAGTCAGTGTCAGAACCCTTTTAGCCACAAGGGAGGTTTGAAGGGAGTGGCTAAGTCTACCTAGAGTCAGTTGTTAAGTTCAATTTTGTCTGTTCCATAGGTGTTGGCTATCATTGCGAAGTGCTTGGGCCAGCATTGTTCTATTAGGAGTTGTACTTCTGCAGAAATTGTTTTTTGAGATGGAGTTTCGCTCTTGTTGCCCAGGCTGGAGTGCAATGGCGCAATCTTGGCACACTGCAACCTCTGCCTCCTGGGTTCAAGCGATTCTCCTGCCTCAGCCTCTTGAGTAGCTGAGATTACAGGCATGCACCACCATGCCCAACTAATTTTTGTATTTTTAGTAGAGACAGGGTTTCACCATGTTAGCCAGGCTGGTCTCGAACTCCTGACCTCAGGTGATCCACCTACCTCAGCCTCCCAAAGTGCTGGGATTACAGGTGTGAGCCACCGCACCCAGCCACTGCAGAAATTTGACAGGCAACAAGTACAAAGTTTACAAAGGAAACTACAAAGTAAAATGTGTAGTAATATGACAATCCTAGTTTGTATAGTGCCTTTGAACTGTGAACCTCCGCTTAAAGGGAACTACAGAATAAGTCAAATGACCACAGGGAGTTAGATGAGACTTCTAACCATGTGGCCTGTTTTCTTATTTGGTATATATAAATTTCCAGAGGAATTTATTCAGGTACAGCTTGTGGTATTAGCAGTAACATAGACATTTCCTTATGTAACCAATCAGTTTATTATCTAGTATCACATGACTGAGTTGGAAAAAAGCAGAGTGAGCAACAATTGTATTAGGGATGTTGCCAAAATTGCCCACTAGATGGACTAAAGAATCTTTTAGGTCAGGTTCAGTCAGCTTACCAGCAGAAGCTACTAATTGTGAAATTTCAATTATACCATTATCCTATCAAGGAGTAAGAGTCTCATTATGATGTGGAGTCTTGTTCTAGTATCTTCGAAAAAACTGTTTCCATCATGAAACTGTCAACTTCTTATGCTGCTTTGCAGTTCGACTGTCTCTGGTTATGGCATTTAGTGGTTTGTTGACCCTTCTGTGTGGTCCACACATCAGGTACAAGGTTTGTTCCTTAAAATTCATCTAGCTTCAATGTATAAGCCTTCAGGAACAGAGTAGTCTCCCTTTTTAATAATTTTATAGAAGAAAGTTGGATTGGGGGAACTTAGAAGAATTTAGAATCCAGTCTAGGCTACAGGTTGATTATAAAAATTCAAATACAATGCATAAAGCTACAAACTAATAACAGGTGCATTATAGCTTTTTTTTAAGAAACATAACTTTATCTCTCTATGTTGATCACATAGGTTTTAAAACCTCTTGAGTCTAGGAAGTCAAACCAAGGCCGATTTAAGATCTTATTTAATATCTACAATCTTGAGGTTCCTGGGCCTGCCAGGAAGTGGCATTTTTTACTCACTCACTGTAAGGCTGGGAATCCTTGAAACCAGGCAATTCTGTGCACATTTTCTTTTTTTTTTTTTGAGATGGAGTCTCACTCTGTCACCCAGGCTGGAGTGTAGTGGCGCGATATCGGCTCACTGCAGGCTCCTCCTCCCGGGTTCACGCCATTCTCCTGCCTCAGCCTCCCGAGTAGCTGGGACTACAGGCGCCCACTACCATGCCCAGCTAATTTTTTTTTTTTTTGTATGTTTAGTAGAGACGGGGTTTCACCGTGTTAGTCAGGATGGTCTCGATCTCCTCACCTCGTGATCTGTCCACCTCGGCCTCCCAAAGTGCTGGGATTACAGGCGTGAGCCACCGCGCCTGGCCTCTGTGCACATTTTCTAGTATGATATGACAGTCAAAGTCTTGGTAATATAACCAGTGTTTCCAATTATATCCTGTTATAAAGAAAGAGCAAATTCTTATTGAACTTAGCAAATAAACATATTTTCAAGGAGAAAAAAAATACCCATGAATTTTTTTTTTGTTTTTGAATTTTAGAGGAATGAAATGGAGAGAAAAAGCAGATGCTTCACCTTGGTTCACAAAATATACTTTACTAAATTGCTAATTAGCAGTTTCATAAAACTATAAACTATAGGTAGATTAAGAGCAAATTTTCTCAAATCTGGAAAACAATAACAAGCAAAAAACTAATAATGTTTCAAATAAAAATCATAAAAACATCCTCGTCAGTTATTCAGTCTCATGTAATTAATTTTTGTTCTGTTTGATCTTGATTAGCAGTTTTATAAGTCCATCATTTCTTCATTAGAGTTCCGATAGATTTTTATTTAGTCCATTGATCTTTAAGTTACTAGAAACTTGTATTTAAGAGTACTTGTTAGAATCTTTTTTATGAATCTGATTGCAAATGCTTCTAGATAAAAATCAGAACAATAACTGTAGGATGACAGAGACTTAGAATAGCCATGGATAAAAATTTGATGACAGTTTACCATAATCAGAAATTGACAAGGAAATTTGATTATTTTTGTGGCATACATATAATGACCACAATTATGACTTGATGATATATTAGATCTCTAAGTTTTACATAATTTTAGAACACTGATATTAAACACATACCTATAAATATAACTGAAAGAAGATCCAGTATTACTTATCATTTGGCAATGCTTCTTAGACAATTTACAAAATAAATTTAATCATTTAATATCTTTACAATGTGAGAAATATGTCCTTTGCGGCTTTCCAGGGGCCTAGCTGGAAAATCCAAAAGTTAGTTCTAGGTCAAAAATACTTAATTTAGAATTTTGATATTGGGGAGGTCTATCAAAGAAGCGAAAAGGTTTAAAACACCTGGTCAAAACAGGATTACAGGTCACTGTGAATGACAGTCATTCATTTAACCAGAATGATAATCAAAGGACTTCAAATGCAATATAGAAAGTTACCTGGGTTTAAAAAACGTTAACCCTTTCAAAGCTATTTTCCTAAGTAATAAAAAATAAAAAACTAGTAAGAACAACATAGAAAGTTATCTTGATAAAATGCAAAATATTTGTTTCTTGGGCCAGTTACCAAAAAAGTAGAGAAAAACCTCTCGCAGTATGATTGCTTCTCCTTATGGGAAGCCCATTTAGATAACCTGGAAGTTGAACCCGGTGAAAACAGTACTTGAATTTAATCAGGCAGGAAGAATGTGTGGTCAAGGTTGTGAGAACACACCGTGAGTGTAAACAAGAAAACTAGTACCTTGAGCAGGGAAGTACATGGCTTTTAGTAACAGCATGGGAACTTTCCTGGTTACATGGAATAATTCAGACCCATGAAGAAAAGCCAAGTGTACAGAATCAAGTTATACTGGAGGAAACATTGCTTTCGTAGGCCATCAAGACAAACATTTTAGAGTTAGACTTTAACAGCAGAGTTATAATCAGAGGAAAAAAAGTTACAGGAGCTGATGAAAAAGTTAAAGGAGACAGTTATCATCTCAGTCAAGATTAAAGGTTTACTTTCTCAAGGGGAGAAAGAGTTGAAAGCAGTGATGTATGAATGCAGTAAGGTGCAGCAAACATTAAACTTCTGAGATATAAATCTGAGAAGCTTTAAGAGGAAAACTCTACCTCAAGAAAGAAATTACCATCCTAAGTGAAGAAGACAGCTTTACTAACATGAAACTAGAAAATTAAATGAAGACTGTGAAACAGAAAACAAAACAACAACAAAAAAAACAACCCTGCAGTTTAGAAGATGGCTATTAAAGAAGCAGATTTCAGAATTCAAAGTGAAAACCTCTTCTAATTTTTACTAAGAGCAGATCAATACTTAGGGGGGAAAAAAACCTTTTTTCTAATGTAGTGGACCAAATTTTTAGTTTTATATTGTGGATCGAAGGATATATTTATGTCAAAGTTTAATCTTTGGAAAGACTTACAAATAATTCCCTTCTAATTACAGCTAGCTTGATCATACACAAATTTAATAAATCTACCCTTCACAAACCTTGTAATGACTTACATAAACCATCAATGACATGCTTAGATCTTTAGTTATTTTCTTATACTTTTTAATAACTACATTTAGGACAAAATATTTACCACACAAAATTATTTCTCAAATTTATCCTTTTTTTTTTGACTGGGTGTGATGCTTCATACTTATAATTCCAGCACTTTGGGAGGCCAAGGCAGGACAATTGCTTGAGCATGGGAGTTCAAGACCAGCTTGGACAACATGATGAGACCCTGTCTCTTAAAAACAAAACAAAACAAAAAAAAACAAATTCACTTTTCTTTTTAACCTTCTTTTACCAAAAATACATCTTTAAACCCTTAACTTTATATGTCTGTGTCTCCTACTTACTGGTTCCTTTCTATTATGTTTCTGTTTTCTTAAATTTACTTTCTAAAATAACCTTAAATAACCTTCAGAATTTAGACAAAATCATTCTTTTTTCTCAATAAAGAACATTGGTTTTTTTTTTTTTTGGCTTTTTAAGAATTCTCATTAAAAATCCATCTTATGTTTTAGAATACACTTTGTGTACGGAATTGTATATGTTAATTAGAATGGTTAAGGTAACTTTTAGTAACCTAATTAATAAGTGGTGCTAGGGAAACTGGCTAGCTGTATGCAGAAAACAGAAACTGGACCCCTTCATACACCTTATACAAAAATTAAGATGAAGTAAAGACTTAAATGTAAAACCCAAAACCGTAAAAACCCTAGAAGAAAACCTAGGCAATACCATTCAGGACATAGGCATGGGCAAAGACTTCATGACTAAAACACCAAAAGCAATTGCAACAAAAGCCAAAATTGACAAATAGGATCTAATCAAACTAAAGAGCTTCTACACAGCAAAGGAAACTATCATCAGAATGAACAAGCAACCTACAGAATGAGAGAAAATTTTTGCAAGCTACCCATCTGGCAAGGGGCTAATATCCGGAATCCACAAGAAACTTTAACAAACTTACAAGAAAAAAACAACCCCATCAAAAAGTGGGCAAAGGATATGAACAGACACTTCTCAAAAGAAGGCATTTATGCAGCCAACAAACATATGAAAAAAGCTCATCAGCACTGGTCATTAGAGAAATGAAAATCAAAACCGTAATGAGATACCATCTCACGCCAGTTAGGATGGCTATTGTTAAAAAGTCAGGAACCAACAGATGCTGATGAGGCTGTGGAGAAGTAGGAATGCTTTTACACTGTTGGTGGGAGTGTAAATCAGTTCAACCATTGTGAAAGACAGTGTGGTGATTCCTCAAGGGTCTAGAACCAGAAATACCATTTGACCCAGCAATCCCATTACTGGGTACATACCCAAAGGATTATAAATCATTCTACTATAAAGACACATGCACACATATGTTTATTGCAGCACTATTCACAATAGCAAAGACTTGGAACCAACCCAAATGCCCATCAATGATAGACTGGATAAAGAAAATGTGGCACATATATGCCATGGAATACTATGCAGCCATAAAAAGGATGAGTTCATGTCCTTTGCAGGGACATAGGTGAAGCTGGAAGCCATCATTCTCAGCAAACTAACATAGGAACAGAAAACCAAACACTGCATGTTCTCGCTTATAAGTGAGTTAAACAATGAAGAACACATGGACACACGGAGGGGAACATCACACACTGGGGCCTTTTGCGGGATGGAGGGCAAGGGGAGGGAGAGCATTAGGACAAATACCTAATGCGTGCAGGGCTTAAAACCAAGATGATGGGGCGAAAGGTACAGCAGATCACCATGGCACATGTATACCTATGTAACAAACCTGCATGTTCTGCACATGTATCCTAGAACTTAAAGTAAAATTTAAAAAAAAAATAATTCTCATTAAAAACATCTTATTTTTTGGGGTATACTTTGTGTACAGAATTATATATGTTAATTAGAAAAGGTTACTTTTAGTAACCTCAATTTCTAGTAAAAACCTAGGAAGCAAGAAATTTTGTCACATACCAGTTTTTTATAGATAAGAGCAATTTTATAATTTTATAAATATGTTTATAACCTAACTTTTATGTGTAGTGATAATCTCAAATATAGTCTTTTTATAGACTTTAAGAAGCCAAGAACAAACTTATGTTTAATAATTTATATTTCAGTATTTTTTCTTGTTTGGAAGTGATTCAGACATTTAATATTTAATTCAACTATTTATAAATGTTTATGCCACCTACATTCATCTTACTTATTTTTAACAATTATAAGTAGATTTCTTATGAAAACTGAGGCATTAGGCAAGGCTAGTCATTCGTTCAAGCTATTTCCATGTTAATCATTTTTATAGCCTGTGAATATCAGGTGTTCACCTAAGTGAGCACCTTAAAGTTGTGGGTATTTTGCTGATTGCTTTGGAGATACAGCTGTTTTTATTAAACCAACAATATTAAATTAGTCTTATTTATCAAAGAGTTACACAAAGATTGTTCTGTTTTTAGGCTGAGTTTGTAGTTTTGTACTTCTGTGTCAAACCATTATACCTTATTAAAACCTCTTGTCTAGTAGAGACAAATATAAAACTACCCGGCCCATAAATCCCGGCAAAAATTTGTGCTGACAATTCTGAAGACATTTCTATTTTTATTTTATCAACAGGTTTAAAACCAGCTTGCTTTTTTTGTATTTAAAAAAGTATTGAACTACTGTACACAAAAAATAAAATCCTAAGCTCCCCAACCAACTAAATGGACTCCTGGGCGAAGGGGACCCCACAGCAACCTGAAAAACTGTATTCCTGGCCATGAGGGAAAGGGAGGCTAGAGACGTCCATTATAGCCCCTCCCTTTTAGAGCTTAGGCACAACTGACTATCATTAACATTAAAGCAGAGAGATCATAAGACTGACAAAACAGACTCTGTGCCAATAAGAAACCAAATTCCAACTGGACTCTGATATAGAATCACATGACAGATAGCAGACACTGAAGGAAATCAAAGTATTTTACCGCAAAATATTTCTTTGACATATTTTGAAATGGCCCTGTAAAGCCTTTTTAATGTATCCAGGCTTTCCCTTTCTATGCCTTTCCCAGATAACTAGCTTATTTATTAAAGGTTCATTTAAGTCACATGTCATTTGGTTTAATTACTGTATATTTTAACAGTTTTCATTATTATTTAAGCCAATCTGAATAGAATTCCCTAAGGGATTTCTGGACAACTGTGCCAAATTTTACCATGTAGACACAACATACAACACAACACATGTATATATGTATAAACACAAACACATATACACACCAGTTTATAAAAAGATAGTTGGATCCAAACTATATTTCTGATAAAATTGGGACCTGTTCTCATGACTAAACTTTATTTGTCCCAGTAGGCAATCTTATGAAGACTGTGTACCAACATTTTGGATAAAGCAGTTTCCATAGCAGTTTGATTTTTAAAAACACTTCTTTTTATCCTTTTTTCAGTTTCAAATAAGTTTAGTGTTACGCATTCCAATGTTTATATTTTTTAAATAGGACTAGCTGACTTATATAAGAAAAAAATCTCCCAAGTATCCTAGAATTAGTAAGAAATCTATCTTTTGTTTATTGGTCTAATTTGCTTGACTAGTCAGTGCGAATGGGGAAGCGTTTTAGCAGGGTCGTTTTGGTTTGTTTGTTTCAGCTTTTTCTAGTCCCTGCATGGCAGACAAAGCCATTTTTATGCCAGACAGAGAAATGTTATATTATTGCTCCGAGCTCAAGATTTTGACCTCTTTGATCTGAGAGCCTCTTATAAACATTTATCTCTTCTTTTCTTTTAGAACATCAACTCTTTAATTAACTGTTCCATCACTCAAAGCAATTGTTAGTAAGGCAAACCTAAATTTACATTTCCAGAAAATGTCTAGGTTGTCAGTTGCCATAGAGCTGATGTAATTTGTGAAAAAGTAATTTGAAAGGACTCTAAAACTTTTTCCACCTTTGTTTCTATCTTGGCTGGAATGCCATAGCAGCAAGTTTATCTCAATACCAGCAGAAAAAGTTATTAGATTCAAAGTAGGCAGGAAAAAAGTAGAGAGGTAGAGAAATTAGAATGCTCTACATATTTTAATTCTTTAGTTGGTTGCAGTTTTTTAATGGCCATTGTGCTCCAAATTTTCCTTGATGTCATTTTGTTACCAGCGGCAAATCCATTTGGGCCGGCAGCAATCTCAATTCTTTTCTTCCCAGAAGAAGGAATCCTACCAAGGAAGCACAAGGCAGAAGGAGAGACTGAGGCAAGTTTTAGAGCAGGAGTGACAGTTTATTATATAGCTTTAGAACAGGAACAAAAGGAAGGAAAGTACACTTGGAGGAAGGCCAAGCAGGCGACTTGAGAGATAAGTGCCCCATTGACCTTTGACTTAGAGTTTTATATTTGGCTTACTTCTGGGTTCCTGTAACCCTCCTCTGATTCTTCCCTTGTGGTAGGCTGTCCATGTGCGCAGTAGCCTGCTAGCCCTTGGGAGGTGAGCATGTGCAGTGTGTTTACTGGCCTTGTACACATGCTCACTGGAGGTATTCTTCCCTTACCAGTGGAATGTACCTGGAAGGTCATATACTAGTTAAATGCCTCTCTTTTGCCTCTTACTGCACATGCCTGAGCTTACCTACCCAACTCCTGAGATCTTACTGGAAAGCCGCTGATCACCAGTTTCAGGTGTTTCTATCTATTGGGAGACTGCCGTTGCATGGTGCCAGCTATGACCAATTATTGGAGATACAGTGTGACAATAGCCTGCCCATCACCCTAGGGTCGCCTGACATTCCTGGTGGGGTAGGGGGAGCCTTCTCCTGTCCTGCTTATGCCTGACTAGCTACCTTCTGTAATAATTTGCCCATCAGTTAAAAAATATGCCCAAGAATAGTTCATAATATAGCTGGCTGGAATCTCCAAAGGCAGATTGTTTTGGCATGCCTTTAGAATTTGAGGATCCCATTTTGTTTCTTATTAATCACTCAAGAACAAATAAAATCCTATAAATCTTGTCAGGGAATATTAGGCATTTGGACCAGTGTTTTAGGTGGTGGGGACCATCGTAGTGGCTTTTGATTAGCCAGCGTGTGCCCACCATTTAGAATGTTTATTTTTGCTTCTTGTAGATTATTAGAAATAAGCAAGGGAAAAGAGCTAAATTATTTACAGATGTGTGTTACCAAACCAAAATGAAACCAAGATAAGAGTATTCACAAAAATTTTAAACCCAGGTATGCAGATTAAACAAAATACTAAATTAGGCATGCAGAACCAGAAGTGAATTCACCAGAAAAGACATACCTCACAGAACACAAATTTTGTAGTAACCAGAGTATTCAAACCAGAAGGACACTTGTCCTTATACCAGAAAGGGATTGCCAGAAAAGGCAAAAAGTTGCTTTATCCCAAGAGGATTGCAAGGCCCTTTATTAGGGTGCCCTTAATGAGATCCTAAATGAATTCAGGAGCTTCCATCAAAAAGCGGGAGACTCACCAGGGCAGAAAAGGTGAGCCGCGGAAGCAGAAAGTTCAGAGGGCTCAAGTGAGTACTATATACCAGTTCTAAGAATTGCTGATTCCTTCTGAAGGTGATCTTACTGCAATTCTGACTTCTGACTCCAGATACGCCAACCTAAATAACAGAGAGGAACTCTAAAAGAAAATGATTATCTATTTGAGAATGGGCATTGCAGTGGGAATGCACATGCTGTAGTAAACTCTGCATATTCAGGAAGGTAAAGGGAGACAAAGGTTTTTAAAGGAAGAATGAGAATTACACAATTGTTTTGAGATAATTATTCTTGGCTACAAGGATCAACAACAAAGGTGGTACCAGTTCGGAGTTTGACAGGCAGTTGCTGGGCAAACATCCTCACAGGATTTTTGTAGAAGGTTATGATGGCCTTTGTGCAAGGTTATGGTTTTTTCCGTTTTTTGTGATGGTTTTTTTATCAAGCATTATCCATGAGAACACTTTCTTCATGGCCCTCCCTGGCTCTACTTGTTGGGGGTTTTAGCACACGTGACTCCATTATGTTACACAATTTGTAACAAAGCTTTTTTTTTTTTTTTTTTTTAACCTGGAAAGGTATAGGAAAGGCAGTAATAGCTTTGCCATAGTTATGCTAGATATTTGAATGATATAATGAAAATTTGATTACAAAATAAATAGATGAACCATTATAAATTGACATTTGTCTATTATTATTTTCTTAGTAGTGAAACAGCGCAGGAGAGACATGGTGGCACATAGTGTGTGAGAAGAACATGATTTTGACTTCCAGCTCAGCCATTGTCTGCCATATGTGATCTTAGCAAGTCCTAAAACCTCTAGGCCTTGGCTTCCTCCTCTAACAGTCCTTAGAAGATTTAGATAGTATATCTGAAAATTATTGTTAATATTAAAGTGTCTTATGGATAATAGATTAAGCCTAGATTACAAATCAATATAGGAAACCTAAAAACATCAACACTGTCTGCTTTTCTTTCTAGTCAATTTTTTTTTACCATTTTTCTCTCATGAATGCCTTATTCTGTCACTACTTTTCCTCATTTTGTTTGATTTCAGTTTAATTAGCTGATTAGCCTATAATTCAGGTAAAAATTTGGTAGTTTCTTAGCAGAAATACTACAAAGATACTATTATTCCTTTTCCCTTTTCAGTAACAAAAATTCATTTAATGAGAGTGTTTAGAAATCACAGAATGGAAAAGCTTGTGATCTTCTAAATGTAGGAAAACTTGTTTGCTTGTTAAAATGATTCTTACATAATAATGAAAGGACTTCTAGTCCCATAGGATAATTATGGCCACCTAAATTCAATTCTGTCCACAATATCAATAAAGAGAGCTAACAGAACCACCCCTAACTCTTGCCTGCTGTGTTAATAGGAGTTAGAGATTGCTACAAACTTCATTTTATATATCAGTAGTGAAGTAAACAACTGAAACCAACAGGGCCAGCTCGGGAGCTCATGCTGAGGTGAAAAGTCAAACAAAGACTGAAAGGAAAAGAGAAGATTGTTGGGACAAGGGATAGGTTGACTAGTAGTGGTGAAATACAAATGAAATCACATGAAGAAAGAGAGTTCAACCCTGAGTGAGAAAGTATTGAACAGTTCTGAGGCTGGAAGGATTAGAGCACTGGCTACTGGAGAATCGAAGTGACATTTTGTTTTTTTGAGACACGGTTCCACTGTCTCTCCCAGGCTGGAGTGCAGTGGCAAGATCACAGCTCATAGCAGCCTCAACCTCCCTGGGTCCAGGTGATCTACCACCTGAGCCTTCCGAGTAGCTGGGACTATGGACATGCACCACCACACCTGTCTAATTTTTTGTATTTTTTGTTTTTTTGTTTTAAGAGTATGTGGGGCCAGAGTTAGCACGATAGTCTTGGGAAAGTACTGTTTTGAGGAGAGACAAGTAGTTGATTCAGAAGGGTGTGGTATTCCTTTGAGAGTTGGTAATGAAGGAAAAGAATGGAAAGAAAGGAAAGAAATTAAAGATTCCTCTCGTGCCCCAAATAAAAAAGAAATGACAAAATCAGAAGCTAATCTGCCCTTTTCATAATAGCACCATATATTAAAGAAACTTGACTTCATTATTTTTCCAGAAGGGAGCACTTTAGAATTAAGTAATCATGCCACCCCACGACCTTACCCCTGCATTCATAAAATCACCTGTTATTACTGACCAAGCCAAACATTAGGTATTTCAAAATGAATAAAAGACAACATGGAAAAGCCATGTAAAGGTATTATTTAGGAAGAAACAGAAAATGTGAATAAAACAGTTATTTGATGAAAATTTCCCCCTTAACACCCAAAACAAAGCAGAGGAAGACTGCAATACCACACCTTTACTTGGTTTAGGTTTGTTTAAAAAGCATTTTTAGATATGGAAAGCATACTTTAAGTTTGAAATTCCGTAACTTAGAATAAATGGACAAAGAACAGGGGTATGTGAAATAAAAGTTGATCAAACTCAGGAGCAAAGTTCAGGCAATAGTAGTTATCTTAGAAATGAAAGTGAAAAAATAAGATATCCAAAGGAAAGTAGATTCAACTGAGAATATAATAAGGGACATTGAGGAAAGGACTGAAAATAACCAAGAGAACAAAACTAAAAAACGAGGTAAAAATAATCAGGTAGGATGTGACAAATATGATAGACAAAGAAGATTTAACATTAATTGGAGTTTCTGAAGACAGAAAACAACAATGGATTGGAATTAAGATCTAAAATTATAATCCAAGAAAACGTTCCAGAAATAGAAGACCTAGCTTTACACATCAAAACAGTTCATTTTCCCATTTAATCCAGAATGATCAATTCTGAAACTGTACTAGTATATTGTACTGTAATAAATTATCAGAAATTTAGTGATTTAAGGCAATGCATAGTTACTATCTTACAGTTTTATATGTCAGAAGTCTAAAACAGGTCCACAGGGCTTTCCTTCTGGAGGCTGTCAAAGAGAATCTGTTTCTTTGCCTTTTCTAACTTCTAGAGGCTGCCTTCATTCCCTGGCTTGTGGTTCCATTCTCCATCTTCTAAGCTAGCAGTGTAGCATTTTCTCTTCTCTCTGACTTGTCTTCCTCTTAGAAGGATCCTTCTGACTCTATTGGGCCTATCTGGATAATGCAGTGTAATGTCTATCTGAAGATCCTTAACTCAGTCACATCTGCTAAGTCCCTTTTACCCTGTAAGAATGTATTCACACGTTCTAGGGATTTGGACTTTGGTATCTTTGGAGGCAGGGCTATTATTCAGACTACTACAGAGACTTCTTGGAAAGCATTTAGACTTTAAAAATAACAGAAAAAAATCTCTGAGCTTTCAGGCAAAAAATATAAGTCACTTACAAAGGAAAGTCAGTGAAAAAGCAAGACAACAAATGGATCAACAATTTCAAGAAACTCAAGGAGAAAGGAAGTGTAAGCCAAATAATTTTATGTTCAGTCAACCTGTCATTCAACTATCAACACTAGAGAAAAACAATATTAAACATGGAAGAACTCAGAGAACACTACTCATAAGACATTTCTTAGGACAACCTTGATGTGAAAAAGAGATGACTGGAGAAACTAACAAAAGGATTGATGATGAACATTGAATTTAATTAAGTTTAGCTCCAAACTAAAATTAAGATGGAAATAAGAGTACAAGAATAGTATGTAAATATTATGTATTCTGACAAGGTAGGAATATTACAACTTAAAAAAATGGGAAAAGAAGGAAAAGAAAGGGGAAAATAAAATAAACTTGTTGATTGCTATACAGGTGAGAGATGGGTATCAAAGAATACTTCAAAAGCTGAAACTACTTTTTTTAAAGTATATTCAAGGCCCACACTCATCCTTATCGCTTCCACCCTGTTCATGCAGATTTTGGATATTTAATTGTTCTAATCTGGCATTATTTTTAAATTAGCCCTGTAAATTAGCTCGTTTTTAAGAGTTCTGTGAGAGTTTTAGAGTTGGCGAGCACCTCTGCATCAAACTGCCGTATTTTTTTTATGAGTAAACTATTCATTTTTTCGAAGTCATGCAGCTAAAACTGTCCTAGGGCATTCTTTACTTATTATACTATAGTGTGTTGCCTTATAAATTCAATTTGTCATGTCGTAATCACTTCATATTCTTAATAGTGTTTTGGTTGTTTAACAGTTTTAATTGCAAGTAAGTCCAGGATGGGGCAATTAAAATACCTTGAACTCTGCAAGCATCCTACAAGGATTCTACTCATAGCTCTAGTATTGACTGGCTAAATGTCCTTGGGTGACTTAACCTTTGAGCCTCAGTTTTCTGGTGTGATACCTACTTTGAGGGATTGCTATAGAGTTTGGAAATAGTATATGACAATTGTATCTAATACGGTAACTAGAACATCGGGAGTTTTACCGAATGGTAGGTGGTAGTATTTATTGGTTTTTTGTTTGTTGTTTTTTTTAAAGACAGGCTCACTCTCGCCCAGGCTGGATTGCAGTGGCATAATCTCAGCTCACTGCAATGTCCACCTCCCAGGTTCAAGTGATTCTCCTGCCTCAGCCACCCAAGTAGCTGGGAGTACAGGCATGCACCACCATGCCCAGCTAATTTTTGTATTTTTAGTAGAGACGAGGTTTCCCCATGTTGCCTAGGCTGGACTTGAACTCCTGGCCTCATGTGATCCTCCTACCTTGGCCTCCCAAAGTGCTGGGATTACAGGCATGAGCCACCACACCTGGCCTGGATGAAGTTTTTTGATAGCTACAACAGTGATCATAGTAAAAGAGATTATTAAATAGTTAATATGTAGATATTGCTTTATAAATTTATGCCATTCTAATATATACACTAAATTATTTTGTACAGGTACAAACATGTTTATTGCATGTATATATTTTTCTTTTCTATTTTGTTAATAAAGAAAAAAATGTAGTTTTTCTAGGGCTCTGTTTTAAGTACAGCATATTGATTTTATTTATTTTTAATTCATTTTTGCTCTTCTATTTTTTTTCAGTTCCCAGTGGGAAAAGCTACAGAAAGATGACACAGATCCGGGACAACTGAAAGGTATCAAAGGAATTATTGAGACAGTTACCAGAGATACTTCTTCAGCTAATTATCAAGATACTAAAGTTAATACTAAAGAGCATTCAGTCAGGAAATAGTGTTATAAAAGAGAATTTACTTTTCAAGCTATAATGCTATTTTGATTAATGATTTTTCTTTAACTGAAGCTCTAATTTAATGGAAGGAAATAAAGTTTGAATACCAGCTTTCTATTTTCTAAATATTGGATTATATTATGAAAATCAAGCAGTTTCTATTTCTTTAAATGCTTTGATTAAAGCAATCTTATTATATGACAGTTTCATCTCATGTTTATATTTCATGAGTTTTGTGGAATAAAATGTAATTTTATGTTAATCAGTTTAGAGTATGCACTTTGGTGGTTATGTTTTGAAAACTTTGTGCTTTTGTTTTCTTTAAGAAAACTACTACTTTGGATTCATCCCAAATATTAAATAGAACTAATTTTACTTTAAAAAATAAGCAAATATTGAAAATTTTTTTTTTTTTTTTAAGAAGTCAGTGGCTGATGGTTAAAGAAAATAGTATGAAATAGTGCTCTTTTGTATTTTTTTGTTTTTTATGTGTTCCAGATACTTTACAAGGGACTCCTAGTTGTGTGTTTTTAGGAAAAGGGATAGATGCCAGAGTTAAAAGAAATCTGTAATAATCGATTTGCACTACTTTCTATCTGTTTGACCTTGAACCCAGCTCAATTTTTCATTTGTGAAAAAGAATATTTAGCGTTACTGCAAAGATTCAAAGTGATGCTTAAGTAAAGCACCTAACATAGTGTCTGACACATAGTAGATTTTCAGTAAATATCAGATTCCTTCCCTTCCCTTAAGAATCAGTGCTACTTGACTGACCCTACTGTTTTATTTATCCATTCATTAGTTATTTTCTATGTGCAAAGCAGTGTAGGGATACAAAAAAAGTTAGACATAGCTCCTTCAACAAATGGTATTGTTTACTAAGGGGTATTATTTATGTACAGGTTAAGCATTCTGAATCCAAAACTTCCAAATAGAAAATGCTCCAAAATTTTCTGAGTGCTGACATAAGCTCAGAGGAATTGATTGTTTTCTTTGATTTTTCAGAATTTAGGGATGTTCAACTGGTATATACAAGTATTCTAACATCTGAAAAAATCCAAAACACTTCTGGTCCCAAGCATTTCAGATAAAGTATACTCAACTTGTACAGTTAACTGTTAATATAAGGCATCACGTTATGTGGGAATACCCAGAGTAGGAATTCATAGTAGAAATAAGTTTCTCTATTTTGGTGTGGTAGGGAAACATCAGGGGTTTAATGGAGAGCGTGGCCTTGAAGGGAAGAACGAGTAGGATTTAGACTTCGGAATGAGAAGAGCCAAGCAAAAATAATAGATTGAGTGAAGCCCATCATTAATAATAATGTTGATCACCACCACGACCATCATTATCATGACACTTTTTAAGATAAGGAAATAGGTCATTTTGACTAGAGAATACCATATGGAAATCAAAAGTTAAGTGAGAAGAGATACTTAAAACCCAATGAGCCTAATAAGTACTTCATCAAAGTGTTTTGTTATATAGGCCTCTCAGCTCATACTCACGTGGAACTTCCATATTACTCTAAGTTCATTCTAATTGCTGCATACCTGGCTTCATACAATCCAGCAAGAACTGACAAGAGGTTTTTTCTTAAGGTAATAATAACATACTTCTTTTCACTTTATTTTTTAAGATCCCAGGAATATTTTGAAATTTCTTAACACTTGTAAATTTCTAAGGGGAAGAGATTAGAATAAGATTACCAAATATGTATTTAGGACTCATTCTTTAAAGGCTTTACATTAATGTCACAACCTGAAATTTGAGAAAAGGTAGGCAGTTTCATAGAAAAGAGGAAATCAGGTATACCTTAGGTAATAATTCAGATTTAAAAAATACATAGAGTTTTGTCTAAAGTATGGAGGATGGAAATAATTTTAAGAGCAGTAACTCTTTGTTGTTCTAAAACTCTCACTGTAGTGAATTATTATCCAGCACACTGAAGGAGCCTCTCCTGTACGTACATTAGTTGGAGAAATTCCAGTTTAGAGTTGTTGTTTTTTTCTTCTTCTTCACCCACTATGTTCTTATCACTTTAGACTTTTTCCTTTTTCCTGTTTCCTGAAAACATTCTGATCTCTTTCATACCTTAAGGTCTTTGTCTGTATGTTCTGTCTTTCTGGAAAGCTCCTTCTCTACTCATTCTTCAGGCTTCAGTTTAAATGTTGCCTTCTCAAAGCGGTTCTCCCTGTACAACCTATCTTAAAGTAGGTCCTGTTTATTTTTTCCTATTTCACATGATGTTTGCTTTCTTCTTTGGACTTACAACAATTTACATTTATTTATTTTTTTGCCATGTCTTGTGCTACTCTTCAGGACTTTATTTTTTTTTATTTTTTTGAGACAGAGTCTTGCTCTGTCACCCAGGCTGGAGTGCAGTGGTGTGATCTTGGCTCACTACAGACTCTGCCTCCCAGCTCAAGTGATTCTCGTGCCTCAGCCTCCCAAGTAGCTGGGATTACAGGTGTGCCCCACCACGCCTGATTAAGTTTTATGTTTTTGGTAGAGACAGGGTTTTGCCATGTTGGCCAGGCTGGTCCCAAATTCCTGGCCTCAAGTCATCCTCCCACCCTGGCCTCCCAAAGTGATGGGATTACAGGCGTGCATCACTGTACCTGGCCCTCTTTAGTTTCTAGAGGGCAAGGACATCTATTGTTTTCCCATACTATTGAATCCTGAGTGCCTAACTAAAATGCTCTCCATCAGTGTTTATTATGTGAATTGTGCATAACTAAAATGCTCTCCATCAGCGTTTATTTGTGAATTGCCAGACTTGTTTATTGGTTGAATAAAAATCTGTATCTCTTTGGAAGTTTCATTTTTATAGCAATGTATATGCTGTACTAAATCAATATAATAAGCTCTTTTATGAAATGTCATTATTTTATTTTAGAAATTCTTTTTTTACATGCCAAAGTAATTTTATATCCAATCCAAGTCTAAAAGAAATTGGCCTAAAATATGTTGAAGTCTAATATATATACAAGGTGATAAGAAGAATAGCTATTTAAAAACCTAAGATATACAGATTAGTATTATGTGTGCCATGTTTTAAATAAATAATGTTTTCTGGTTTTGTGGAATACTGTCTTTTCAACTTAAAATTTGTTTTCCTTAATTGCAGCATCATGGAAAAATCAAGAAAACCAACTTTCTAAAAAAACACGAAAAGGTATTTACATTTTAATTTCTGTAATGGAAGAAACTTAAGAAATGAAGATAATACAGGAAATAGATACATCTGTATTTGTCATTTGAATATAGGAACTTATTTGTGTTGATATGGTACTGTTATACCGTAATAGAATTTTGTTATGTTGAAGATCGTGATTGACGGCACATTTAAGTGAGCTGGGGCTGGAGATTAAAACTGAGTTGACAAAGTTTTTTAGTGATTTAGTAGATGAAGAAGTTTACCCTGGATTATTTAATTAAATACAGCCAATGGAATACAGGCATTTTCCTCTTTTCTTTCCCCTTTGAAGCACCCACGACAATGACATTGAAGAAATAAAAAAGGTAAACTCATAAATACTAAGCAGATGAGAGACCCCCAAAATTTGGAATTGCATGGTAGGTAGATATTGAGGTGACCAAGCAGATTAGAGAAAACGCTAAAACCTAAGCCTCAAACTTAGCTGATTTGGCTTTAGGAATCTGGAAAAAGTTTAGGGATTAGAAGCACTAAGTACTTTTGAAGGTGGGGTCAGGTAAGGTTGAAACTGGTGAAAGCAGCATTTAGACTGTTTAGATCACTTCTTCCACTTTGTATGTCCAAACCACTGTTGCTTCTCTTGTCAGAAGATGGAGAATTTTAAACTATAAACTCTGCACTATAGAAACTGCAAGTTTTGTTGCCCTTACTCTTAGAGGCAGTTTTGCTCAATTCCAGGACTTCCTGACTCCAAAGCCTACGATGATATTTACCACTGTTCTTGAACCCCTACAACAGACAGATGGTTAACGTTTAGAATTTTTATTATTTATCTACTTTTGAGGCAGGGTCCCACTCTGTCACCCATGCTGCAGTGCAATGGCGTGATCATGGCTCACTGCAGCCTCAACCTCCTGGGCTTAAGTGATCCTCCTATCTCAGCCTCCCTAGTAGCTGGGACTACAGGCACACACCACCATGCCTGGCTAATCTTTGTATTTTTTGTAGAGACAGGGTTTCACCGAGGACTCATCTAAGCCTGGGAGTTCGAGGCTGGTCTCAAATGATCCACTCCTCTCAGCCTTCCAAAGTGCTGGGACTACAGGCATAAGCTACCATGCCCGACCTAATGTCTCGAATTTTTAAAGACTCATTACAAACCAATAAGAAAAGGACAAAAATTCGATAGCAAAATGGATAAATGATACACTAAGGAACCTGAATGTCTAATAATCATGACATGATTATCAGCCTTATTCACTAATGAGAGAAAAAGTTAAAACAACAATGAGATATTTCATACTCTTGGTTTGACAAAACTAAAAAAGTCTATGATTTCAAGTGCTGGTGATAATGTGGAAGAGTGATAGTCTGCCTATTTTGCAGGTTGACAATATCTACTGAAGTTAATATGTTACTATTAGGATAGACTGGTTATGCTTGTAGTAAAAAGCAAACCCCGGCCGGGCGGGGTGCCTCACACCTGTAGTCCCAGCACTTTGGGAGGCCGAGGCGGGTGGATCACGAGGTCAGGAGATCAAGACCATTCTGGCTAACACAGTGAAACCCCATCTCTACTAAAAATATAAAAACAAAAATTAGCTGGGCATGATGGCAGGCGCCTGTAGTCCCAGCTGCTCGGGAGGCTGAGGCGGGAGAATGGTGTGAACCTGGGAGGCGTAGCTTGCAGTGAGCTGAGATCACGCCACTACACTTCATCCTGGGCGACAGAGTGAAACTCCTTCTCAAACAGACAAACAAACAAAACCCCCCAAACCCTTGGTGGCTTTACACAACAGAAGTTATGTTGCTTACAACATAACTGAATATGAATTGAGTGACCCTCTTTCATCTTACAGTGGTATGAAGTGAAACATTGTGGCCTCTGAAGTTGCCGCTAAAGGGAAAGTAGGTGAAAGACTAGGCTTGGAAGTAGCTTACATCACTTCTATTCATATTTCATTGGGCCGGCAGAACCCAGTTACATGACCTCTATCTAACTGCAGGAGAGACTGAGAAACGTAGTCTTCTTGTGTCTCAGAGAAGAAACAGTGTTGGCAAACACATAGTACTGACTCTGCCTTGTGCTTAAATCCAGCAATCGTACTTAGACAAACTCACACATGTGCACAAGGAGAAATGTACAAGATTATCAGTCACAGGATTATTTGTAATAATAATGAATTTTTTAAAGTAGTCATAAAATGGAATTCTGTAAGGTAATTTCAAAATGGACTAGAGCTACATGTATCTATATGGATAAATTTCAAAAGGCAATTGGTAGAGAGGTATGTTCAAAATGATATCTTTATATAAAATTTTAAACCATGCAAACAATGCTGTATATTGTTTGTGGATACATACGCAGTAGTATAAAACCTTCATGAGAGTACATCCAATTCTAGATAGTGGAATTTTTCTAGAGTAGGAAAGGGAGAATAGGATGAGAGAGGGTTGAAGGAAGCTTCAACTTATCTGTAATGTGATCTAATGTTTTGTTTCTCTGCACGTATTACACAGTATATTTGATAAAATTGAGTGGTGAGTCCACTGGTATTCATTATATTCACTTCTGTACTCTTTTATATATTTGAAGTATTTAATGACGAAAGCATACAAAATTTAAGACCTGGAAAATAATTTCTAGTTGAGGTAAAAACTTCATTGTATAATTCTGAGTAGGTATTCTTCTTTACATTCATTCTTCTTTTAAATAAATAGTTACTCCCATGCATGTAAATATAGTTTCCAGTTTTATTTGCCATTGCTAATATAAAGTACTTATTTGTGGCTGGGTGCACTGGCTCACGCCTGTGATTCTAGCACTTTGGGAGGCCAAGGTGGGCGGATTACTTCAGGTCAGAAGTTCGAGACTAGCCTGTCCTCCATGGCGAAACTAAAAATACAAAAATTAGCCATGTGTGGCAGTGCATGCCTGTAATCCCAGCTACTTGGGTGGCTGAGGTACGAGAATCACTTGAACCTGGGAGGTGGAGTTTGCAGGGAGCCAAGATCATGTTACTGTACTGGGTGACAGAGTGAGGCTGTATCTCAAAAAAAGAAATAAATATTTGTTGGCTATTAAAATTATCTGCAAATAGAATGGAACTTGAGCATTGTCTCATTTCTGATGACATGAATTATACCATATGAGTTTGTATACAAGTATGAACATTTTACAATCTTGAAAAAAAATTTTTTTAATTTTACATTGTTTTAAGTTGCTGGCTTATTTACTTTATAAAATATTTTATTAGTTTTCTAAGTTAAGCTACGACTTACTGTAATTAATCTTTTTAGAGCTACTAATGTTGAATTTTCCTGGCAGTGGTACAAAGAGGAATTGTGAGAAATAAGTAGTAAGCTCTAGTCTACAACTTAGGAATCTGGTTTGGTTATTATCTTGGATTTGGCGAAATTACTTAACACCTGGTTATAACGGCAAAATAGGAGGCATATTTAGGACTAGACCAGATGACTGTGAGTTCTTTAATTAGTATTTGTTGATACTAAGTCAGAAATCTTGAGGAATATATTAAAAGATAAATCATGGCTGGGTATGGTGGCTCATGCCTGTAATTCTAGCACTTTGGGAGGCCAAGGTGGGGAGGATTGCTTGAGGCCAGGAGTTTAAGACAAGTCTGGGCAACATAGTGAGACCCTGTCTTTACAAAATAATTTGTAAAAATACCCAAACATTGCGGTGTGTGCCTAGAGTCCTAGCTACTCAAGAGGAGAATCTGAGGTGGGAGGATGGCTTGAGCCCAGGAATTCAAGGCTATAGTGAGCCATGATTGCGCTGCCACTGCATTCCAGCCTGGGTGACAGCGGACTTTGTCTCTAAACAAAACAAACTTAAAAAAAGGATAAATCATGATCATATCAGATAAACTTTTAACTTAGAGTTTGCAGGTTAGATTTGTTAGCATTTTTAGGGGAACTATATATAACATAAATACATTGTTACTGGCAGTTTTGTAGTACAGAAAGTGAGTGCTGTGGTATAAGTAGAAAATCCATGTTTTTGTTTTGTTTTTTACAGACGAGCAATCATCTGCTTGGACCAAAACCATTTCCACTAGACAGATTATTAGCAATATTATATAGTATCGTGGACAGCAGAGTTGCTCCAACAGCAAATATTTTTTCCCAGGTAAGCTTAATCATAGGTTATTATCTGTCATCTTTGTGGGATTCTTCAGATAGTAGAGTCAATAGAATTCCAGGCGTTCAAATTTTTGTTCAACATGTTACTGTTTTAACTATATAATGAACCATGTTTTTGGTAAGTAATTGAAAATTACGTATATAGAATCTTTAGGGGTACCACTAAATTTGCATATGTTTACAAGTATCACCTCATGGCAAATAATTTAATTTGGCTCTTTTTCAATAAAGGAATTTTTAAAATTAAATGATCATAATTATCTTGCTAATTAAACAAGTGGCTTGATGACTAAGTTGATGAATTGTAATTTAATGAAAACAAAATTTTAAAAAATTTTTTTGTAAGAGTATAATCTACAATGTCCTTATTCCTCATCTATGTACTTTGCAGATAGATGTGCTTTTATTAAAAAATGCTGTTTTCCAGAATAATTAAGTTCTCAGAATTTCACTAGGTGGCAGCAAAGCATAAAAATAGAAAATACAACTTTAAAAAAACAAGTAGTTAAGGTTTGTTTTTTAGTTGACATTTTAAGAAAAAAAAAATTTATTAAAATTATAGTCAGAGTAGATTTCTTAAATGGTCCAGAAAAACAATGCTTAGCACATGGTACAAGTGGATAGAAGAAAAAGCAAAATGATATAACTAGTATTTATTTAAAAGCAAAGTCATGTCAGATATTACAGTGAGCATTTTGTTTTCTCTACGCATTTTTAGGTTGAGAGCTGTGTAAATAATACTTGCGTTTTAATTAATTCACTGAATAAATCTGGCCCCAGAATAGCTGTCAGACTTTGTAATCTATTGTGTGCTGGTAACTTTTAATTTTTCATTTAGAGAAGAGTTTGAGTAACAAATATAGTCTCAATTTTCTCAACATTGAATTTAAATAGTTTTTATAAATGTCAGCATGTATAGAAAATTGTGTCTACATTTACTGTGTTCTTGAAGAAACTCAGTTCACTCAGTTACTAGGCAACATAAATAGCTAGCTATATAGGTAGATAGCTAGCTAGATAGGTAGGTAGATCACTAATGCTGATAACTTTAAAAAAGTAATTCAGTTTTAATTTGTGTTACAG
This sequence comes from Hylobates moloch, assembly GCF_009828535.3. Classification (NCBI taxonomy): domain Eukaryota; kingdom Metazoa; phylum Chordata; class Mammalia; order Primates; family Hylobatidae; genus Hylobates; species Hylobates moloch. The sequence continues at coordinate 184,923,881 of NW_026652276.1, read as the reverse complement.
GGATTTTTCCCATGTATTTTCTAAAAAAGCTTTGTCTGAAATTGGTTTTTAATCAAACTTTTCATTTTATTAATAGTTTTCTACATACAACATAGGAATTTTTTGTTTTGTGTTTACTGTTGCAGTAACTCTAGATTAGCAGGTATTTTGAATTATCAGGTCTTTATTATAAGCAATTGAGCCTTACATTGGGTCAGAGAGATTAAACAACTTTTACAATATGATGCAATGAGTAAACCTTTGAGATTTAAAGCCTAGGGAAGTGAGACAGACAGTGCTTTTGAAAAGAGCAGAAACATGTTTGCATCACATGTGATTGTACTTCTCAGGTGCCCACAAATTACCTGTGTGAGGGGCACAATGAAGGATAGTACATGTTTTTTCTTTCAATGAGCTTATAATTTATTCTAGGGCATTAAAATGTATACATGAAAATACTTTCTTAAGGCTGCAAATGAATGCTAGATAGTGCTCCTGAGAAGTTTAGAGCAGAAAGAGATCACTTCTAGATTGGGCAGGATGAAAGAATTCACAGAAGATGAAAAATGAGACCTGGCTGTGGAGAATGAGTAGGAGTTTTTGTTTTTTAAATATTTCTCATTTATATAAGTGATACATGTTTATTATACAGAAATGTATAAATGGGTAAATACAGAAATAATAGTTTAAAAGCACCTGATGTCTTATTTCCAAGGGATAGAGTTTAGGTTAGAGATTCAGAAAGAAAGGTTAATATGATCTGAAGAAAGGTTTGAAAAGCAAGGCGTACCTGTGAACTGTCACCCTGGTTTGGTCAGGATTGAATGGGGTTATATTGTAGTGGTAGTTGTCATTGTAGTTGTGATTGTAATAGTAGTAGTCATAGTAACACTACTGCCACCACATGCCACACCTTAACTATTGGTACCTTACATATTGTACTTTACATTCATAGAGCATTTTCTGTTTTTAGAAATAAACTCTTCAGCAATTTTATCCTCTGGGGAAAAAATATGGCAATTAGAAACAATGGGAGGCTTCTGATTTAGAGATTTACTAGCTGCTCTGAGCCTTTGACTATGATGAACAATGTCAGCAGTCTTCGTGGTTATAGCAGTGCCAGTAATATTACATAGTTAAGAAAACAACTTGGCCCAAAATGTATCTTTGTCTGTTAACGAAGTTAAATTTTTTTTCAAACTTGACAATTGTGGTTGCTGATCTTGTTATTCTTTATCTCTTCTAATTAACTTTTTATAATCAAAATGATAAATTTGTATATTTAAAGTATTGCTATACATGAATTTAGGTGAATTTAATAGCAAGTCATTTAGGAACACAATCTTAGTTATTCTCATTGGGAATACAAAGGGTCGGGGAGTACGTAGAGATAGATGCAACTAGTTCTAAGGAGTTGATCTTTACTTTTGCTTGGTCGGTAAAGTATCCAAGAAAATCTAATAACATGTATATTGTGTTCAAGAACAAAATGTGGCAGGAATCTCATCCAGAGAGTATCTCTCTCACATGCCTTATATTTTCTTCTTCCCATTGACTCCCAGTGACCTTTTCTATTTTTCTTCTTTCTCCTTTTATTCTTCTATCAAAATTATACTCTTAGCCATGGGAATGGCAGTTTGTATTTAACCTACATACACTTAATTTTTTAAGTGAAAAACAGAAATACGTTTGTTTTCAAAGTGCTTATTTGGTACAAACACTAGATGGCAATGTTTTTGCATTCTAGCTTTAAGATGAGCCATGCAAACAGACCTTTTACCTGTTAATACTGTCTCTGACATCTAGAGAAATTTGTTAACACATTGGGTCATTTGAATGGAAATAAACTTGCTGAAAAATGTAATTATAAACATGTATGTGTGTATTTACACTTTTATGAAAATGTAAATAAAATTGGCAATGAATTATATTTTGTACCTGCAGGTAAATTGCTTTTTATTAGTTATAATGTGTCTATATGAGATGATCATGTATTATTTTTGTATTCACCTGTTTTAAGAATTTATTTTATAGTGATGTGCTATTTTTATAGCTGGATTTACCGCTTAAATAATTGTTTAAACTTCTTTCGTGTATAAATTGATCATGTATGATATAGACATTCAGAATTATCCTGAAGCAAAAGTTTATTTCCATTGTATTTCAAATCTAATCTATTCTATAATTAAGTTATAAAAATAGTAACTCAAGGACTCTTTAAAGTTTATTAAAATTCCAGTTGAGAATAATAAATTTATAATAGTACTAGCAGCAATATTGTATTGTAGTTGGCATTATTCTGAATTTCTTTACTCTCTATTAAACTCTAAATAAAATTCTATTCATTAACTAGTCTCACAAGTAAAGAGAATAGTAGCACATTTAACATTTTATGTTAATGTTCAGATACATTGAACTTAAATATGACTTTAAATTTTTTTTCAGATTGTTATTTTAGCCTTACCTGGTTTTTACCTTTAGTACAATTTTGCAGTCATTATCTTGGATCATTTTTAAAATTTTCATTCCAGTAAGAGAACTTCATGGGTGACAGAGCATTAATTCTGGTATTTCATTCTTTTCTCCTTTCCTTTCTGCTCTCATCATAACATAGAATGGAATACATGCAGTAAATGGGTAAAGTTTATAGGTATTCTTTCTAAATTTTTAATTTGATCAGATATGATTTTGAAGACCATTTGTCAGCTTTTAAATAAATACTGTTGTCTTTTTTTCCAGAAGTATATTAAAGCCAAGTTATGCTTTTTAATTCTTTTTTTCTTAAAAAAATATGGGAATTTCTAAATTAATCTGTTTCATCCTTTTTATATTTCTATATCTTTTCTTACTCATTCTTACCTCCCCTACCCCAATACTCTTGTAGTTAGGTCAGAACAATAGGAGTACAGTTCTTTAAGATTGTCGAATTCTACCAGAGGTACAAGGAGGAACTG